>NC_065544.1:39960792-40278292 GCF_932294415.1 Quercus robur | reverse complement strand
ATTATAAATATGTGAAGCACACATCACACAAGAGAGTCAAGGAATTGTACCAACACCAATGGTCTTACGGAGTGATTCAAACCATGGACCATCGAGAGGCTTGGTGAAGATGTCCGCCTTTTGATTGTCGGTGTGTATGAACTCAAGACACACAACTCTTTCCTCTACCAGATCCCGAATGAAATGGTAACGTATCTCTATGTGTTTAGATTTTGAATGCTGGACAGGATTCTTGGAAAGATTGATGGCACTGGTGTTGTCACAGAAGACACACATCGTCTCTTGAGGAATTCCATAATCATGAAGTAATTTCTTCATCCAAAGAAACTGAGTGCAGCAACTTCCAGTGGCGATGTATTCTGCTTCAGCAGTAGATAAAGACACAGAATTTTGTTTCTTGCTCATCCACGAGACAAGATTGTTACCAAGGTAGAAATAGCCGCCTGAAGTACTTTTCCGATCGTCTACACTGCCAGCCCAGTCAGCATCTGAATACCCGGCAAGACAAGCATTTGAGTCTTTTGAATACCACAGACCATAGTTTGAAGTACCATTCACATATCGAATGATTCGCTTAGCAGCAGTCAGGTGAGATTCCTTCTTGGAGAATTGTACCAGGAAATCATCATCACAAATTTGAGTGATGCTCAGCAGATTTGCCTTCAGCCCTTTTATGTATAACACATCTTTCAACAGTGGTAATCCAGGTATCTCAATGGTTCCTTTGCCTAGGACTTGAGCATGACTTCCATCACCAATTGTCACATAGTCACCAACCTTTTCCTTGAGTGTCTTAAACAGTGACTTATCCCTTGTCATATGGTGAGAACATCCACTATCAAGATACCACAAACATGCATTAAACACCTTCAATGAGGTATGTACAAATAAGCTAACATGAGACAAACATTCTTGACCTTCAGACAAAAACTCATTATCAGTTTTCATGCTTCTTTCAGATTGACTATTCATTTTCAGACTCTCAATCATCTCACACAACATTCTATTCTTTCTTTTATATTTCTTGATCAATGATTTAGATTCAGATATGCTACTGTGTAAGACATGATTCTGATTTTCAAAATATTCCAGCATGGGAACAAATATCCTAGCATGTTTCTTAGTTTTTAACAACTCTACAAGATCATTAGTAAAACACCCTTCAGACATATGCATAGAGTCATTTTCACAAACACTTAAGCTACAATTCAGCATGGTATTTTCCAAAACAGCTACCACAACACAGGGGTCTAGGATCACACTTAGGTAATAAACCACAACAAGTGTACCCACTCTGATACCAATTGAAAGTTTAAATATGTGTATAAACACCCTTGAATGTTTAGACCCCCAAATTACAACTTAACCAATTCAAGCATTATGTCAAACAACTAGTGTGCGGAAAATGAACATAAGCTACAATATAGAATTGGATAAACTATCTAAACCAAATTAAAATCACAACCCACAGCAGATAATAAAAAGGCAAAGATAGAAGGGAAGGAAGATGTAAACACAAAGACAACACGCGATGTGTTATCGAAGAGGAAACCGAAGCCCTCGGCGTAAAACCTCTCCGCCGCCCTCCAAGCGGTAAACAATCCACAAGAAAATATAGTTGGGATACATGGACAGCAATAGACCCTCCAAGCCTAATCTACCCAGTGCACCTAAGCCCTCCAAGCTTCTTGCTCCAACGAGGTTGCACCGAACCTTTTTCTTTTCTAGCTTCCCGGATTCCGCTACTAGACCATAGCATCAACCAATGAAGATTGGTTTCTTCCTAACTGCTTCTCAGAAATCCAAACAGCCCTCTCACAGTGATGAATATGGTGAGAACAAGGTTTGGTAAAAAGCCTCTCAAGGATTTGACAATGGAGAGGAAGAGAGTTGAGGAATTTAAACAGACTCTAATGTATAGATTGTTGGTGAATCAATCTTGTTTTTCTTTAGGGTTTCTCTCTCAAAATTCTCTCTGGAAGCTCTCTTACATTTGTGGATAAAAGGGGTATTTATACTGGAGTGAGAGAGGAATGTGAAACATCAGGATTTACAAAACAGGGCTGGCTCACGGCTTGACCTTGCGACTTAACTAAGTCGCGAGATCCAGTCGCGAGATAACCGTATGGCCAGTTGTCCTGTTTTGTCCTGTAGTGCTCCAGCTAGCATGACTGTTCACCTTCCAGCATGCTTGGCACATGTGCTGTGTCTGGCGGCTTGCAGCCGCGAGTCACCCGCGAGGCCAAGCTACGAGTCTCTATTTTCTTGCACACTCTTGAGCAAACTTCACTCTATCTCACTCACTACCCTTACAACAAGCCCACCAAAATACAGGGTTACTAAATGCTGAAATACAAGCAAATTTGGCACGGAATAAAGCCAATTAGATGGTTGAATACATTCAACCTTACAAAATATAAAATTGGTTGGACTTGTTGTGTGTGTATGTGTGTCTTTGAGATCTATGTGCTTAAAACAAACAATCATGTGTGATATAGAAGAAAAAAGGCACGCAAATAGTCCAATTACATTTTCCACCCCAAATAAAATAAAAGGCAAAATCAAAGTCAAATTCAACTATCCCCAAAAAATAGAAAATAGAAATTAAAAATTAAAACAAATACTTTAAACTCCAAGCAATCATATCAATTCTTGCTATGTTTGTAGGAAAAGGAAAAAGGAAAATTACTTGAGTCTTACATTTACTTTTCTTCCAAATTTGAAATAAACCAAATGGATTAAGCTAAGCTATATAATGGCCTGTTTGGTAAGAGTTTTTAAATATATATATATATATATATATATATTTTACAATCCATAAAATGGTGAGTCCTACACTTGAATTTATTGTTTGGCTAATATTTTCTAAATACAATTTTCAAAAAACTGTATCCTCTTTTCCTAGGATTCAGAACAAGATTTTAAAAACGCCTAGGGGGTGTATTCAGGATACAAAAAATGTTTTTGATGACATAGTTGTAAATAAATTGAAAACTATTAGGTTTTAAAGACTTAGGTATTTATGTATTTAGAACTCTAATGTGTATTGTTGGCAAACCATGATCAAAACAATGTGTTTAGAAGTGTTTTAGTCTTGCTCAAAGTTATATATTTTATGTAAAGTTGGAATCAAGCTAATGCAGAAAGTATTGTGCATTTCGGCCTCGCTCGATCGATCGAAGCTTAGGCTCGATCAATCGAATCTCGGGCAGAATGTTTTTTTCTACAGATTTCCAACTCAGCCCTACTTGTTTAAAACGTTTAGGATTTTCTAATTTGTCCTTAATATAAAAGGCAAACCCTAACCACGGTTTAGTGTTGCTCATATTGCTGTTTGTGTAAATCTCTTGTGAGATCTAGAGGAGTTTTCCTTTACACAAACTTAGGGTTTTCAAGGAGGAGATATTATCTACACCTTGATGATCAACTCGGTTGCTACCATTGAAGCTTAAAGAAAACACAAGCGGATGTGCTTGTATATGGTGGTGAATCCAAGAAAGAAGGAGTTCGTGGATTCAGAGCTTGCACGTGGTAGTGTCAGTAAGTTCTACTGGTTGGTAGCAATAAGAAGTCGAGCGTGGGGGCTTGTAAGTCATATTGTATGAACTTCGATTCTTTCAAGATAGTGGATTCAGGTTTACCTTGAGGATAGCTAGGTTAAATCCTCCCCAGGATTTTACCGATTTGGTTTCCTGGGTGATCATATCTTTGTGTTATTTATTTTTTACTGCTTTGCATGATATGATCTTTGTGATTGTGATAACCTAGATTTGTTAAATTGGACTAAGTAACAACTTGGCTAATTACCTAGGTTAATTCAATTATATTTTAAGGGGTCCAAAAACTATCAAGTGGTATCAGAGCGGGTTGCTCTCTTGTTGTTGATCTTTTGATCATTGAGCTGATCCTTGACCCCTGTTGTTATGGATTCTTGGAAATTCTTTTTGCTTATTCATCAACTTGCTTACTTTGTGTATTTGTCACTTGTTGATTTTGTTAAATCTTTCCTTGGACGTCTTGGTCTTATCATATGTGATAATAATTATTTGTGTTATACTGCCTTAACCGCCTTAAAGGCACGTGATTCTTGTCTTTGGTATTTGGATAGTGGTTGTTCCAAGCATATGACAAGAAACGAAGGATTATTCAAGACCCTCTTTGAAGGAAAGATTGGGACAGTCACTTTTGGAGATGGAAGCAAATCTGTAATCAAAGGCATTGGAAGTGTGGACATCCCAGGGTTACCGGTCTTTGAAGATGTTTGGTATGTTGATGGACTGAAGGCAAATTTACTCAGTATCAGTCAAATTTACAAAAATGGACTGAATGTTCTCTTCACTAAGTATGAATGTGAGATACTTGATGGAGGAGGTGACTATATGTGTGTTGGTGTAAGGATAGCGGACAACTGTTATGGATTAATACCAAGCATAAGCAACAAGTGTTTTAGTACAAAGATTGATCAAGTTGATTTGTGGCATCAACGGTTAGGGCATGCAAGTCATAAGTAGTTAGAAAAGATTTCCAAATGTGATGTTGTTGTTGGTTTACCTAAATTTGAGAAGATAGACAAGTGCATACGTGGACCATGTCAGATGGGTAAACATATAAAATCTAAACATCCGTCTGTAGCTAGTGTTCAAACTTCAAGACCTTTGGAGTTATTGCACATTGATCTTATGGGTCCTGCTCGAGTTCAGAGTTTATGAGGAAAGAAATATATTCTAGTGGTTGTGGATGACTTTACCAGATATACTTGGGTTGTGCTTTTGAAAGATAAAGCTGAGGCTCCTGAGAAGATGATACATCTGTGTAAGAAATTGCAGGTTGAAAAAGATACTGTGATAGCCAAAATCAGAAGTGACCATGGAAGAGAATTTGAGAATACCAAGCTGGCTACTTTCTGCAATGAACAAGGCACACATCAAGAGTTCTCTTCACTCAAGACACCGCAACAAATTGGAATAGTTGAACGGAAAAATAGGGTTGTTCAGGAGATGGCACGTGTCATGCTACACAATAAAAAATTGCCAAAATCCTTCTGGGGAGAAGCAGTTAACACTGATTGTCATACACTCAACCAGGTGCATTTCAGACCTGATTCCAGGAAGACTCCTTATGAACTCTGGAGAGGAAAGAAGCCGGTCGTTAAGTATTTCTGGATATTTGGTAATGATTGTTACATTCTACGTGATAGAGAGAACTTAGAAAAATTTGATGCAAAGAGTGACAAGGGATATTTTCTAGGGTACTCCTCTACTAGTAGAGCATATAAAGTGTATAATCTGAGAACCAAAACTGTCATGGAATCGTCAAATGTTGTGATCAATGACGAAGTATGTCCAGAAGCACATTCAGAAAGTACTGCTCCGGTTCAAGATAAGTCTATGGAGGTTAATGACTCACTTCTTGTTGATTATGTTGGGAAACATAGTGATGAGGAGTTAATGGTGTTGAATGATGCAATTTTTGTGCCATCAAGTCCTGAACCATCCACTCCGATTCATGAGACTCAACATGCTCAACATGAGTTTAGTCCTTCATCAGAACAGAAAGGTACATCCACATCTCTAGTTAAAGGTCCTTCCTCTAGAGTAAGGCTTAACCATCCCTCCTCAAATATATTGGGAAGTCTAAATGATAACATGAGATTAAGGTCAAAAGCCTTAAGTGTAATTACACACTCATGCTATCTGTCCCAATTTGAATCGAAAAAGGTAGATGAGGCACTTCAAGACGCTGATTGGGTAAACTCTATGCATGAAGAACTTCATCAATTTGTTCAGAATGATGTGTGGGAATTAGTTCCTAGACCAAAGGGTGTAAATGTAATTGGAACTAAATGGATCTTTAAGAACAAGTCAGATGAACATGGCACTGTTATCAGAAATAAATCAAGACTTGTTGCTCAATGCTACACACAAGTGGAAGGGATTGATTTTGATGAGACCTTTGCACCAGTAGCAAGATTGGAATCCATTAGGATACTGTTAACTATAACTAGTCATCTGAATTTCAAGCTATATCAAATGGATCTTTGTTGACCCTTACAGACCGAATGATGTGTATAAATTGAAGAGAGCTCTGTATGGTTTGAAACAAGCTCCACGAGCTTGGTATGATAGATTGACTGCATATCTCATTGAGCATGGCTTCAAAAGGGGATTTGCAGACACTACTCTCTTCATAAGAAATGATAAGAACAATTTTGTTGTAGCTCAAATTTTTGTTGATGATATTGTTTTTGGTGCTACTAATGACTCTCTTACTTATTCTTTTGCAGATGAAATGAAGGCGATGTTTGAAATGAGTATGGTTGGTGAACTAACTTATTTCTTGGGATTACAGGTGAAGCAAATGGACTCAGGGATCTACATCAACCAAGCAAAATATGCAAGGAATCTGGTCAAGAGATTTGGACTGGACAATGCTCCACATGCTAGAACACCAATGGCTGCCAATGCAAAATTAACAAATGATCCGTCAGGTAAGTCTGTTGATGTTACATTATACAGAAGTATGATTGGATGCCTTTTATATTTGACTGCTAGTCGGCCTGATATTGCTTTTAGTGTTGGTGTTTGTTATAAATTTCAATCTAATCCTAAAGTTTCACACTGAAATGCTGTCAAAAGAATAATTAAATATGTTGGGGAACTTGTGATTATGGATTATTTTATAGTAAAGAGTCTAATCTATCTCTTGCTGGTTTCTCTAATTCTGATTGGACTGGTAATGTTGATGATAGAAAAAGCACCACTGGTGGGTGTTTTTATGTTGTAGCTAATCTCGTTGCTTGGATGAGTAAAAAGCAAAATTTTGTGTCCTTGTCTACTGCCGAGTCAGAATATATTACTGCTGGAAGTTGTTGCTCACAATTTCTTTGGATAAAAAAGGTTTTAACTGATTATGGGATATCCCAAGATATCGTGGTTGTTTACTGTGATAACTCTAGTGCTATTGACATATCTAAGAACCCTGTTGAACATTCTAAGACTAAACACATAGAGATTAGGTATCATTTCAATAGGGATCTTGTTGAAAGAAAGATTGTGTGTCTTGAGTATATTCCTACTGAACGCCAGAATGCTGACATTTTTACCAAATCTCTTGATAGAAGTAAGTTTGAGACACTTCGTCAAGTAATTGGTGTGATTCTATGTCCCTGATCTGTCTTGGCCTTCTTGATCCTTGTGCTTCATTGTTCTACCCTTTGTGCTTCATTATTCTACCCTTTGTAAACTTTGAGCTTCTAGTTGTGTTTTGTCACAGATTGCCAAAGGGGGAGTTTGTTAGGTTCTAAAGATTTAGGTATTTATGTATTTAGAACTCTAGTGTGTATTGTTGGCAAACCATGATCAAAACAATGTGTTTAGAAGTGTTTTAGTCTTCCTCAATGTTGTATATTTTATGTAAAGTTGGAATCAAGCTAACTCAATCGATCGAATCTCGGGTAGACTATTTTTTTTGCAGATTTCCAACTTAGCCCTAGTTGTTTAAAACGTTTAGGTTTTCATATTTGTCCTAAGTATAAAAGGGAAACCCTAGCCACGTTTTAGTGTTGCTCATCTTACTGTTTGTGTAAATCTCTTGTGAGATCTAGAGGAGTTTTCCTTTACACAAACTTAGGGCTTTCAAGGAGGAGATATTATCTACACCTTAATGATCAACTCGGTTGCTGCCATTAAAGCTTAAAGAAAACACAAGCGGGTGTGCTTGTATCTGGTGGTGAATCCAAGAAAGAAGGAGTCTGTGGATTCAGAGCTTGCACGTGGTCGTGTCAGTAAGTTCTACTGGTTGGTAGCAATGAGAAGTCGAGCGTGGGGGCTTATAAGTCTTATTGTATGAACTTCGATTCTTTCAAGATAGTGGATTCAGGTTTACCTAGAGGATAGCTAGGTGAAATCCTTCCCAGGTTTTTACCGGTTTGGTTTCCTAGGTGATCATATCTTTGTGTTATCTATCTTTCCGCCACTTTGCATGATATGATCTTTGTAATTGTGATAACCTAGATTTGTTAAATTGGACTAAGTAGCAACTTGACTAATTTCTTAGGTTAATACAATTGTGTTTTAAGGGGTCTAAAAACTATCAAAAATAGTAGACCTTACATACTTATCCAAACTCTTCGTTATCTCTTAAATTAAGGAGCTTATCTTTATCACAAAAAGAATTCTCACACTTCAAATTTGAAACTTATCATTAAAAAAAAGTACATGATGAGATCTATTTTCTTATCATTATCCCAAAAAAAAAGGGTAATCTATAGATTCAACATATTACTTTTTGTAAATATTTTTTTTTTAAAATCTCAAAAATAGAAATGGTCTCCCAAACAATTTTTTTTTTTTTTTTTTTTTTTTTTAGTATTTTGAAAATTGTTCTTAAAAGTGAGAGCCAAACAAGTTTAATATAAAAATTATTATCTGAAAACTATTTTTAAGTTCAATTTTTTGAAAATTGTTTTTATACTATTTTGAAAATAAAAACAAAAATCCTCCTACCAATCAAGCCCTAAGAATCTTTTTTCTCAAGCCGAAAAATAATTATAAATAAGAAAAAAGGAAAAATTGGAAGAGAAAAAAAATATTTTTCGTTTTCTAAGCTTTTGTGCTTATGGCAGTTATAAATAACGATAAAGTGCAACCACAAATGGAGTCAGCGTACTCAAATTCAAAGAATACATGATTATTGTAATTTGTTGACATATGTATTTATAGATTGTATTTTATTTAAATGAAAATTATTTTTATTTTGGATTTTCTTAAATATATATATATATATATGTATATTATCAAGTATGGGATCCAAAATAATAAGGTTATTTAAAAATTTCAAATTATTTAGGATATTTCCAAAAAAAAATTAATTTTTTTGAAAATTTTGGGGGGGCCCCAAGTTCCCCTCGATCTTCAAGTGCCTACGCCACTGTCCATGCCCAACAACAATGGAGAGAGAGGGGAGAGGACTGAGCACTTTCTTATTGTTAATGTTGATTGTTTTTTTTTTAATTGATATTAGACTATTAGATTTTCGCACCTTATTAACTCCACGGCACAAAAACTTAAAAATTTACGTTGTATATGTAGCGCAAAATTAGCGCACAATTGAAATTCAATTGAAAATCTAATTGGATTTTTTCTGAATTTTGTCTATTAATATATATATATATATATATATATAGATAGATAGATAGATAGATAGATAAGTTGAAGGCCTTCTTATGCGTAAAAGTGGTTTGCAACATAACCCTATTTTTAACTAATTGTTATCATAAAATTTTGGGCCTTTCTAGAAAGGGGTGGGCCCTTTTTGTAATGGGGTCCTAGACCAAGGCTGAAGTGGCCTAAGCCTAGAGTCACTCTTGCTCTATTTTGATATCTTCGGAGACTTCTTTGCATTAATACTTCTTCAATTCATAGTCATCAAATAGTGCCTAATTTTTTTTCTTCCACTTTTTATATATTTGGAGTATATTAGTACTATGAGATGGTAAATGTGGGTGTTAGTCCTTTTTTTTTTTTTTTTTTTTTTTTTTTTATTGGCTAAAATACAAATTGCACTCTCTAAGTTTAACTGAAATTCATTTCAGTTCACTAACTTTACTTTCATTCAATTGAGTCATCTGAGGTTGAAATTTATTCATATTAGGCATTTTGTTCAATTTCATTAAAAATGGCCATTCAAAAAATATTTTTATCGCATTAAAAATTTTATAAAATTAATAATTTTTTATGGGAATTTATTTTCTAAAAATATTTTTTCATTAGTTATTTGCATACTTAAACAAATTTTTTTTTTAATGAAATTGGACAAAAAACCTGAGTTGAAAAAATTCGAAACTTAGATAACTCAATTGAAAAGAAGTAAAGTTAAAGGATTTAAATGAATTTCAATTAAACTTAGAGGGCGTAATTTGAATTTTAGCTTCTTCTATTTTTAGTGACATGATTATTTTAATAGATGGTGTAAATAGAATTTTTTACATCAATTTCAAATCCTAATTAAATTATGGCTTCTTTTATTTAAATTTCTTAAAGGAATATCAGAAGAAAAAAACTCTTCTTATAAATACTCTTTAGAAGGAGACAATGATAATAAATTGTTATTAATAAAAAATTTCTTTTGAGATATTTGCTCTATCTTTTTCCTTGATAGTCTTGTGTTCTTGTTGAACTTATGTTTTTTTTTTTTGAAAGTGTATGTGTTACAAATTCTACTTCTACATACCAACGTTGCATAATAACCTGTTGTTTCAACTTGTAAAGATAATCAAGAATCACCTAAATTTCTACCTAAGGAGGTTTATCTACTTCTTTATTCAAATTTGTTTCAACTTGTAAAGGTAATCAAGAATCACCTAAATTTCTACCTAAGGAGGTTTATCTACTTCTTTATTCAAATTAAAAGGTTCTTTTTTAATTTTAGATTATGAATTTGCTTTCTATTGCAATGGTTTCCCATGGTTGCAACCCAAAAAAGATACTGCCAAAAAAATAAATAAATAAAAAATCTATTATAGAGGTCACAAAAACAAAACCTTTATAACAGATACGAACCATAACGCAAATCATGCAGCTTTTATTTTGACTTTTTGCAGTGATATTGGCCACTACAAAAGGCCTATTTCCTATTGCATTTCTGCACGAAATACGTGTCCGAAAGAACCAAAGATTGAGAGAGATGAGATGCAGGAGAAGGAGAGTTGAGATATGTTCGGATGAAGCAAAGTAAAAGGTGCATGTATTCATGTATGATGGGAAAGCTCATTAAGCCTCCATTTGGGAGATTATAAAGAAATGGAATGGAATGATCAAAAAAGAATGAAATGTATTTAAGCAATGGAAGTAAATGGAATTAAATTAAGTATTCTTGTTTGAACATTTTAAATTAAATAAATTCATGGAAAGAAATGGAAGGTAAGTGATCCTGTTTTTGAGTAATATAGAAGAAAATAAATGAAATCATTTTATGATAATATTACTATTAGACCTCTATTTTAAAATAGAAGACTATATATATATATTGGAAATTTTAGTAAAAAAAAATCACTAAATCTAACCTGCTTTGTCATGTTTTCTTGGTTAATATATACTTAATAAGAGAGAATAAAATGTGTTAACGTGTAATAGACTGTGGGCTTCAGGCCCAGCACACATAGTTGTACTGCACATTATAGGCTTTAAGCTCACCTTATTTACTTGTATAGCACACATACTTGTACTGCACACTATAATATGTACTGCACACTATGCCTCTTATATAAAGGCACTCATGTATATTTTATATTTTATTACTCTAAAATACAATACTATTCATTCAATATTTCTAACATGAAATCAGAGGAGGATGAATATTTCTAGAGGGATGATGTCATATATATTTAGCTATTTAACCGTCATCATCACATCACCCGGTAGAATTATATCCTTCACCACAAATAACACGCTGAATATGATATCAATATATTTCACTTTTTAATTTTTTATACCTCTTTTTCTATTTCAATCAATATCTTTCAATTCAAAGTGCATTTCTGTCTTGATTCCCAGCATACAGAGGTCGAAATAAGAAAAAAAAAAAAGATCATACTAGTTGTTGACTCCTTTTTGGTTGAGGGAAAATTTCTTCTCTATCTCTACCAGCCCAATATTGGAGCTCCCTTTCCCAATTCTTAGTTTTGACATTTGAGAGAGTGCTTTCATATTGTTAAGAAGTCTAAGGACACTTTATTATACTGCTATACACCTTTTAGGGATTTGCCTAAATAAACTTGGTAATTGCATAAGTAATGTCATTGAAGATGTTACTTAATTTGCTTGTAAATCTCTTGATCGATATGGTACTTGCCCTTTTTTAGGGGTTGGGGAATTGAAGGATGGGATAGTGATTCTCACATGTTTTTTTGTACATTGTCTCCATTGCACTTTTCACATTTTAAACATAGAAAATGTTAATTATTGTGGATATCTAGTGTGAACTTATAGATGTTGCATGTACATAGTGTATATCAATGAGTGTTCGAGAACATTTTCCTTTAAGGACATAATCGTGTATCAAACTATCAATGTGTTAAAACAAATACAGAAAATTATTTTTATTATTAAAAAAAAAAAAAAAAAAAAAAAAAAGGAGAAGAAGAATGTTCCATTTGTTTCAATGGAAAACCTTGCGCTTGGTGTTTTTCTTTGGTCAACTAAAAGAATATTGCTTATTCTTCGAGAGTGTTTTCTAGGATTTTTTTTATTTTTGCAAAACAACTCTATCTTATAGCAAGCTAAATAAGGGAAATTAGGAGATTTTTTTTTTCCAGTCAATTAATGTTGCTACAAAACATAGGCAAATGAGATATTTATAGAAAATAATTTTTGAAAATTGACTCATTTTTTATAAAATACAACTCATCTTTTTCAAAATTTTGTAGTCAAGAGATGGAAAATACAATTTAAAAGTTCTATAACAAAAAAGTTCCGTTTTTAGTAATTAGCCAATGCATTATACACCTCTCTCTCTCTCTCTCTCTCTCTCTCTTTCTCTCCATCTATCCCATTATAAATACCCATTTAAATCACGCTATCAATATCATTGCTAACATCTTATTTCGCAAGCTCTTTCTCTGTGTGCACCCTCTTAATTATTTCACTCTCTATTATCTTTCACAAGTTGCAAATCATACCATGGGTTTCGCAATTATGCAAGGACTCATGCTAGTGCTGCTGATTGCTTCCACAATGGCAGTTAGCATAGCCAGGCCATTTGGGAATTCCATTAATACACAATCCTCCAACAAGATCATTGTGGGTGACACGCACCACTGGAATTATGGCTTTAACTACATCGAATGGGCAACAAAACATGGCCCTTTCTACTTAAATGACACTCTAGGTGAGCTTAATTACTTTGCTATTGCTACTTGTTACATATTGCCATGCATAGTTCAGGTTGTAAAATATATTGACCAAAATCATATTTTTAAACCGCTTGTGTTTTTATGACAAGTTATAAAGTTCAGTATGATATCAAAATATATAGTCAATTCTAACTTCGAACTTTGTTTTCAATTTATTTATTCATAGGTTATCAATTTTGATCGTTATGGAACATGAAAAATATGTGCATTTTTTGTTTTGTTTTGCTGAATGCAAATATGCATGAAAAATAACTGTTCATATGATGTTGATTGCAATTTTCAAATATGATCCACCAACTCCAAAAACATTTCCTCACAGTGTTTACTTGCTACCAAACCAGGAGAGCTTCATTAAATGTGACCTGAAAAATGCCAAGATGCAGGGAAATACAAAACAAGGAGCTGGGAACGGCTTTGAGTTTGTGCTGAAAGAGTCGCAGCCTCACTACTTTGCTTGCGGTGAGCACGATGGCATTCATTGCCTGAATGGAACAATGAAGTTTTCTGTGACGCCAATAGACCGGACCTATAGATAATTACTGGTACAACGTGTGTGCCGTGGGAAACGTTATTTGCTACTCTCTTTTTACGTTTTGTTGTGTTGTAGCAAATAATGAGTGTTTTCGTCTTCTTTTTTTTTATTAAATAAAAGACTATTTGTAATTTTGAACAAATAGTAATTGATTGATTGCTCATTTTACAGTTTATGAGTCACATTCTAAATCAGATGATTTGCTATGATTTATGTATTTTCATTCCCCGTCCTTACGGTTACAAACAATATATGTTATGAGTTCTGAATAATTGAGACGATAGAGAATAAATGTACTAGTTGTCATATTGATGTTCCACAGAGGTGCCATTTTGCATCCCTGCTTGTTTTATAGTAATATTAACCATTTTATATTGAAAGTATCGGAGTCTTTTACAATTGAAAAGGTTAATGACATTTGACCTAAGGATCATGTTTGGTCTAGACATTTGAAGTAAATATTAATTTTTAGAAAGATGGAGTGTAACTTTCAAGTAACGACATTTGCATCATCCAGCAAAATACTATCACATAATTTTTTTTCCCAAATAAAAGATAGATTATATCACTTATAATCATAACCCTATTAAATGTCTATTCACCATATAATTATTATATTTTGTATTTCAAAAATGCATGTTAAGAAAAAAAAAAAATGTGGGAAGACATATTGTCCATCCTATTCTCCATAATTGGAGTTAGATGGTACGGCAGTTGGGCAGATAACATCATGGTGAGATTTTAATTAAAGAGTTCATATAACACATTCTTCCCAACAAAAAAAAGTTAATATACACATAAGGATATTAGTTGGCCCTACAAGTTCAAGTTGGTAGGTTTGGACCTACAGTAGAAAGGAATGCATGTTCGAGACTCAGTTCGTAGAACCGTTTTGCGCAGAACATGAAAGATATGAGCACAGATGTCAATTTCTACATCAGAGATTAGATCATGAAGAAACAAAGCACGTTCGAGGTTCATATACCCAGTGCTTGATAAAGGGTACAAATTGTGAAACATCACAATTGTAAGCACTCTCAGTTTTGGAGGAAGAGAGGAAACACTGATGGATTTTCCATTGGGTGAGAACTTCAAGTCTTGTCCAAGACTTTCTTTGAGAAGCTCCTCATCAGGACAAAGATCATCATAAATCGGTGAGTGTCGGAATATTGGTCTGTTGATGTGAAGGATTTCTGCCAGATATGCAGGAGAGACTGAAAAGCTCTTTTTCCTAACCCAGCACTTAAGTTCATCTTCTTCCACAATCGCGTTGGCATAAAATTCCTTTACCAAATCTTCATATGCGTCATCCAGATCAGAGAGAAGGTAATTCCAGTCCTTGTGAGCAAACCATTTCGGAATGTCAGTGTCATGAAGTGATGATTGATCCACAGTTCTTTCTAGTAATGGTGTAGCACTTTGAAAATAATTCTCATGAGACTGATAGGCTGCATAGGATCTGAACTTGTTGGGATCGAATCTCTTTGATGAAGAACGAGTCGCTTTTGTTTGAGGTGGGTAATCATCAACATCAATGACGGGTTCCTTCCCTTTGGAACTGCCTCCTTTCACAGTTGCTTTCTTGAATGGTGACATGTCTAGTTTGAATCATGAATAGAGGAAATGACAGAACACAATCCAACAGACTTTATTAGTAGTGGGTTAGTGGTAATTTAGGGATAATGAAGAAACCCTAATAGCTAGATGAAAATGACAAGAAAATAGCAATGAGGGACAATAATGGCCCAAATGTAGCTACACAGTAGAGAGGGTCAGAATAAAACCACACAATCAGCTTAGAAAAACACACAGTCAACACAGGAACATTTTGAATCAACACATCAACAGCGGATCAGGCAAGATGAGAAACCAACAAATAGCAAACCCTAGCTAAGCACGTGATGAATAACACAACCAACAATTTAATATAGCTCAAAACTGAAACAAAAGCTTCCATAAGCTAAGCATGGACAAAGAGTAATAGCCGAGCTAAAAACCCATCTCAAAATCACAAACAAATGCGAATAATCCAAAGGGGAAAACACAAAAACAAGTAGAATAGAGTTCAAGACAGAAAACCCATACCTGTTACTTGAGGATTTTGAGCTGAAAAGAGGCAAAAATGGAGATCGAAAATGGAGGCACAGTGTGAATGGGTAAGAACAGTTGAGAGAGACAATGAACAGTCACAAAAAGATCGAGGGAAAACAAAAATAAATTAAAAACTGCCCCTATTTTTGCCAAAACACGCGTTTTTCGCGACTGAAGTGAGTCACCACAAAGTCGCCAGTTCAAGCCGCCAAAACATTCAAAGACACAAGTTTGAAAAAAAATTTTAAGTGTTTTTCGCAACTGGAAGGTCTACCCGCGAGTGAGTCGCGAACTGAGCCGCGAAAATCTCTGAGTAACCCTCATGACTGGACCTTCCACTCGCGAACAAGTCACCAAAAATGACCCGCGAAGAAGCGACTGAGGCTCGCGACTTGACATACCCGCAACTGAGTCGCCAAAATAGGGCAAAACTGGATTTTTAAAATTTTCAGATTTTTTAAACAAAATACTTTCCAAAAACACCTAAAACACTCAAAAATATTTTTGTGCTTGAATTAACAAAGATTGAGCATGTGAAAACACATTTCATCAAGTACAATCACACAAATGAATATGGCATTTATTGAACATAAACTTGTGTGTTGTGTGTGGATATCAACAATGAGATAGTCCTTAGTCTAATGTGAAGCTTCAATGATCAATTCAACCAAGGTATACACAATTAGCACTATATCATGTGATCCATCTCAATTATAGAAATATGTATATATGACCTCCCACAAAACTTGATAACATATCTTGGAGCTTTACATTTGACTGCACTTTCAATCATAACATTTGATCATTTTGATCTTTTGAGGCAATCACCTCTCATTGTGAGTGTGATATTTGATATTTCACTTTAATGAACAAGCCTTTGGCTTTTTGATTAAACATTCTCCTTAATATAAGGTCGCTTACCCTTTTTCCTAGTCGAATACTAGAATGTGCGACAGGCTTTTGCAGCTCAAAATCTCTTTTCATTTGGAGATTTACATTTGGTGAGCTCTTCTTAGCAAAAAACAAAAATAAAGAGTGGGAAGATATATAGATACAAGTCTATGCAAGTCTCAAGATCATCATAACCATTCACTAATCATTCACGACAAGATTGAAGATCTATTTACAATAATCACATAGATTTCAAGATTTCTCCCACAGTGATATGAGTGCAAAGAAACAAGCAATGCTCGAAAATGCACAAAGCCATTAGCACAAAGGTACAAGGCAAAACAAGTTTTGAGACAAAAACTCAATAATATCAATAAAACTTTTTGATTTTCTAATTTTTTATGTGATTTTTGGATTTTTGACGTAAAAGAAGAAAAAGATTGAACAAACATAAGGAGCAACGGTATTCACAAATAGACAAACAAACAATAATCATGCTGCACAAAGAGCTAACAAAGTAGTGTGTGCCCCAACACAAACAAGCTTATCATATTATAAATATGTGAAGCACACATCACACAAGAGAGTCAAGGAATTGTACCAACACCAATGGTCTTACGGAGTGATTCAAACCATGGACCATCGAGAGGCTTGGTGAAGATGTCCGCCTTTTGATTGTCGGTGTGTATGAACTCAAGACACACAACTCTTTCCTCTACCAGATCCCGAATGAAATGGTAACGTATCTCTATGTGTTTAGATTTTGAATGCTGGACAGGATTCTTGGAAAGATTGATGGCACTGGTGTTGTCACAGAAGACACACATCGTCTCTTGAGGAATTCCATAATCATGAAGTAATTTCTTCATCCAAAGAAGCTGAGTGCAGCAACTTCCAGTGGCGATGTATTCTGCTTCAGCAGTAGATAAAGACACAGAATTTTGTTTCTTGCTCATCCACGAGACAAGATTGTTACCAAGGTAGAAATAGCCGCCTGAAGTACTTTTCCGATCGTCTACACTGCCAGCCCAGTCAGCATCTGAATACCCGGCAAGACAAGCATTTGAGTCTTTTGAATACCACAGACCATAGTTTGAAGTACCATTCACATATCGAATGATTCGCTTAGCAGCAGTCAGGTGAGATTCCTTCTTGGAGAATTGTACCAGGAAATCATCATCACAAATTTGAGTGATGCTCAGCAGATTTGCCTTCAGCCCTTTTATGTATAACACATCTTTCAACAGTGGTAATCCAGGTATCTCAATGGTTCCTTTGCCTAGGACTTGAGCATGACTTCCATCACCAATTGTCACATAGTCACCAACCTTTTCCTTGAGTGTCTTAAACAGTGACTTATCCCTTGTCATATGGTGAGAACATCCACTATCAAGATACCACAAACATGCATTAAACACCTTCAATGAGGTATGTACAAATAAGCTAACATGAGACAAACATTCTTGACCTTTAGACAAAAACTCATTATCAGTTTTCATGCTTCTTTCAGATTGACTATTCATTTTCAGACTCTCAATCATCTCACACAACATTCTATTCTTTCTTTTATATTTCTTGATCAATGATTTAGATTCAGATATGCTACTGTGTAAGACATGATTCTGATTTTCAAAATATTCCAGCATGGGAACAAATATCCTAGCATGTTTCTTAGTTTTTAACAACTCTACAAGATCATTAGTAAAACACCCTTCAGACATATGCATAGAGTCATTTTCACAAACACTTAAGCTACAATTCAGCATGGTATTTTCCAAAACAGCTACCACAACACAGGGGTCTAGGATCACACTTAGGTAATAAACCACAACAAGTGTACCCACTCTGATACCAATTGAAAGTTTAAATATGTGTATAAACACCCTTGAATGTTTAGACCCCCAAATTACAACTTAACCAATTCAAGCATTATGTCAAACAACTAGTGTGCGGAAAATGAACATAAGCTACAATATAGAATTGGATAAACTATCTAAACCAAATTAAAATCACAACCCACAGCAGATAATAAAAAGGCAAAGATAGAAGGGAAGGAAGATGTAAACACAAAGACAACACGCGATGTGTTATCGAAGAGGAAACCGAAGCCCTCGGCGTAAAACCTCTCCGCCGCCCTCCAAGCGGTAAACAATCCACAAGAAAATATAGTTGGGATACATGGACAGCAATAGACCCTCCAAGCCTAATCTACCCAGTGCACCTAAGCCCTCCAAGCTTCTTGCTCCAACGAGCTTGCACCGAACCTTTTTCTTTTCTAGCTTCCCGGATTCCGCTACTAGACCATAGCATCAACCAATGAAGATTGGTTTCTTCCTAACTGCTTCTCAGAAATCCAAACAGCCCTCTCACAGTGATGAATATGGTGAGAACAAGGTTTGGTAAAAAGCCTCTCAAGGATTTGACAATGGAGAGGAAGAGAGTTGAGGAATTTAAACAGACTCTAATGTATAGATTGTTGGTGAATCAATCTTGTTTTTCTTTAGGGTTTCTCTCTCAAAATTCTCTCTGGAAGCTCTCTTACATTTGTGGATAAAAGGGGTATTTATACTGGAGTGAGAGAGGAATGTGAAACATCAGGATTTACAAAACAGGGCTGGCTCACGGCTTGACCTTGCGACTTAACTAAGTCGCGAGATCCAGTCGCGAGATAACCGTATGGCCAGTTGTCCTGTTTTGTCCTGTAGTGCTCCAGCTAGCATGACTGTTCACCTTCCAGCATGCTTGGCACATGTGCTGTGTCTGGCGGCTTGCAGCCGCGAGTCACCCGCGAGGCCAAGCTACGAGTCTCTATTTTCTTGCACACTCTTGAGCAAACTTCACTCTATCTCACTCACTACCCTTACAACAAGCCCACCAAAATACAGGGTTACTAAATGCTTAAATACAAGCAAATTTGGCACGGAATAAAGCCAATTAGATGGTTGAATACATTCAACCTTACAAAATATAAAATTGGTTGGACTTGTTGTGTGTGTATGTGTGTCTTTGAGATCTATGTGCTTAAAACAAACAATCATGTGTGATATAGAAGAAAAAAGGCACGCAAATAGTCCAATTACATTTTCCACCCCAAATAAAATAAAAGGCAAAATCAAAGTCAAATTCAACTATCCCCAAAAAATAGAAATTAAAAATTAAAACAAATACTTTAAACTCCAAGCAATCATATCAATTCTTGCTATGTTTGTAGGAAAAGGAAAAAGGAAAATTACTTGAGTCTTACATTTACTTTTCTTCCAAATTTGAAATAAACCAAATGGATTAAGCTAAGCTATATAATGGCCTGTTTGGTAAGAGTTTTTAAATATATATATATATATATATATTTTACAATCCATAAAATGGTGAGTCCTACACTTGAATTTATTGTTTGGCTAATATTTTCTAAATACAATTTTCAAAAAACTGTATCCTCTTTTCCTAGGATTCAGAACAAGATTTTAAAAACGCCTAGGGGGTGTATTCAGGATACAAAAAATGTTTTTGATGACATAGTTGTAAATAAATTGAAAACTATTAGGTTTTAAAGACTTAGGTATTTATGTATTTAGAACTCTAATGTGTATTGTTGGCAAACCATGATCAAAACAATGTGTTTAGAAGTGTTTTAGTCTTGCTCAAAGTTATATATTTTATGTAAAGTTGGAATCAAGCTAATGCAGAAAGTATTGTGCATTTCGGCCTCGCTCGATCGATCGAAGCTTAGGCTCGATCAATCGAATCTCGGGCAGAATGTTTTTTTCTACAGATTTCCAACTCAGCCCTACTTGTTTAAAACGTTTAGGATTTTCTAATTTGTCCTTAATATAAAAGGCAAACCCTAACCACGGTTTAGTGTTGCTCATATTGCTGTTTGTGTAAATCTCTTGTGAGATCTAGAGGAGTTTTCCTTTACACAAACTTAGGGTTTTCAAGGAGGAGATATTATCTACACCTTGATGATCAACTCGGTTGCTACCATTGAAGCTTAAAGAAAACACAAGCGGATGTGCTTGTATATGGTGGTGAATCCAAGAAAGAAGGAGTTCGTGGATTCAGAGCTTGCACGTGGTAGTGTCAGTAAGTTCTACTGGTTGGTAGCAATAAGAAGTCGAGCGTGGGGGCTTGTAAGTCATATTGTATGAACTTCGATTCTTTCAAGATAGTGGATTCAGGTTTACCTTGAGGATAGCTAGGTTAAATCCTCCCCAGGATTTTACCGATTTGGTTTCCTGGGTGATCATATCTTTGTGTTATTTATTTTTTACTGCTTTGCATGATATGATCTTTGTGATTGTGATAACCTAGATTTGTTAAATTGGACTAAGTAACAACTTGGCTAATTACCTAGGTTAATTCAATTATATTTTAAGGGGTCCAAAAACTATCAAGTGGTATCAGAGCGGGTTGCTCTCTTGTTGTTGATCTTTTGATCATTGAGCTGATCCTTGACCCCTGTTGTTATGGATTCTTGGAAATTCTTTTTGCTTATTCATCAACTTGCTTACTTTGTGTATTTGTCACTTGTTGATTTTGTTAAATCTTTCCTTGGACGTCTTGGTCTTATCATATGTGATAATAATTATTTGTGTTATACTGCCTTAACCGCCTTAAAGGCACGTGATTCTTGTCTTTGGTATTTGGATAGTGGTTGTTCCAAGCATATGACAAGAAACGAAGGATTATTCAAGACCCTCTTTGAAGGAAAGATTGGGACAGTCACTTTTGGAGATGGAAGCAAATCTGTAATCAAAGGCATTGGAAGTGTGGACATCCCAGGGTTACCGGTCTTTGAAGATGTTTGGTATGTTGATGGACTGAAGGCAAATTTACTCAGTATCAGTCAAATTTACAAAAATGGACTGAATGTTCTCTTCACTAAGTATGAATGTGAGATACTTGATGGAGGAGGTGACTATATGTGTGTTGGTGTAAGGATAGCGGACAACTGTTATGGATTAATACCAAGCATAAGCAACAAGTGTTTTAGTACAAAGATTGATCAAGTTGATTTGTGGCATCAACGGTTAGGGCATGCAAGTCATAAGTAGTTAGAAAAGATTTCCAAATGTGATGTTGTTGTTGGTTTACCTAAATTTGAGAAGATAGACAAGTGCATACGTGGACCATGTCAGATGGGTAAACATATAAAATCTAAACATCCGTCTGTAGCTAGTGTTCAAACTTCAAGACCTTTGGAGTTACTGCACATTGATCTTATGGGTCCTGCTCGAGTTCAGAGTTTATGAGGAAAGAAATATATTCTAGTGGTTGTGGATGACTTTACCAGATATACTTGGGTTGTGCTTTTGAAAGATAAAGCTGAGGCTCCTGAGAAGATGATACATCTGTGTAAGAAATTGCAGGTTGAAAAAGATACTGTGATAGCCAAAATCAGAAGTGACCATGGAAGAGAATTTGAGAATACCAAGCTGGCTACTTTCTGCAATGAACAAGGCACACATCAAGAGTTCTCTTCACTCAAGACACCGCAACAAATTGGAATAGTTGAACGGAAAAAATAGGGTTGTTCAGGAGATGGCACGTGTCATGCTACACAATAAAAAATTGCCAAAATCCTTCTGGGGAGAAGCAGTTAACACTGATTGTCATACACTCAACCAGGTGCATTTCAGACCTGATTCCAGGAAGACTCCTTATGAACTCTGGAGAGGAAAGAAGCCGGTCGTTAAGTATTTCTGGATATTTGGTAATGATTGTTACATTCTACGTGATAGAGAGAACTTAGAAAAATTTGATGCAAAGAGTGACAAGGGATATTTTCTAGGGTACTCCTCTACTAGTAGAGCATATAAAGTGTATAATCTGAGAACCAAAACTGTCATGGAATCGTCAAATGTTGTGATCAATGACGAAGTATGTCCAGAAGCACATTCAGAAAGTACTGCTCCGGTTCAAGATAAGTCTATGGAGGTTAATGACTCACTTCTTGTTGATTATGTTGGGAAACATAGTGATGAGGAGTTAATGGTGTTGAATGATGCAATTTTTGTGCCATCAAGTCCTGAACCATCCACTCCGATTCATGAGACTCAACATGCTCAACATGAGTTTAGTCCTTCATCAGAACAGAAAGGTACATCCACATCTCTAGTTAAAGGTCCTTCCTCTAGAGTAAGGCTTAACCATCCCTCCTCAAATATATTGGGAAGTCTAAATGATAACATGAGATTAAGGTCAAAAGCCTTAAGTGTAATTACACACTCATGCTATCTGTCCCAATTTGAATCGAAAAAGGTAGATGAGGCACTTCAAGACGCTGATTGGGTAAACTCTATGCATGAAGAACTTCATCAATTTGTTCAGAATGATGTGTGGGAATTAGTTCCTAGACCAAAGGGTGTAAATGTAATTGGAACTAAATGGATCTTTAAGAACAAGTCAGATGAACATGGCACTGTTATCAGAAATAAATCAAGACTTGTTGCTCAATGCTACACACAAGTGGAAGGGATTGATTTTGATGAGACCTTTGCACCAGTAGCAAGATTGGAATCCATTAGGATACTGTTAACTATAACTAGTCATCTGAATTTCAAGCTATATCAAATGGATCTTTGTTGACCCTTACAGACCGAATGATGTGTATAAATTGAAGAGAGCTCTGTATGGTTTGAAACAAGCTCCACGAGCTTGGTATGATAGATTGACTGCATATCTCATTGAGCATGGCTTCAAAAGGGGATTTGCAGACACTACTCTCTTCATAAGAAATGATAAGAACAATTTTGTTGTAGCTCAAATTTTTGTTGATGATATTGTTTTTGGTGCTACTAATGACTCTCTTACTTATTCTTTTGCAGATGAAATGAAGGCGATGTTTGAAATGAGTATGGTTGGTGAACTAACTTATTTCTTGGGATTACAGGTGAAGCAAATGGACTCAGGGATCTACATCAACCAAGCAAAATATGCAAGGAATCTGGTCAAGAGATTTGGACTGGACAATGCTCCACATGCTAGAACACCAATGGCTGCCAATGCAAAATTAACAAATGATCCGTCAGGTAAGTCTGTTGATGTTACATTATACAGAAGTATGATTGGATGCCTTTTATATTTGACTGCTAGTCGGCCTGATATTGCTTTTAGTGTTGGTGTTTGTTATAAATTTCAATCTAATCCTAAAGTTTCACACTGAAATGCTGTCAAAAGAATAATTAAATATGTTGGGGAACTTGTGATTATGGATTATTTTATAGTAAAAAGTCTAATCTATCTCTTGCTGGTTTCTCTAATTCTGATTGGACTGGTAATGTTGATGATAGAAAAAGCACCACTGGTGGGTGTTTTTATGTTGTAGCTAATCTCGTTGCTTGGATGAGTAAAAAGCAAAATTTTGTGTCCTTGTCTACTGCCGAGTCAGAATATATTACTGCTGGAAGTTGTTGCTCACAATTTCTTTGGATAAAAAAGGTTTTAACTGATTATGGGATATCCCAAGATATCGTGGTTGTTTACTGTGATAACTCTAGTGCTATTGACATATCTAAGAACCCTGTTGAACATTCTAAGACTAAACACATAGAGATTAGGTATCATTTCAATAGGGATCTTGTTGAAAGAAAGATTGTGTGTCTTGAGTATATTCCTACTGAACGCCAGAATGCTGACATTTTTACCAAATCTCTTGATAGAAGTAAGTTTGAGACACTTCGTCAAGTAATTGGTGTGATTCTATGTCCCTGATCTGTCTTGGCCTTCTTGATCCTTGTGCTTCATTGTTCTACCCTTTGTGCTTCATTATTCTACCCTTTGTAAACTTTGAGCTTCTAGTTGTGTTTTGTCACAGATTGCCAAAGGGGGAGTTTGTTAGGTTCTAAAGATTTAGGTATTTATGTATTTAGAACTCTAGTGTGTATTGTTGGCAAACCATGATCAAAACAATGTGTTTAGAAGTGTTTTAGTCTTCCTCAATGTTGTATATTTTATGTAAAGTTGGAATCAAGCTAACTCAATCGATCGAATCTCGGGTAGACTATTTTTTTTGCAGATTTCCAACTTAGCCCTAGTTGTTTAAAACGTTTAGGTTTTCATATTTGTCCTAAGTATAAAAGGGAAACCCTAGCCACGTTTTAGTGTTGCTCATCTTACTGTTTGTGTAAATCTCTTGTGAGATCTAGAGGAGTTTTCCTTTACACAAACTTAGGGCTTTCAAGGAGGAGATATTATCTACACCTTAATGATCAACTCGGTTGCTGCCATTAAAGCTTAAAGAAAACACAAGCGGGTGTGCTTGTATCTGGTGGTGAATCCAAGAAAGAAGGAGTCTGTGGATTCAGAGCTTGCACGTGGTCGTGTCAGTAAGTTCTACTGGTTGGTAGCAATGAGAAGTCGAGCGTGGGGGCTTATAAGTCTTATTGTATGAACTTCGATTCTTTCAAGATAGTGGATTCAGGTTTACCTAGAGGATAGCTAGGTGAAATCCTTCCCAGGTTTTTACCGGTTTGGTTTCCTAGGTGATCATATCTTTGTGTTATCTATCTTTCCGCCACTTTGCATGATATGATCTTTGTAATTGTGATAACCTAGATTTGTTAAATTGGACTAAGTAGCAACTTGACTAATTTCTTAGGTTAATACAATTGTGTTTTAAGGGGTCTAAAAACTATCAAAAATAGTAGACCTTACATACTTATCCAAACTCTTCGTTATCTCTTAAATTAAGGAGCTTATCTTTATCACAAAAAGAATTCTCACACTTCAAATTTGAAACTTATCATTAAAAAAAAGTACATGATGAGATCTATTTTCTTATCATTATCCCAAAAAAAAAGGGTAATCTATAGATTCAACATATTACTTTTTGTAAATATTTTTTTTTTAAAATCTCAAAAATAGAAATGGTCTCCCAAACAATTTTTTTTTTTTTTTTTTTTTTTTTAGTATTTTGAAAATTGTTCTTAAAAGTGAGAGCCAAACAAGTTTAATATAAAAATTATTATCTGAAAACTATTTTTAAGTTCAATTTTTTGAAAATTGTTTTTATACTATTTTGAAAATAAAAACAAAAATCCTCCTACCAATCAAGCCCTAAGAATCTTTTTTCTCAAGCCGAAAAATAATTATAAATAAGAAAAAAGGAAAAATTGGAAGAGAAAAAAAATATTTTTCGTTTTCTAAGCTTTTGTGCTTATGGCAATTATAAATAACGATAAAGTGCAACCACAAATGGAGTCAGCGTACTCAAATTCAAAGAATACATGATTATTGTAATTTGTTGACATATGTATTTATAGATTGTATTTTATTTAAATGAAAATTATTTTTATTTTGGACTTTCTTAAATATATATATGTATATTATCAAGTATGGGATCCTAAATAATAAGGTTATTTAAAAATTTTCAAATTATTTAGGATATTTCCAAAAAAAAATTAATTTTTTTGAAAATTTTGGGGGGGCCCCAAGTTCCCCTCGGTCTTCAAGTGCCTACGCCACTGTCCATGCCCAACAACAATGGAGAGAGAGGGGAGAGGACTGAGCACTTTCTTATTGTTAATGTTGATTGTTTTTTTTTTTTAATTGATATTAGACTATTAGATTTTCGCACCTTATTAACTCCACAGCACAAAAACTTAAAAATTTACGTTGTATATGCAGTGCAAAATTAGCGCACAATTGAAATTCAATTGAAAATCTAATTGGATTTTTTCTGAGTTTTGTCTATTGATATATATATATATATATATAGACAGATAGATAGATAGATAGATAAGTTGAAGGCCTTCTTATGCGTAAAAGTGGTTTGCAACATAACCCTATTTTTAACTAATTGTTATCATAAAATTTTGGGCCTTTTTAGAAAGGGGTGGGCCCTTTTTGTAATGGGGTCCTAGACCAAGGCTGAAGTGGCCTAAGCCTAGAGTCACTCTTGCTCTATTTTGATATCTTCGGAGACTTCTTTGCATTAATACTTCTTCAATTCATAGTCATCAAATAGTGCCTAATTTTTTTTCTTCCACTTTTTATATATTTTGAGTATATTAGTACTATGAGATGGTAAATGTGGGTGTTAGTCCTTTTTTTTTTTTTTTTTTTTTTTATTGGCTAAAATACAAATTGCACTCTCTAAGTTTAACTGAAATTCATTTCAGTTCACTAACTTTACTTTCATTCAATTGAGTCATCTGAGGTTGAAATTTATTCATATTAGGAATTTTGATCAATTTCATTAAAAATGGCCATTCAAAAAATATTTTTATCGCATTAAAAATTTTATAAAATTAATAATTTTTTATGGGAATTTATTTTCTAAAAATATTTTTTCATTAGTTATTTGCATACTTAAACAATTTTTTTTTTAATGAAATTGGACAAAAAACCTGAGTTGAAAAAATTCGAAACTTAGATAACTCAATTGAAAAGAAGTAAAGTTAAAGGATTTAAATGAATTTCAATTAATCTTAGAGGGCGTAATTTGAATTTTAGCTTCTTCTATTTTTAGTGACATGATTATTTTAATAGATGGTGTAAATAGAATTTTTTACATCAATTTCAAATCCCAATTAAATTATGATTTCTTTTATTTAAATTTCTTAAAGGAATATCAGAAGAAAAAAACTCTTCTTATAAATACTCTTTAGAAGGAGACAATGATAATAAATTGTTATTAATAAAAAATTTCTTTTGAGATATTTGCTCTATCTTTTTCCTTGATTGTCTTGTGTTCTTGTTGAACTTATGTTTTTTTTTTTTTTGAAAGTGTATGTGTTACAAATTCTACTTCTACATACCAACGTTGCATAATAACCTGTTGTTTCAACTTGTAAAAGTAATCAAGAATCACCTAAATTTCTACCTAAGGAGGTTTATCTACTTCTTTATTCAAATTTGTTTCAACTTGTAAAGGTAATCAAGAATCACCTAAATTTATACCTAAGGAGGTTTATCTACTTCTTTGTTCAAATTAAAAGGTTCTTATTTAATTTTAGATTATGAATTTGCTTTCTATTGCAATGGTTTCCCATGGTTGCAACCCAAAAAAGATACTGCCAAAAAAATAAATAAATAAAAAATCTATTATAGAGGTCACAAAAACAAAACCATTATAACAGATACGAACCATAACGCAAATCATGCAGCTTTTATTTTGACTTTTTGCAGTGATATTGGCCATTACAAAAGGCCTATTTCCTATTGCATTTCTGCACGAAATACGTGTCCGAAAGTGTAAGGTTGAATTTATTCAACCATCTAATTGGCTTTATTCCGTGCCAAATTTGCTTGTAATTCAGCATTTAGTAACCCTGTTTTTAGGTGGGATTGTTGTAAGGGTAGTGAGTGAGATAGAGTGAAGATTGCTCAAGAGTGTGCAAGAAAACAGAGTGTCGCGGCTGGGACTCGCTGGTGGACTCGCAGTTGCAAGTCGCCAGAAGCTGCACACGTGCCAAGCATGCTGGAAGATGAACAGTCATGCTAGCTAGAGCACTACAGGACAAAATAGGACAACTGGCCATACGGTTAACTCGCGACTGGATCTCACGACTTGGTCAAGCCGCGAGGTCAAGCCGCGAGCCACCCCTGTTTTGGAAAAACCTGACGTTTCACATTCCTCTTCACTCCAGTATAAATACCCTTTTAACCCACGATTGAAAGAGAGCTTCCAGAGAGAATTTTGAGAGAGAAACCCTAAAGATAAACCAGATTGTTTCACCCACAATCTCTACCTTAGAGTGTCATCAAATTCCCTCACTCTCTTCCTCTCCATTGTCAAATCCTTGAGAGGCATTATACCAAACCTGGTTCTCACCATCATCATCTCTGTGAGACAGTCGTTTGGAGTTCTTGGAAGCAGTTAGGAAGGAGCCAATCTTCATTGGTTGATGCTACGGTGTAGTAGTGGAATCCGGAAAGCTAGAAAAGAAAAAGGTTCGGCGCAACCTCGTTGGAGCAAGAAGCTTGGAGGGCTTAGGTGCATTGGGTAGATTAGGCTTGGAGGGTCTATTGCTGTCCTTGTATCCCAACTGTATTTTCTAGTGGATTGATTATCGCTTGGAGGGCGGCGGAGAGGTTTTTCGCCGAGGTCTTCGGTTTCCTCTTCGATAACACATCTGGTGTTATCTCTGTGTTTGCATCTTCCTTCCTCTCTATCTCTGCCTTTACATTATCTGCTGTGGTTTATTTTGTTATGGCTTAGATAGTTGTTTAACCAATTCCATATTATAGCATATGTTAAGTTTCCGCACACTAGTTGTTTGACATATTGCTTGTGTTGGTTAAGTTGGTTTTTTGGGGGTCTAAACGTTCAAAAGTGTTTTTGTACACGTTTTTGAACTTTCAATTGGTATCAGAGCGGGTACACTGCTGTTTGGTTTCATTACCATTTGTGTGATCCTTGACTCCCTTTTGAGATGGATAGGTCTCAATCCCTTAATGCACCTCCATATTTTGATGGAAGTAATTATGCGTTTTGGAAGGTTCGTATGAGAGCTTTTCTATGCTTTATTGATGAATCCGTGTGGGATGCTGTTGAGATTGGTTGGACCAAACCTGAGGCAGCCAAATCCACATGGGATAAGGCAGCACTTGCTGCATCTAATGCTAACAGTAAAGCACTAAATGCTATTTTCTGTGGTGTGTCTCCAGATGAATTTCACAGGATTTCTCACATTACCATTGCCAAAGATGCATGGGAGATTCTGGAAACAACTTATGAAGGCACGAAGAAAGTGAAAGATAACAAGTTACAAATGCTAACCACTCGGTTTGAGGAGCTCAAGATGAGTGAGGATGAGTCCTTCGACTCTTTCTATGGGAAGCTAAATGAAGTGGTTGTCAGTAAGTTTAACTTGGGGGAGAAAATGGAGGACTCAAAGATTGTAAGGAAGATCCTTCGATCATTGCCGGAAAGTTTTCGTGCTAAAGTGACAGCCATTGAAGAGAGCAAGGATCTTGACGACATCAAGGTACAGGAGCTGGTTGGTTCTCTACAGACTTATGAGATGTCGCTGCCCAATCAACGGAAGAGTAAATTCCTTGCTCTAAAGACCATTAATGAGAAGGTGGAAGATCAAGGCTCATCGGGAGAAGATGTGGTTGACAAAGATGTAGCCTATCTTGTTAAAAATTTCAGAAAGTTTTTGAAATTTAAAAACAATGGAAAATTTGATGATAAGAGAAAATTCCAAAATTCTGGAAGGGAGAAGAGGGATTTCAAAAGGAAAGATGGAAAAGAATCCCAATCCACACAAGGTGTCACTTGTTTTGAATGCAACGGGCATGGACACTTTAAGAAGGAATGTCCGAACTATTTGAAATCGAAAGGCAAAGTGTATGCCACAACCTTGAGTGACTCAGATTCGTCTGACTCAGAATCTAAAGAGAGCTGTGATGGAGAAGGAAACTATTCAGCTTTCATGACTATTGCTCATGTTGAGTCTTCGGATGAGTTGAGTTTGCTTGTTCAAGACCTTGGAGAACATAGTGATGATGAATCACTAGGAATTGTTGAAGAATCAGAAGCTGAAGAAGAAGAAAGCACAGCAACTCTTCAAGAAAATTACAACTCACTCTTGGAGAAGTCGGGTGAATACACAATGGTAGCCAAGGCTGCTGTGAGAAAAATGAAGAAGGCTGAGGAGGACTACAAAAGTCTCCTAATCTGGTATAGGGAGGCCAAATGCGAGATTGAAACTCTGAATGGTGAGTTATCCGAAGCTTACACTAAAGTGAGATTTCTTGAGAACGAGGTGATGCAAGCAAATGCTAAAATAGAGAGGGTCACCACCAAGAAGCTAGATGATGTTATATCTTCTCAAAAGAGCTTTTCAGACAAATCCGGACTGGGATATACCGGAGGAAGTAGCTCAACTGGAAATGTCACTAAAGAAGTGAAGTTTGTAAAGGCCAAAGATCCAGTTGTAGCTGAACTTACTGGTGTGAAGCTCGAGGTGGAGGAGAAGAAGAATGTGGTGGACCAACGGATGCTGAATCATCGTAATCAGTCTGTGGGCAGGTCTGAATCTCGTGCCAAGTCACGTCCACGACCACAAAGAGGTCCTAGAGGAACGTATGTGTGCCATTATTGCGGACTTCAAGGGCACACTCGACCAAATTGCCAAAAGCTGAGAGCAAAGAACAGTACAACTCCTCAAAGGTCAGGAGGACCAAGAGTTGATAGGAGAACTTGGGCAGGTGATCAATCTAGAGAGCAACATGGAGATCCCGGAATGATGAACGTGATGAAGATGATTGGTGCATTCACCAACTGCTTGGAAAGCTTCTCACGAAGGTTTGAAAGTCCTAACTCCCGTACCCAATCCTTTAAGGAAATCACCCCAAACGCAAGTGACGTGTGGGTGAAAAGGGGTACTCATGCATAAGCATTACAACATGTCCATGCATTAATACTTCCTATGCTCTGTGACTATGTTTGAGTGGTATGCTTGTTGTTTTTTATTTTGGTTGTTTGCTTGTCTTCTTGTGAATATTTCTTAATTGTGTTTTATCATTCTTTTTGTTTCTTGAGTCAAAAATCCAAAAATTACATAAAAAATTTTGAAAATCAAAAAGCTTGATTGACTTTGTTGAGTTTTGTCTTAAAACTCGTTTTGCCTTGTACCTTTGTGCTAATGACTTTGTGCATTTTCGAGCATTGCTTGTTTTCATGCACTCATATCACTATGGGAAAAATCTTGAAATCTATGTGATTGTTGTAAATAGATCTTCAAACTTGTCATGAATGATTAGTGAATGGTTATGTTGATCTTGAAACATGCATAGACTTGTGTCTATATATCTTCCCACTTTTTATTTTTGTTTTGCTAAAAAGAGCTCACCAAATGTAAATCTCCAAATGAAAAGAGATATTGAGCTGCAAAAGCCTGTCGCACATTCTAGTATTTGACTAGGAAAAAGGGTAAGCGACCTTATATTAAAAGTGAAATTTCATTCAAAAAGGCCAAAGGCTTGTTCTTCAAAGAGAAATGTTACATATCCCTCTCACAATGAGAGATGATTGTCTCAAAAAGATCAAAAAGATCAAATGTTATGATTGAAAGTGGAGTCAAATGAAAAGCTCCAAGTTATGTTATCAAGATGTGTGGGAGGTCATATATTCATATTTCTATAATTGAGATTGGTCACATGATCTAGTGCTAATTGTGTATGCCTTGGTTGAATTGATCATTGAAGCTTCACATTAGACAAAGGACTATCTCATTGTTGATATCCACACACAACACACAAGTTTATGTTCAATAAATGCCATATCCATTTGTGTGATTGTACTTGATAATATGTGTTTTCACATGCTCAATCTTTGTTAATTCAAGCACAAAAAGATTTTTGAGTGTTTTAGGTGTTTTTGGAAAGTGTTTTGTTGGAAAAATCTGAAAATTTCAAAAATACAGTTTTGCCCTGTTTTGGCGGCTCAGTCGTGGGTATGTCAAGTCGCGAGCCTCAGTCGCATCTTCGCTGGTCAGTTTTGGCGACTTGTTCGCAAGTGGAAGGTCCAGTCGCGAGATTCACTCAAAGATTTTCGCGGCTCAGCTCGCGACTCACTCGCGGGTAGACCTTCTAGTCGCGAAAAACACTTAGAAAAATTTTTCAAAATTTTGTTCTTGAGTGCTTTGGCGGCTTGAGCTGGCGACTGTGTGGCGACTTAATCCAGTCGCGAAAATCGCGTGTTTTGCAGAAACAGGAGCAGTTTTTAAACTTTTTTAGTTTTTCCCTCGAATTTCTGTGACTGTTCATCTTCTCTCTAAACTCTCTCCCTCCCAAACACTCCGTGCTCCCTTTTCCAATCTCTTGTGTTGCACTCTTGTAGCTCAAAATCGTCAAGTTACAGGTATGAGTTTTCTGTTTTACACTCTTTTCTACTTGATTTTGTGCTTTTACCCTTGATTTTTCGCATATGATTGTGTTTTTGAAATGGGTTTGTGTTTCGGTCTCTGCTCCTTGTTCTTGCTTAGCTTGTGGATGCTGTTGCTATAGTTAGTGTTAAATGATTGTCATATGCTTATTGCTCTTCATCTTGTGCTTAGCTAAGTGTTTATTTTATTTCAATCTGATCTTTGAGCTGTTGAGTGATTTCTATTGGTTCGTTCTGAGGTTGTGAGTTTTACTGTGCTAGATTTGCATGTTTTTAGTGTGTTAATCTGTGGGAAGCTTCTGTTAGGCTCAATATACTGTTTGTGTGTCATATCATTTCTTCCATTATCTGTCTCAATGTCATTTATCTGCCTTTAGGATAGTTTCACCATGTTGTTCATGTGTTTCCTATCCTAGGCTTGGTTTATCCATATGTTTGAACTAAGTAGCTTGTTGTCTAAGTTTTTGAAGTTCATTTGTATGGTTGATATCTCTCTCTGTTTATTACATGGTTCTGACTGGTTATGCACATATATTGCTATATGTTGTTGTGGCCTTTTCTGATTGTTCACAGATGGCTCCCTCACCTCAGAAGAAGAAATCTACTGCAAAGAAGGCTGACAAGAGATTAAAGATGGATTCTAGATTGTTTAGGTCAGTTCACCACTTTGAGAGATACAAGGATAACTTCTTGAATGCAGGAATCATTCAAGAGAGATTTGTGGATTTGGAGGACTTAAGGCAAACTTTTATTCCCAGTTGTTTTGAAGGAAGAGGATGGGAAAAGCTTTTGGGTGGTTTCCCTGTTGTGTGTGAACCCTTAATTAGGGAATTTTACTCAAATGCTGTGATAAAGGATAATGAATTGAGTTGCTGGGTGAGGGGTAAAGAATTTGTCTTGGATGCTCATGTCATAGATGATGCATTAGGGCTTGAAGGATTAGATGATGAAGAATTTATCAATTACAAGGATAGGAGTGTGTCTATTGAAACAATTCAACAAAGGATAGGTGGGCAGAGAGAAGGGAAATGTTTGAATACCACTGCCTTTCCAGTAGACATGAGGTGCCTTACAATAATTATGATGTTTAACCTCTATCCCATTAGGAAATTGACTACAATCAACTGTGCTAGAGCAGTCTTTCTGATGGATCTCAAAGAAAAGAACTTCATAGACATAAGTTCCCACATTTATGACACCATTGTGGATGAGACTAGAACAACCTCTAGGCCTAAATTGATCTTTCCAAGTTTGCTAATGAGAATTTTTAGGAGTAAAGGTGTTCCAATCCCTCAAGACATCAGTCCCATGTCTACACCCTCTGCAATCAACAAGCTTACCTGCAAAAGGATAAGTGTTAGGCTTCCAGGAGAAGAAGATGAAGGTGATGAAGGAGAGGCTGCTCCAATGGAGACTGAAGCAGAGGCAGCAGGGCTTGCATCAACTTCAACACCTAGGAGAAGTGGCAAAAGACACAGAGCTTCAACCTCTGTAGACACACCTCCAGATGCTTTCCAGATCATTCTGGAAAGGCTTGATGGGATCAGGGCAGTCCAAACTGAGCACTTTGACAGGATGAGAGCCATGCAAGACCAGATTGATGTCTTGGCTGCTACACTTGACAGCTTCACAACTCAGCATGACAAGTGACCCTTTGGCCATTCCTATCAAAAAGAGGGAGAAGTTCATTGATGATTGAGAAGCAGAAAAGCTTAAGGGGGAGTAATTAGTTGAGGGGGAGTTGCTAAAAACAGAAACTGTGTTTATATATGTTTATGTTTTGAGTACTTTTAGTGGTTTTATGGTTTTGATACACTGTGTTTTGGTGTATAACTATTTCTAACTCTTTTCATATACTCTTGGTTTAAACTTTAATATATGTTTGATGATGTTTTTTAGGAAGTTGTTGGTTTGTACCCATGTGCTTTTGTAAGCTTTTAGGGTTAATGTTTTATGCATAGTTTGTAGGCTTTATGGTATGTACCTTGCTTAAGTGCAGCCTTTATGCTATGTTGAAATCAGTACCTTAATCTAAATGTTCTGCATTTTGGTTTATGTACTGTCACTCTTGTGCCCTTGTAGGATTGTTCCTAGATGCATATGCGTTGTGTGCTATGCATTGGTTGAGTGTTGAGCATACAAGTGTCTTGCCTTGTGCTTGTTAACTTGTATGTCCTTGTGTTCATTCCAAGTGTGAATGAGCACTGTGATCACTACCTTGTGGTGTTCACTTGGTTGATCAAGCCATGATTTGTTTATTAACTCCATCTTTGCTTGATCTCATATTGCCTGTTTCATATGCATTTATAATTTTCTGCTTACAATGATCATGGTGTATTGTTGTGTTTCAGGAGTTTATGTTCATATGATTCAAGTGCTTCACAGCTTATAGAGTTAGGTGTGAGTGAGTTTTGTTCAACTGTTCCCAACTCACATGTTAAGTCTAGAGTCTGTTTTAGGGTTTTGTCACGGAATAGCCAAAGGGGGAGATTGTAAGGTTGAATTTATTCAACCATCTAATTGGCTTTATTCCGTGCCAAATTTGCTTGTAATTCAGCATTTAGTAACCCTGTTTTTAGGTGGGATTGTTGTAAGGGTAGTGAGTGAGATAGAGTGAAGATTGCTCAAGAGTGTGCAAGAAAACAGAGTGTCGCGGCTGGGACTCGCTGGTGGACTCGCAGCTGCAAGTCGCCAGAAGCTGCACACGTGCCAAGCATGCTGGAAGATGAACAGTCATGCTAGCTGGAGCACTACAGGACAAAACAGGACAACTGGCCATACGGTTAACTCGCGACTGGATCTCGCGACTTGGTCAAGCCGCGAGGTCAAGCCGCGAGCCACCCCTGTTTTGGAGAAACCTGACGTTTCACATTCCTCTTCACTCCAGTATAAATACCCTTTTAACCCACGATTGAAAGAGAGCTTCCAGAGAGAATTTTAAGAGAGAAACCCTAAAGAAAAACCAGATTGTTTCACCCACAATCTCTACCTTAGAGTCTCATCAAATTCCCTCACTCTCTTCCTCTCCATTGTCAAATCCTTGAGAGGCATTATACCAAACCTGGTTCTCACCATCATCATCTCTGTGAGACAGTCGTTTGGAGTTCTGGGAAGCAGTTAGGAAGGAGCCAATCTTCATTGGTTGATGCTACGGTGTAGTAGCGGAATCCGGAAAGCTAGAAAAGAAAAAGGTTCGGCGCAACCTCGTTGGAGCAAGAAGCTTGGAGGGCTTAGGTGCATTGGGTAGATTAGGCTTGGAGGGTCTATTGCTGTCCTTGTATCCCAACTGTATTTTCTAGTGGATTGATTACCGCTTGGAGGGTGGCGGAGAGGTTTTTCGCCGAGGTCTTCGGTTTCCTCTTCGATAACACATCTGGTGTTATCTCTGTGTTTGCATCTTCCTTCCTCTCTATCTCTGCCTTTACATTATCTGTTGTGGTTTATTTTGTTATGGCTTAGATAGTTGTTTAACCAATTCCATATTATAGCATATGTTAAGTTTCCGCACACTAGTTGTTTGACATATTGCTTGTGTTGGTTAAGTTGGTTTTTGGGGGTCTAAACGTTCAAAAGTGTTTTTGTACACGTTTTTGAACTTTCAGAAAGAACCAAAGATTGAGAGAGATGAGATGCAAGAGAAGGAGAGTTGAGATATGTTCGGATGAAGCAAAGTAAAAGGTGCATGTATTCATGTATGATGGGAAAGCTCATTAAGCCTCCGTTTGGGAGATTATAAAGAAATGGAATGGAATGATCAGAAAAGAATGAAATGTATTTAAGCAATGGAAGTAAATGGAATTAAATTAAGTATTCTTGTTTGAACATTTTAAATTAAATAAATTCATGGAAAGAAATGGAAGGTAAGTGATCCTGTTTTTGAGTAATATAGAAGAAAATAAATGAAATCATTTTATGATAATATTACTATTAGACCTCTGTTTTAAAATAGAAGACTATATATATATTGGAAGTTTTAGTAAAAAAAAATCACTAAATCTAACCTGCTTTGTCATGTTTTCTTGGTTAATATATACTTAATAAGAGAGAATAAAATGTGTTAACGTGTAATAGACTGTGGGCTTCAGGCCCAGCACACATAGTTGTACTGCACATTATAGGCTTTAAGCTCACCTTATTTACTTGTATAGCACACATACTTGTACTGCACACTATAATATGTACTGCACACTATGCCTCTTATATAAAGGCACTCATGTATATTTTATATTTTATTACTGTAAAATACAATACTATTCATTCAATATTTCTAACATGAAATCAGACGAGGATGAATATTTCTAGAGGGATGATGTCATATATATTTAGCTATTTAACCGTCATCATCACATCACCCGGTAGAATTATATCCTTCACCACAAATAACACGCTGAATATGATATCAATATATTTCACTTTTTAATTTTTTATACCTCTTTTTCTATTTCAATCAATATCTTTCAATTCAAAGTGCATTTCTGTCTTGATTCCCAGCATACAGAGGTCGAAATAAGAAAAAAAAAAGATCATACTAGTTGTTGACTCCTTTTTGGTTGAGGGAAACTTTCTTCTCTATCTCTACCAGCCCAATATTGGAGCTCCCTTTCCCAATTCTTAGTTTTGACATTTGAGAGAGTGCTTTCATATTGTTAAGAAGTCTAAGGACACTTTATTATACTGCTATACACCTTTTAGGGATTTGCCTAAATAAACTTGGTAATTGCATAAGTAATGTCATTGAAGATGTTACTTAATTTGCTTGTAAATCTCTTGATCGATATGGTACTTGCCCTTTTTTAGGGGTTGGGGAATTGAAGGATGGGATAGTGATTCTCACATGTTTTTTTGTACATTGTCTCCATTGCACTTTTCACATTTTAAACATAGAAAATGTTAATTATTGTGGATATCTAGTGTGAACTTATAGATGTTGCATGTACATAGTGTATATCAATGAGTGTTCGAGAACATTTTCCTTTTAAGGACATAATCATGTATCAAACTATCAATGTGTTAAAACAAATACAGAAAATTATTTTTATTATTAAAAAAAAAAAAAAAAAAAAAGGAGAAGAAGAATGTTCCATTTGTTTCAATGGAAAACCTTGCGCTTGGTGTTTTTCTTTGGTCAACTAAAAAAATATTGCTTATTCTTCGAGAGTGTTTTCTAGGAATTTTTTTATTTTTGCAAAACAACTCTATCTTATAGCAAGCTAAATAAGGGAAATTATGAGATTTTTTTTTCCAGTCAATTAATGTTGCTACAAAACATAGGCAAATGAGATATTTATAGAAAATAATTTTTGAAAATTGACTCATTTTTTATAAAATACAACTCATCTTTTTCAAAATTTTGTAGTCAAGAGATGGAAAATACAATTTAAAAGCTCTATAACAAAAAAGTTCCGTTTTTAGTAATTAGCCAATGCATTATACACCTCTCTCTCTCTCTCTCTCTCTCTCTCTCTCTCTCTCTCTCTCTCTCTCATTATAAATACCCATTTAAATCACGCTATCAATATCATTGCTAACATCTTATTTCGCAAGCTCATTCTCTGTGTGCACCCTCTTAATTATTTCACTCTCTATTATCTTTCACAAGTTGCAAATCATACCATGGGTTTCACAATTATGCAAGGACTCATGCTAGTGCTGCTGATTGCTTCCACAATGGCAGTTAGCATAGCCAGGCCATTTGGGAATTCCATTAATACACAATCCTCCAACAAGATCATTGTGGGTGACACGCACCACTGGAATTATGGCTTTAACTACATCGAATGGGCAACAAAACATGGCCCTTTCTACTTAAATGACACTCTAGGTGAGCTTAATAACTTTGCTATTGCTACTTGTTACATATTGCCATGCATAGTTCAGGTTGTAAAATATATTGACCAAAATCATATTTGTAAATCGCTTGTGTTTTTATGACAAGTTATAAAGTTCAATATGATATCAAAATATATAGTCAATTCTAACTTCGAACTTTGTTTTCAATTTATTTATTCATAGGTTATCAATTTTGATCGTTATGGAACATGAAAAATATGTGCATTTTTTGTTTATTTTTGCTGAATGCAAATATGCATGAAAAATAACTGTTCATATGATGTTGATTGCAGTTTTCAAATATGATCCACCAACTCCAAAAACATTTCCTCACAGTGTTTACTTGCTACCAAACCAGGAGAGCTTCATTAAATGTGACCTGAAAAATGCCAAGATGCAGGGAAATACAAAACAAGGAGCTGGGAACGGCTTTGAGTTTGTGCTGAAAGAGTCGCAGCCTCACTACTTTGCTTGCGGTGAGCACGATGGCATTCATTGCCTGAATGGAACAATGAAGTTTTCTGTGACGCCAATAGACCGGACCTATAGATAATTACTGGTACAACGTGTGTGCCGTGGGAAACGTTATTTGCTACTCTCTTTTTACGTTTTGTTGTGTTGTAGCAAATAATGAGTGTTTTCGTCTTCTTCTTTTTTATTAAATAAAAGACTATTTGTAATTTTGAACAAATAGTAATTGATTGATTGCTCATTTTACAGTTTATGAGTCACATTCTAAATCAGATGATTTTCTATGATTTATGTATTTTCATTCCCCGTCCTTACGGTTACAAACAATATATGTTATGAGTTCTGAATAATTGAGACGATAGAGAATAAATGTACTAGTTGTCATATTGATGTTCCACAGAGGTGCCATTTTGCATCCCTGCTTGTTTTATAGTAATATTAACCATTTTATATTGAAAGCATCGGAGTCTTTTACAGTTGAAAAGGTTAATGACATTTGACCTAAGGATCATGTTTGGTCTAGACATTTGAAGTAAATATTAATTTTTAGAAAGATGGAGTGTAACTTTTAAGTAATGACATTTGCATCATCCAGCAAAATACTATCACATAATTTTTTTTCCCAAATAAAAGATAGATTATATCACTTATAATCATAACCCTATTAAATGTCTATTCACCATATAATTATTATATTTTGTATTTCAAAAATGCATGTGAAGAAAAAAAAAATGCGAGAAGACATATTGTCCATCCTATTCTCCATAATTGGAGTTAGATGGTACGACAGTTGGGCAGATAACATCATGGTGAGATTTTAATTAAAGAGTTCATATAACACATTCTTCCCAACAAAAAAAAGTTAATATACACATAAGGATATTAGTTGGCCCTACAAGTTCAAGTTGGTAGGTTTGGACCTAAATATATTACATTAACCTCTTGTTTATTTATTTTTTAATTAGAAAAATGTAAAGTGTCGTAGTCTCTATAAATAAAGTGGTGGAGTAGCTTTATGATATGTGTGTTAGAAGACAAAGATTTGGGATCCTGAGGTAAAATTAAGTAAAAATGAGATGTGTATTCTCCTAATCATTTTATACTTTCAAATAGGCAAATTCCTTTTCAATATATTTTACTTTTATTCTCTCCCAAACAAGTTGGAAGAGATCAAATGAATACACCTTCACAAGCACACAAAGAGATCTATGACAAGAAGATGCTAAGATCATTAAAAGCACCCATATTATGTTTCCATTGATTATCAATTTGTGCTTAGAGGGACATACCGCATAAGTGAAACCTTTTTTTATTTTTTATTTTAAGTTCTTTATTTTTCTTTTGGACTAGTATGAGATAAGAGAGATAACCTATAATTCATGTTTGTTAAATCAATGTTATATTCATCATCTAGCTGGCATAAATTATATGTAAGGGACACATTTTTAGGAAGGGTAAGAGAGAGAAACCCCTCATCCAGTGCCATGAGTGCAAAGGTTTTTGTCATATGAGGATAGAGTGCCCAAACTACCTTATGAAGGAAAAGACCAAGGAGTCAAAAGATAAAGAGTTGGTCGCTACTTGGAGTGATTCTAAGAATGACTCTTCTGATGAGTATGTGGATGAATGTAGTCACGTTATGGCTTTTGCTGCCTCAACCGATAAGGTGATTGTGGAGAGTGCTAGTGACAGTGAGGACTCTTCTGATGATGAAGTACCCAAAAAGATGACCCTTCAAGAAGCCTATAATAAGCTATGCATTGAATTTATAAAATCTGAAAAGACTTCACATATTTGTTAAATAGAGCTTAATGAGGTAAAAACTAAAAAAAGCTGATCTGTTAGTCAAAGTAGATGAGACTACAAGATTAGTTGAGACTCTTGTTGTGGAGAACACCTCATTAGAAGAGAAGGTCAAGAATCTTGAGGTAGAGCTCAGTCAAGCTAGAACTCAAATAGAAAGGATGTCTAGTGCAAAGCTTGATGAGGTATTGAGTGTTCAAAAGCCTAGTTGTGATAAGACTAGCTTAAATTGTGTTGTCTTCTCTTGCCCCTCCTCTTCCACGGCTTCTGGATCAAAGTTTGTGCTCCAATTTGAGAAAGGTAATAAAAGTATGAAATCTAAAACTAATTTGGCTAATTTTAAATCCTTTGTTAGACCTCATGTTTGTCACCATTGTGGTGTTTCTGAACACATTCGTCCTAATTGCTTTAAGTTGTATCCTTATAAGCAATTGTCCAAACGGTCACAGGTTTCCTCTCAAGGACCTACACCTTTGTTTGGAGAGTTATTAAAAACTTTGAGCTTTTTAACTCAATTTCAGGAGAATTCTAATTCTTCTATGTCCTTTAGTAGACATACTAAGACACGTGCCTTTTCATCTTCACAACCAAAAACTCGTGCTGTGTGGGTGAGAAAAGAGCCTAGGACTTAATTATCTTTTCTGTTTGTCCTCTGCTTTAATTATTTCTATCTAAAGTAGGACTCTCTTTACTTGATTTCTTATTTGCTTTTTGAATCATGCTTTCATGTATCTGCACATCTCTATCATGCCTTCATGCATATGCATATTTCTTTCATTCTTTCATGTTATTGTCTGTTTTTGGTTGGTTGTTTAGTTTTTGTTTTGTTTTGTTTTCAAAATAAATAAAAAATAAAAAAAATACAAAAACAGTGTGTGTTTGTGTACATTGGATGGCCATTGAAACAAAGTTTTCTAAACTTTGTATCTCTTGTAGCTTAGATGAGCATCTCTATGCACAACTAAGCAAGTGAGCTTTGTTGCTCGTGTCTGTGATGAGTAAGGTTAAGTGATCTCTTGTTTTTAACACTTATATCACTCTTTTTGATGGGAAGTACTAGAAAATTCTAAGAGAAAGGCATAAATAACCATCTCACCACTGTTGCCCGCCAATCATGAATGACATTTGTGTGCTTCGGCATAGCAAAATTGGAATGTCAAAAGCTTAACATAATTGGGTATTTCTTTTCTATCTCTTATATGTTCATGCATGGTTTGCTTAAAAGAAAAATAAAAAGCAAAAAGATCAAAAATGCTTTAAATATGATTGTAAGCGTGTATTCTAGGAGATGTGAGAGTTATTGAATGTACCTCGAAGGTAATAGTCTCCATCAAACAGTTATGATTGTGTGTGTGTTAAAGTGGTTTTCTCATATATCAAATCATCATAACATGTATACACTTATACAATATTGCGATGTTTTTCACATATAACATACAATATTCTTTGCTACTCCTAATACATGTGTAGGTACAATGTGATTTGGCCATCACAAGGTTTACATGTGTTAATGTATTCTCAGTAAACTGTCTTAACTTGTTTTTGAAATATAAAATTGGTTAGACTTGTGTGTGTGTGTTTTTGGGATCTATGTGCTTAAAAGTATTGTTGAGAGATGATTTTGAGAGTTTAAAATGTTGGTTGGATCCTTGGTTGAGTTGCATGCTTGATTGCATTCATATTTATGTTTTTCCCTTCTTGAAAAACTATTTTTGAGCAATCTCGACAACTTCTCAACACCTCCTCGACACCTAGTTTTTCTATTGAGGTCTTCAGTTGCTTTTTATCGCAATCTCGACACCTCTCGATAGCTAGGTTGATCGATCGAGATACTTTCTGTCCCCTCGATAGCTTCTCAACAGCTTCTCGATCCATCGAGGTTGGCTCGATAGCATCTTGACACCTCTTGATCGATCGAGATCCTCTTGCAAGCATTGTTTTTAACATGATTTGCATCTTTTTGTTATGTTGTCATCCATAGCATCTTGTTTCATTACATTCTTGCATTTTTATGGATTCTTTGTGGCCCCTTGATCATCCTTGATCATCTTTATGTTTCTCGGGTGAAGCTTTCTTGCTTCTTGTACCCTTTATCAATCATGACAAAAAGGGGGAGAAATTGTGGTTTCTGTTTTTATGATTCTACATGTTAGGGGGAGAAATAGATGCATCTGTAAGGGGGAGATGTGTTTCATCTTGTTAAGAGGTAAGGGGGAGATGTGTTTCGTCTTGTTAGGGGGAGTGCTTACCTCCTTCTTCTTGTACAACGGTCTTGTGACCATGTTTATATACATTGTGCAAAAGGTGATCGATGCCTTATTCTCTCGAAAAGAAGCTACTACATCTTTGCGCCTTAGGATTTTGTAACCAAGTGTTTATTGATCTTCATTATCGATGAAGTGAAGAACTTTGCAGCCAACATCTTCTTCAAGTTGGTATGTTAGTCACGTATTAGGAGCTGTGCATTATTGATTAGTCACGTACTGGGATCTGTGCAAAAAAGGGTGGCGTTCATATATTGAAGAGTTCAGAGGTGAATATTTAATAAGTGTATAAAACACTATGAACGTTTAGACCCCCAATTAACAAATTATCAATTCAAGCTTAATATCAAACAGTTAATGTGTGGAATATGAACATAAGCTTAATACAGAATTGATAAACAATCTAAACCAAATAAAATCACATCCACAGAAAAAATTAAATGGTAAAGATTAAGGGAAGAGAGATGTAAACACAAGGACAACACAACGATGTGTTATCGAAGAGGAAACTGAAGCCCTTGGCGTAAAACCTCTCCGCCGCCCTCCAAGCGGTAAATAATCCATTAAATAATGTAGTTGGGATACTTGAACAACAGAAGACCCTTCAAGCCTAATCTACCCAATGTACCTAAGCCCTCCAAGCTCCTACTCCAATGAGGTTACGCCGAACCTATTTCTTCTTTTGCTTACCGGATTCCGCTACTTGACCATAGCATCAACCAATATGAAATTGGTCCTTTCTTAACTGCTTCCCAAAGCACCAAATGGCCTTCTCACAGATATGGGTATGGTGAGAAAAGGTTTTGGTAATGTATCTCTCAAGGATGTAACAATGGAGAGGAAGAGAGTAGAGGAATTTGAAGAGTCTCTATGTGAAGATTGTGGATGAGTCAATCTTGTTTTTCTCTAGGGTTTCTCTCTCAAAATGCTCTCTGGAATCTCTCTACATTTAGTGGGTATAAGGGTCTATATATAGTGGGGTGAGAAAGGAATGTGAAGAGTCAGTTTTTTTCCCAAACAGGGTGGTCTGGTGACTTGGCCTCGCGACTGGACTGAGTCACGAGTTCAAGTGAGAAAGAGAAAGCTCATACCATTTCCTTGAAGATTTGAGGATGAAATGATGCAAAAATAAAGGTTTGTTCGAGAGTGACACGGTGAGTTTGAGAGTGTTTTAGGTAAGGAAGAAGATGAATAGTCAGAAATGTTTGAGGGAAAACTGAAAAGGTTTAAAAACTAACCAATTTTGTGCAAAACACGCGATTTTCGAGACTGAATCAAGTCACGTGCAAGTCGCCAGGGCCAGCCGCTAGAACACTTGAAAGAAAACTTTTGAAAAATTTTCTAAGTATTTTTTGCGATTGGAAGTTCCACTCGTGAGAGAGTCATGAATTGTGCCGTGAGAATCTCTATGTACCCTTTGTGACTGGACCTTCCACCCGCGAACAAGTCGCCAACCTGAGCCACGAAAAGCATGAAAAACCAGATTTTTGAAAAATATTCTAAGTCTTTTTTGCGATTAAAGCATTTACCCGCCAATGAGTCACCAGTGAATCGCGAAAAATCTCTATATGGACTCACGACTAGCTCTACCCACGACTGAGTCACCAAAACAGGGCAACACAGTTTTTGAATTTTTGACAATTTTTGTAAAATTAAAGTGCTTTCCAAAAACAACTAAAACACTAAAAAATCTTTTTGTGATTGATCAACAAAGATAGAGCATATGAAAACACATTTAAATAAGTACAATCACACGAATGAATATGACATTCATTGAATATAGATATGTGTGTTGTGTGTTGATATCAAAAATGAGATAGTCCTTAGTCTAATGTGAAGCTTCAATGATCAATTCAATCAGGACATACACAACTAGCACATATCATTTGATCTTTTTGAATCAATACATCTCATTGTGAGATCGATGCCTGAAATTTTTTATATTTCACTTTAATAAGTTAGCCTTTGGCTTTTTGGGCATCAAGTCTGAAAGTTCAAATAGTGTAAAAACACCCTTAAACGTTTAGACCCCCAATTTACAAATTAACCAATTCAAGCTTTATGTCAAACAACTAGTGTGCGGAAAATGAAAAAAAGCTATAAAACAGAATTGGAAAACAATCTGAGCCAAATTAAAATCACAACCCACAGCAGATAAGAAAAAGCAAAGATAAAAGGGAAGGAAGATGCAAACACAAGGACAACACGCGATGTGTTATCGAAGAGGAAACCGAAGCCCTCGGCGTAAAACCTCTCCGCCGCCCTCCAAGCAGTAAGTAATCCACTAGAAAATGTAGTTGAGATACATAGACAACAATATACCCTCCAAGCTTAATCTACCCAGTGCACCTAAACCCTTCAAGCTTCTTGCTCCAACGAGGTTGAGCCAAACCTATTTCTTTTCTAGCTTCTCGGATTCCGCTACTTTACCATAGCATCAACCAATGTAAATTGGTTCCTTCCTAACTGCTTCCCAGAACACCAAACAGCCTTCTCATAGTAATGGATATCATGAGAAAATGTTTTGGTAAAATTTCTCTCAAGGGTTTAACAATAGAGAGGAAGAGAGTTGAGGAATTTGAAGAGACTCTTATGTAAAGATTGTAGATGAATCAATCTTGTTTTACTCTAGGGTTTCTCTCTCAAAATTCTCTCTGGAAGCTCTCTTTCTTTTGTTGGTATAAGGGGTATTTATACTGGGGTGAGAAAAGAATGTGAAACGTTAGGTTTTTCAAAACAGGGGTGGCTCGCGGCTTGACTGAGTCGCGAGATCCAGCCGCGTGATAACAGAATGGCCAGTTCTCCTATTTTATCCTGCAGTGCTCCAGCTAGCATGACGTTTCAACTTCTGGCATGCTTGGCACATGTGCTGCTTCTGGCGGCTTGCAGCCGCGAGACTCTGGTTTCTTGCACACTCTTGAGCATTCAATCACTCTATCTCACTCACTACCCTTACAACAAACCCACCTAAATACAGGGTTACTAATTGCTGAAATACAAGCAAATTTGGCACGGAATAAAGTCAACAAGATGGTTGATTAAATTCAACCTTACAAAGTCTATGCATGTCTCAAGATCAACAAAACCATTCACTGATCATTCATGACAAGGTTGAAGATCTATTTACAACAGTCACATAGATTTCAAGATTTCTCCCACAATGATATTAGTGCATAGGGAACAAGCTATGCTCGTAGATGCACAAAGCCATTTGCACAAAGGTACATGATAAAACATATTTTGAGACAAAACTCAACAATTTTGATCAGTCTTTTTGGATTTTTTACTTTTTACGTGGTTTTTGGATTTTTGACATGCAAGAAGGAAAAGATTGATCAAAAGCAACAATGTAAAAACATTTTAAATGAATGAAAGCAAAAACAAACAAACAATTTTCAATTCACATAATCAATAAAAAACCAACAGTCATACAACATAGGAAGTATTAATGCATGGGCATGTTGTAATGCTTATGCATGAGTACCCTTTATCACTCACACGTCACGTGCATTTGGGGTGATATCCTTATAGGATTGGGTACGAGAGTTAGGACTTTCAAACCTTTTAGTGAAGTTTTCCAAGTAGTTGGTGAATGCATCAATCATCTTCATCACGTCCATCATTCCAAGATCACCATTTCGATCTCTTGATGGCTCAACAGTCCAAGTCCTCTTGTCATTTCTTGGCCTTTTTATCCTTTGATCACTTGTATTCCTCAATGCTCTCAACTTATGACAATTGGGTTGGGTGTGCCCTTGAAGTCCGCAGTGATGACACACATGGTTCGTTCTAGGACCTCTTTGCGACCGTGGAAGAGATTTTGCTTTGGCTTCAAACTTGATCACAGATTGATTACGGGGCTTGTTCAATACCCACTGGTCAGTCACATTCTTCTTCTTCTCAACATTTGCCTTTTCAACAGTAAGGGCAACTACAACCGACTCTTTGGCCTTCACAAACTTCACTTCTTTGGAGATGTTCATAACTAAACTACTTTCTCCAGTGTATCCTAATCCGGTTTTGTCGGAGAAGGTCTTTTAAGAGGAAAGGACATCATCAAGCTTCTTTTTGGAGACTCGCTCTACCTTGGCATTTGCTTGAACCACCTCAAGGTCAAGGAATTTCAAGCTTTGATTATCTCGCCATTTAGCGTCTCTATCTCACATTTGGCCTCCTTATATCTCACTAGGAGACTTCTATAGTCCTCCTCAGCTTTCTTCATCTTTTTCATAGCTGCCTTAGCCACCTTGCATATTCTCCTACCTCTCAAGGATGTAACAATGGAAAGGAAGAGAGTAGAGGAATTTGAAGAGTCTTTATGTGAAGATTGTGGATGAGTCAATCTTGTTTTTCTCTAAGGTTTCTCTCTTAAAATTCTCTCTAGAAGCTCTCTACAATTCGTGGTAATAACGGTCTATATATAGTGGGGTGAGAAAAGAATGCGAAGAGTCAGTTTTTTTCCCAAACAGTGTGGTCTGGCGACTTGGCCTCGTGACTAGACTGAGTCACGAGTTCAAGTCACGAGCTAATGGCCTGGCTAGCCTGGGACTTTTGTCCTGTAGTGCAACAGCTGGCATGGCTCTTCATCTCCCCTACATGCTTCACACGTGTGCCAGCTTTTGCGGCTTTCCAGTCGTGAGTCACCCGCGAGTCCCAACTGTGAGTCTCTGCATCCTTGTACAATCTTGAGTATTTCTTCACTCTCTCTCACTCATTACCCTTACATGATTCTCACCTAAATACAGGATTACTAATTGCTAAAATACAAGCAAATTTGGCATGGAATAAAGTCAACAAGATTGTTGATAAAATTCAACCTTACAAGAGGTTTTGAAGCGGTAGAACGTTTCTACTGTGAGTTCATTTACGGGGATTGTAGAGTCTAGAGACAAAGGTTTTATACTAGATTTGAAACTTCTCTTTACTATAATGGATTGTTTTTCCTGAAGGTTTCCCCCTAGGTTTTTTACTGTGAAACAAGTTTGTTTCATTAGTTTTCCTTGGTCATCATATCTTGTCTAATTTTTTTTTTTCTCTGCATGATTTTGACATGATATTGATGTTTGTTTGTTTTAACAAGTTTTATTCATAATAAATCTAATTAACAACTTGGATTTAAAACTTGTTAATTCTATCAACCGGGGTCTAAATTTCCCAACAGTTATATAATATATTTAATGAACAGTTTCTACTTCTTATGGTAATCAACCAATTATTGAGATATACACTCTAAAAAAAATGGAGGGGTTGATGTGGAGATTGGCTAATGTACAAATAATCTATTTATGCATCAAAGCTGTGACTAACTTGAAGGAAGAGAAAGATTAAATATTACCATAAACTATCACTTCCAAAGCATCTTTAAAGTGAAACTACAATTCAAAATAATTCCAGCAATTACCTATGTCCTAAATTCTAGGTTTCAATCTTTCTCCACCAATTGTGAGCAGCTTAATCTTAAAATTTCATCTCACAGATTATTCAAAACACTTTTTTTAGATCAATAAAATAAAAAATGAAAGGAAATTTTAGAAAAAGAAATTACTTATTTCATATATCACCTTGCTTCTCTTTCTACTTGTACTCTTGACTTATCTTCTTCTTCTTTGCCTCCACTAATTGCAACTTGTCTATATTAAATTCCTAACAGATGAGACTCTATTTTATGTGACAAATATATACTGATGAATTTCAAAACAATCAATCTTGTGCGATATAGAAGAAAAAAGGCACGCAAATAGTCCAATTACATTTTCCACCCCAAAATAAAATAAAAGGAAAAATCAAAGTCAAATTCAGCTATCCCAAAAAAAAAAAAAAAAAATTAAAAATAGAACAAATACTTTAAACTCCAAGCAACCATATCAATTCTTGCTATGTTTGTAGGAAAAGGAAAAAGGAAAATTAATTGAGTCTTACATTTACTTTTCTTCCAAATTTGAAATAACCCAAATGGATTAAGCTAAGATATATAATGGCCTACTTGGTAAGAGTTTTTAAATATATATATATATATATATATTTTTTTTTTTTACAATCCATAAAATGGTGAGTCCTTCACTTGAATTTATTGTTTGGCTAATATTTTCTAAATACAATTTTCAAAATCTGTATCCTCTTTTCCTAGGGTTCAGAACAAGATTTTAAAAATGCCTAGGGGGCGTTTTCAGGATACAAAAAATCTTTTTGATGACATAATTGTAAATAAATTAAAAGCAGTAGACCCTACATACTTATCCAAACTCTTCTTTATCTCTTAAATTAAGGAGCTTATCTTTATCACAAAAAGAATTCTCACACTTCAAATTCGAAACTTATCATTAAAAAAAAGTACATGATAAGCTCTATTTCCATATCATTATCCCCAAAAAAAAAGGTAATCTATAGATTCTACATATATATATATATATATATTTTTTTTTTAATCTCAAAAATAGAAATGGTCTCCTAAACAATTTTTTTTTTTTTTTAGTATTTTGAGAATTTTTCTTAAAAGTGAGAGCCAAACACGTATAATATAAAAATTATTATCTGAAAACTATTTTTAAGTTCAATTTTTTGAAAATTGTTTTTATACTGTTTTGAAAATAAAAACGAAAATCCTCCTACCAATCAAGCCCTAAGAATCTTTTTTCTCAAGCCGAAAAATAATTATAAATAAGAAAAAAGGAAAAATTGGAAGAGAAAAAAAATATTTTTCGTTTTCTGAGCTTTTGCGCTTATGGCAGCTACAAATAATGATAAGGTGCAACCACAAATGGAGTCAGCCTACTCAAATTCAAAGACTACATGATTATTGTAATTTGTTGACATATGTATTTATAGATTGTATTCTATTTAAATGAAAATTATGTTTATTTTGGACATTCTTCAATATATATGTATATTATCAAGTATGAGAGCCAAAATAAAAAGGTTATTTAAAAATTTTCAAATTATTTAGGATATTTCCAAAAACAATTTAAATTTTTTGAAAATTTTGGGGGGGGCCCCAAGACCCCCTCGGTCTTCAAGTGCCTACGCCACTGTCCATGCCCAACAATAATGGAGAGAGAGGGGAGAGGACTGAGCACTTTCTTATTGTTAATGTTGATTGTTTTTTTTAATTGATATTAGACTCTTAGATTTTCACACCGTATTAACTCCTCAGCACAAAAACTTAAAAATTTACATTGTATATGTGGCACAAAATTGAAATTCAATTGAAAATCTAATTGGATTTTTTCTGAGTTTTATCTATTAATATATATATATATATATATATATAGAGAGAGAGATAGATAGATAGATAAGTTGAAGGCCTTCTTATGCGTAAAAATTGTTTGCAACATAACCCTATTTTTAACTAATTATTATCATAAAATTTTGGGCCTTTTTAGAAAGGGGTGGGCCCTTTTTGTAATGGGGTCCTAGACCAAGGCTGAAGTGGCCTAAGCCTAGAGTCACTCTTGCTCTATTTTGATATATTCGGAGATTTCTTTGCATTAATACTTCTTCAATTCATAGTCATCAAATAGTGCCTAATTTTTTTTCTTCCACTTTTTTTATATATTTGGAGTATATTAGTACTATGAGATGGTAAATGTGGGTGTTAGTCCTTTTTTTTTTATTGGCTAAAATACAAATTGCACTCTCTAAGTTTAACTGAAATTCATTTCAGTTCTCTAACTTTACTTTCATTCAATTGAGTCATCTGAGGTTGAAATTCATTCATATTAGGCATTTTGTTCAATTTCATTAAAAATGGCCATTCAAAAAATATTTATATCACATACAAAAGTTTATAAAATAAATAAATTTTTTTGGAAATTTATTTTCTAAAAATATTTTTTCATTAGTTATTTGCATACTTAAACAATTTTTTTTTTTTTTAATGAAATTGGACAAAAAACCTGAGTTGAAAATTTCGAAACTTAGATGACTCAATTGAAAAAAAGTAAAGTTAAAGGGTTTAAATGAATTTCAATTAAACTTAGAGGGCGTAATTTGAATTTTAGCTTTTTATTTTTATTTTTTTTAAGGACACGGTTATCTTAATAGATGGTGTAAATAGAATTTTTTACATCAATTTCAAATCCCTATTAAATTATGACTTCTTTTTTTTAATTTTCTTAAAGGAATATCAGAAGAAAAAACTCTTCTTATAAATACTCTTTAGAAGGAGACAATGATAATAAATTGTTATTAATAAAAAATTTCTTTTGAGATATTTGCTCTATCTTTTTCCATGATAGTCTTGTGTTCTAGTTGAACTTATACTTTTTTTTTTTTTTGAAAGTTTATGTGTTACAAATTCTACTTCTACATGACAACGCTGCATAATAACCTGTTGTTTCAACTTGTAAAGGTAATCAAGAATTATCCAAATTTCTACCTAAGGAGGTTTATCTACTTCTTTATTGAAATTAAAAGGTTCTTATTTAATTTTAGATTATGAATTTGCTTTCTATTGCAAGGGTTTCCCATGGTTGCAACCCAAAAAAGATACTGCCAAAAAAAAAAAATAATAAATAAATCTATTATAGAGGTCACAAAAACAAAACCTTTATAACAAATACGAACCATAACACAAATCTTGCAGCTTTTATTTTTACTTTTTGCAGTGATTTTGGCAGCTACAAAAGGCCTATTTCCTATTGCATTTCTGCATGAAATACGTGTCCGAAAGAACCAAAGATTGAGAGAGATGAGATGCAGGAGAAGGAGAGTTGAGATATGTTCGCATGAAGCAAAGTCAAAGGTGCATGTATTCATGTATGATGGGAAAGCTCATTAAGCCTCCGTTTGGGAGTTTATAAAGAAATGGAATGGAATGATCAGAAATGAATGAAATGTATTTAAGCAACGGAGATGAATGGATTTAAATTAAGTATTCTTGCTTGAACATTTTAAATTAAATAAATTAATGGAAAGAAATGGAAGGTAAGTAATCCTGTTTTGGAGTAATATAGAAGAAAATGAATGAAATCATTTTATGATAATATTACTGTTAGACCTGTATTTTAAAATAGAAGACTATACATATATTGGAAGTTTTAGTAAAAAAAAATCACTAAATCTAACCTTCTTTGTCATGTTTTCTTGGATAATATATACTTAATAAGAGAGAATAAAATGTGTTAACGTGTATTAGACTGTGGGCTTTAGGCGCACCTTTTTTATTTGTATAGCACACATACTTGTACTACACACTATAGGCTTCAGGCTCACCTTATTTACTTATATAGCACACATACTTGTACTGCACACTATGATATGTACTGGACACTATGCCTCTTATATAAAGGCACTCATGTATATTTTATATTTTATTACTGTAAAATACAATACTATTCATTCAGTATTTCTAACATAGAATCAAAGCAGGATGAATATTTCTAGAGGGATGATGTCTTATATATTGAGCAATTTAACCGTCATCATCACATCACCCGGTTGAATTATATCCTTCTCCACCAACAACACGCTGAATATGATATCAATATATTTCACTTTTTAATTTTTTATAGCTTTTTTTTTCTATTTCAATCAATATCTTTCAGTTCAAAGTGCATTTCTGTCTTGATTCCCAGCATACAGAGGTCGAAATAAGAAAAAAAAGATCATACTAGTTGTTGACTCCTTTTTGGTTGAGGGAAAATTTCTGCTCTATCTCTACCAACCCAATATTGGAGCTCCCTTTCCAAATTCTTAGTTTTGACATTTGAGAGAGTACTTTCATATTGTTAAGAAGTCTAATGACACTTTATTATACTGCTATACACCCTTTAGGGATTTGCCTAAATAAACTTGGTTATTGCATAAGTAATGTCATTGAAGATGCTACTTAATTTGCTTGTAAATCTCTTGATCGATATGGTACTTGCCCTTTTTTAGGGGTTGGGGAATTGAAGGACGGGATAGTGATTCTCACATACTTCTTTTTTTGTACATTGTCTCCATTGTACTTTTCACATTTTAAACATAGAAAATGTTAAGAAATGTGGATATCTAGTGTGAACTTATAGATGTTGCATGTACATAGTGTATATCAATGAGTGCTCAAGAACATTTTCCTTTAAGGACATAATCATGTATCAAACTATCAATGTGTTAAAACAACTATAGAAAAATATTTTTATTATAAAAAAAAATAAATAAAAAAAAGGAGGAGAAGAATGTTCCATTTGTTTCAATGGAAAACCTTGTGCTTGGTGTTTTTCTTTGGTCAACTAAAAAAATATTGCTTATTCTTCGAGAGTGGTTTCTAGGATTTTTATTTTTTTATTTTTGAAAACAACTCAATCTTATAGCAAGCTAATTAAGGGAAATTAGGAGATTTTTTTTTTCCAGTCAATTAATGTTGCTACAAAACATAGGAAAATGAGATATTTATAGAAAATAATTTTTGAAAATTGACTCATTTTTTATAAAATACAACTCATCCCTTTCAAAATTTTGTAGTCAAGAGATGGAAAATACAATGTAAAAGCTCTATAACAAAAAAGTTCCGTTTTTAGTAATTAGCCAACTCATTATACACCCCTCTCTCTCTCTCTCTCTCTCCATCTATCCCGTTATAAATACCCATTTAAATCATGCTATCTATATCATTGCAAACATCTTATTTCACTAGCTCTTTCTTTGTGTGCATCCTCTTAATTATTTCACTCTCTATTATCTTTCACAAGTTGCAAATCATACCATGGGTTTCACAATTACGCAAGGGCTCATGCTAGTGCTGTTGATTGCTTCCACAATGGCAGTTAGCATAGCCAGGCCATTTGAGAATTCCATTAAGACACCAACTCCCATGAAGTTCATCGTGGGTGACTCGTACCACTGGAATTATGGCTTTAACTACACCGAATGGGCAACCAAACATGGCCCTTTCATCTTAAATGACACTCTAGGTGAGCTTAATTACTTTGCTATTGCTACTTGTTACATATTGCCATGCATAGTTCAGGTTGTAAAATATATTGGCCAAAATCATATTTTTAAACCGCTTGTGTTTTAATGACAAGTTATAAAGTTCAATATGATATCAAAATATATAGTCAATTCTAACTTCGAATTTTTTTTTCAATTTATTTATTTGTAGGTTATCAATTTTGATCCTTATGGAACATGAAAAATATGTGCATTTTTTGTTTTGTTTTGCTGAATGCAAATATGCATGAAAAATAACTATTCATATGATGTTGATTGCAGTTTTCAAATATGATCCAACTCCAAAAACAATTCCTCACAGTGTTTACTTGCTACCAAACCAGGAGAGCTTCATTAAATGTGACTTGAAAAATGCCAAGATGCAGGGAAATACAAAACAAGGAGCTGGGAACGGCTTTGAGTTTGTGCTGAAAGAGTCGCAGCCTCACTACTTTGCTTGCGGTGAGCACGATGGCATTCATTGCCTGAATGGAACAATGAAGTTTTCTGTGACGCCAATAGACCCGAGCCATAACTAATACAACATGTGCGCCATGGGAAACTTTATTTGCTACACTCTCTTTTTACGTTTTGTTGTGTTGTAGCAAATAATGAGTGTTTTCGTCCTCTTCTTTTTTATTAAGTAAAAGACCATTTGTAATTTTGAACTAATAGTAAGGGATTGATTTCTCATTTTACAGTTTATGAGTCACATTCTAAATCAGATGATTTGCTATAATTTATGTATTTTCATTCCCCGTCCTTACGGTTACAAACAATATATGTTATGAGTTCTGAATAATTAAGACGATAGAGAATAAATGTACTAGTTGTCATATTGATGTTCCACAGAGATGCCATTTTGCATCCCTGCTTGTTTTATAGTAATATTCACCATTTTATATTGAAAGTATCGGAGTCTTTTACAGTTGAAAGGGTTAATGACATTTGACCAAAGGATCATGTTTGGTTTAGACATTTGAAGTAAATATTAATTTTTAGAAAGATAGAGTGTAACTTTTAAGTAATGACATTTGCATCATCCAGCAAAATACTATCACATAATTGTTTTTCCCAAATAAAAGATAGATTATGTCACTTATAATCATAACCCTATTAAATGTCTATTCACCATATAATTATTATATTTTGTATTTCAAAAATGCATGTGAAGAAAAAAATAAAATGCAAGAAGACATATTGTCCATCCTATACTCCATAATTGGAGTTAGATGGTACGGCAGTTGGGCAGATAACATCATGGTGAGATTTTAATTAAAGAGTTCATATAACACATTCTTCCCAACATAAAAATAAAAGAAGTTAATATACACATAAGGAGAATTTTTTTTCTAAATAACAATAAATATTAAAAATTTTAGTTAATTGTCACGTTTCAAAACAATATTGAAAACTAGCATCTTGAGTGTCTAAAACTCGAGTTCCAAGATAAAAATCGAGTTTTTAAGTCTCGATTTGTATGTGGATTAGTTTAAAGTGGAAAAAAATTAAGCTGAAAATCGAGTTTTAAAGGCTCGATTTCCATAAATTGAATAAAAACGCCGCTATAGGTCTATAAAACGTCACTATAGGGCTTAAAAACGCCACTATAGGACTCCATAAATCTGTACTTAAGAAAAAAAATTTCCAGGAAAACGCCGCTATAGGGCTTTAAAACGTCACTGAAAGGCTTAAAAACGCCACTATAGATGAAATTTTTTTCGCATGAAACTCAAGTCTTAAAGACTCGAGATCTATGGGGCCTTTTTGTTATATGGATCTCGAGTTTCTAAAACTCGAGATGCTACTTTCCCTTATTGTTTCAAACGTTGCCTAACTAACTATATACAATTCTTTTGTATTGCTGTTTTGCACATTACCTCCACATAAGGATATCACTTGGCCCTACAAGTTGAAGTTGGTAGGTTTGTACCTAATTATATTATATTAACCACTTACTCTTGTTTTTTTTTTTTTTTTTTAATTAGAAAAATATAAAGTGTCGTAGTCTCTATTAATATTTTTTAGAACCCTTAAAACTACAATCAAATTAACCTAGGTAATTAGTCAAGTGATTACTTAGTCAAATTAACAAAACTAGGTTAACACGAATATATCATATCAATGTATAGCAACGGAAAATTTAAAAAAAAAAAAAGCACAACGATATGATAACCCAGGAAAACCAAACCGGTAAAAAACCTGGGGAGGATTTAACCTAGCTATCCTCAAGGTAAAAAGCAAATCCACTAGAAAGAATCGAAGTTTTACAATAGTGACTTAGACCCCTAACATCCTATTGCTACCCACCAGTAGAAACTTACAAACACGACTACGTGCAAGCTCCGAGACCACGGACTCCTTTCTTTGGCCTTTGCAAAACACAAACACCCTCGTTTGTGACTTTGAGATCCCACTCAAAGGTTTAGCAACACAAACTCTCCTGTTTGTGACTCTAAGACCACCCTTGAAGGTTTAGATCATCAGCACCTTTGATGACCAGAGAAGGCAGCAACTTCTACAATATCAGATCTTGAGATTCTTCAAGTAATAACACCGGTAGAAGATATGAGAGAGCTTTTTAGGAACAAAACCCTAAATATAAAAGAGGCACTCTCTTCTCCCTCTAAAAAGCCTTCTAAAAACGTGCTTAGGGTTTCCTTTATATACTAGGAGAAATAGATCTGAAACCCTAATCCTTAATAGGCTTGAACTGTTGTTTGGGCTTAATTAAAATTCTGCAGATACGACTTTCAATTGATCAAGCCTCTCTTTCGATCGATCGAACCAGACAGATTATGAAATCTTCTTCCTACAGCTTGTATGTTCTTGAATCTTGACTTGAATCACCTTGAGCATTGTCTAACAATACCTATAGACTCAAAGATCTATATCTAGACAAGTTTGTGTTCACGATTTGCCAATTGTTCTAAACTTTTAGAACCTAACAATCTCCTCCTTTGGCAATTCGTGACAAAACTTTCATACAAAATGAAATGCTCAAATACAAGAACAACCCAATACAATAAAATGCCCAATTACTTCACAAATCCCAATCTAACACTTCCTAACCAAGAAGTTGCCAATAAGAGGTAGAAGGTCTTGATCAGAATGTACCTGTCTTTCCTGAAACACTCAACAAACACATCACTGCATGTGTGGAAAGAAAGACATATAAACAATAATATGAAACACAAATAAAAACAAAAGTAAACTAACTCTCCACCTAAGTTAGATACATCAAAAAAAATTTATATTCTCCCCCTTTGAGAAACAATTTTATCTCCCCCTAAACAAAACAAACAGGATTCCCACGTATTCCCACATTTCATCTAAATCTCCCTCTTTTTGTCATGTATTGACAAAGACAACTCATACAAAGAGTAAACAGACAACATACACAACAAAAGTCAAGAGAAAATAGAGAATTAAAAGAACACAAAACAATTCAACTCTATAGAAAATAGAGACAACTCCCCCTATGAAGAGCAAAGGTTAAGAACAAACTTCTCCCCCTATAAAAATAGGAAAAAAAAACAAAACAAGTTTTGGGAAAAACAGTTTAGAGGAAAATTTAGGAGGTGGGGAAAAGAAAAACACACAAACCTAATCTTAAAAAAAAATTAAGTTGAGGATAAACATAAAGAAAAATATTCTCTCTTTCAATAAATGCAAACTTGACATTATGTGACCCATAAATAGTTGCATGAGTAGAGAAAATATTTGCACATTGATTATCCATCATATCTCTTAGGAGAAAATATTTTCTACAGTTCACACATAAAAATAGCATATATTAAAAAGTACATAGCTCACAAAATTAATCAATCAATTTTTAAATCAAGTTGAGTACCCAATTTAGCAAAGTGTATGCATGTTATGTGTGAAAACAATGAGAGATATGACTGCAAGATAGATATAAAAAATCAATGCAATGCATGTGAATCCTAAACATAAATGATGCATGACAAACAATTTGGTCAAATACTTAAAAACTGAAATTTTTCAGTTTCGATTGATCGAGCATTGATTGAATGCCAATCGAGTCAGGCAGATTCAAACCAAAAAAATTTTATCGCAATTTCGATCGATCGAAAATCTAGAAAAATCAAATTTTTGAAAAACAGAGCAATTTAATGCAGAAACTCCTCAAAGCACAATAATTCATGAATGAAATGCTTGAGTATGAATTAAAAGTTTTTCAAACACACTTGAATTCAACCCAGATCTTCCAAAAACAAGTTTTTTAACCAATTTGTCTCCAAAACTCAAACATTAAAGAATTTTTGTATCAAAATCAAGGAACATTTAATTTTGGATGGCCACAACAAGATCACACACAATAACATGTACTAAGTTTAGCAAAGAGTAACTTGTGTAGTGTGTGCAACTAGCAAAAGCTTGAGATACATGTGAGGTGATATGTGACTAGAAATCAAACACAAAGTCTACAAAATTCATCATATAAATTTGAAAGAGACTATCACCTAAAGAGTTACATCATATAACTCCCACATCTCTTAGAAAACAAGCTTGCAATCATGTAAGTTTCTTGATTTTCCTCATCATATACACACCAATTTTATTTGAGCAGAAACTTATTAAAATAGCCGAGATAATATACACACCAATTTTATTTGATTGATTTAATATTAAGTCCAATAATGTACACACCAATTTTAACATTTAAACCGAGGCTATACCTTATGTTCTTTTTGTGCATGTGCTACACTTTCTCGACATGTGCTACACTTTCTCGAGCACAAAATCTTACGATATGCACTAAGGTGTTCATGATTGGCTAGTAAATAGTGGTGAGATGATTATTTATGCCTTTCTCAAAAGGTTCAAGTCTGACACAAAATAAAACATTTTTGTCTTTTTAAAATTTTTCAATGTTTTTGGATTTTTTTTTTAATAAAAAACAACCAAAAAAACAAAACAACCAAAAAAAAAAAAAAACATGTCCACAAATAATTGAAAGAATTAAATCATGGACAAGTCAGCAACCCTCACCTTAGAGAATCTTTTCTCACCCATCTAGCACGAGTCTTCAGCTTTGACACCTCTTGATCGATTAAGATCCTCTTGCATGCATTTTTTTTTAACATGTTTTGTATCTTTCTATTATCTTGTCATCCATAGCATCTTGTTTCATTACATTCTTGCATTTTTATGGATTCTTTGTGCCCCCTTGATCATCCTTGATCATCGTTATGTTTCTCGGGTGAAGCTTTCCTGCTTCTTGTACCCTTTGTAAATTATGACAAAAAGGGGGAGAAATTGTGGAGAATTTGTGGTTTCTTTTTTTAAGATTCTACATATTAGGGGGAGAAATAGATGCCTCTGTAAGGGGGAGATGTGTTTCATCTTGTTAGGGGGGGTCCTTACCTCCTTCTTCTTGTAAAACAGTCTTGTGACCATGTTTACATACATTGTGCAAAAGGTGACTGATGCTTTACTTTCTCTAAAAGAAGCTACTACGTCTTTGCGCCTTAGGATTTTGTAACCAAGTGCTTCTTGATCTTCTTTGTTGATGAAGTGAAGAACTTTGCAGCCAACATCTTCTTCAAGTTGGTGTGTTAGTCACGTACTAGGAGTCGTGCATGATTGGTTAGTCACGTACAGGAATCCGTGCAAAAAAGGGTGGCGTTCATATATTCAAGAGTTCAGAGGTTCTGAAGCGATAGAAGGTTTCTACTATGAGTTCATTTATGGGGATTGTAGAGTCTAGAGAGAAAGGTTTGTACTAGATTTGAAACTTCTCTTTACTATAATGGATTGTTTTTCGGGAAGGTTTCCCCCCAGGTTTTTTACTGTGAAACTAGTTTGTTTCATTGGTTTTCCTAGGTCATTATATCTTGTCTAATTTTTTTTTCACTGCATTATTTTGACATGATATTGATGTTTGTTTGTTTTAACAAGTTTTATTCATAATAAATCTAATTAACAACTTGGGTTTAAAACTTGTTAATTCTATCAACTGGGGTCTAAATATCCCAACAGTTATATAATATATGTAATGAACAGTTTCTACTTCTTATGGTAATCAACCAATTAGTGAGATATACACTCCAAAAAAAAGTGGAGGGGCTGATGTGGAGATTGACTAATGTACAAATAATCTATTTATGCATCAAAGCTGTGACTAACTTGAAGGAAGAGAAAGATTACATATTACAATAAACTATCACTTCCAAAGCATCTTTAAAGTGAAACTACAATTCAAAATAATTCCAGCAATTACCAGTGTCCTAAATTCTATGTTTCAATCTTTTTCCACCAATTGTGAGTAGCTTAATCTTAAAATTTCATCTCACAGATTATTCAAAATACTTTTTTTTTTATATCAATAAAATAAAAAATGAAAGGAAATTTTAGAAAAAGAAATTACTTATTTCATATATCACCTTGCTTCTCTTTTCGCTGGTACTCTTGACTTATCTTCTTCATCTTTGCCTCTACCAATTGCAACTTGTCTATATTAAATTCCTAACCAATGAGACTCTATTTTATGTGACAAAATATATACTGTTGAATTTCAAAATAATTAGTCTTGTGCGATATAGAAGAAAAAAGGCACGCAAATAGTCCAATTACATTTTCCACCCCAAAATAAAATAAAAGGAAAAATCAAAGTCAAATTCAGCAATCCCAAAAAATAAAAATTAAAAATTAAAACAAATACTTTAAACTCCAAGCAACCATATCAATTCTTGCTATGTTTGTAGGAAAAGAAAAAGGAAAATTACTTGAGTCTTACATTTACTTTTCTTCCAAATTTAAAATAACCCAAATGGATTAAGCTAATATATATAATGGCTTGTTTGGTATGAGTTTTTAAATATATATATATATATATATATATCCAAATGGATTAAGCTAAGATATATAATGGCTTGTTTGGTATGAGTTTTTAAATATATATATTTATATATATTTACAATCCATAAAATGGTGAGTCCTAAACTTGAATTTATTGTTTGGCTAATATTTTCTAAATACAATTTTCAAAAAATTGTATCCTCATTTCCCGGGGTTTAGAACAAGATTTTAAAAATGCCTAGGGAATGTTTTCAGGATACAAAAAATGTTTTTGATGACATAGTTGTAAATAAATTGAAAACAATAGACCCTACATATTTATCCAAACTCTTCTTTATCTCTTAAATTAAGGAGCTTATCTTTATCACAAAAAGAATTCTTACACTTCAAATTTGAAACTTTTCATTAAAAAAAGTACATGATGAGCTCTATTCTCTTATCATTATCCCAAAAAAAAAAGGGTAATCAACAAATTCTACATATTACTTTTTGAAAATATTTTAAAAAAAAAAAATCTCAAAAGTAGAAATGGTCTCCCAAACATTTTTTTTGTTTTTTGTTTTTTTTTTTTTTTTAGTATTTTGAAAATTGTTCTTAAAAGTGAGAGCCAAACACGTATAATATAAAAATTATTATCTGAAAACTATTTTTAAGTTCAATTTTTTGAAAATAAAAACAAAAATCCTCCTACCAATCAAGCCCTAAGAATCTTTTTTCTCAAGCCCAAAAGTAATTATAAATAAGAAAAATGGAAAAATAGGTAGGGAAAAAAATAGTTTTCGTTTTCTGAGCTTTTGCGCTTATGGCAGTTACAGATAATGATAAGGTGCAACCACAAATGGAGTCAACCTACTCAAATTCAAAGACTACATGATCACAATCACTTTCAAATTGAAGAGATAAGGTAGAAAGAGGCTAAAGCTAAAGCAATATTCTAGAAGTTTTATTTATGTTGATCTTGTAGTTTAAATTTAAAAATTAGTATTGTAGCTGTCCAAATCTATAAATCGAATCCAGCGTATAATATCCATATAGAAACCTTAACCATTGTTTTGGTAAGGCAAAAAATTCCCTAATATTTGTTCTCTCACAATGGCTTAATGCTTGTCGTGCTGCTTTATCTCTCAAGTTCTATCTTACGTCTGTCTTCCTGGACAACTTCTACATCTGCTTGCCTTTGTGCTTCCACTCCCCTAAAACTAAAATCAGAATTAAGAAGCAATTGGCCAAAAATTCAGTTCAATCCTTTCTTCGAATAGTTTAAGGGGAGTTGAGAAACCAAGGAAAAAATTTATCTGAAAAAAACAAAAATAGATAATGAAAAATCCTTAACAAAGAGAGAGAGACAGAGAGAGAGCATGAAGGTACCTGTGAAAGAGGAGATCCTTTGGAAGCTTTGACAATCTATGTTTTCCATGCCCAACAACGATGGAGAGAGGGGAGAGGACAGAGCAATTTTTTATTGTTAATGTGGGTCAATTGGGAATTTTTTTTTTTTTTTTTGTTTACTTGATATTAGACTCTTAAATTTTTGCATCGTATTAACTCCTCAGCAAAAAAACTTAAAAATTTACATTGTATATTTGGTGCAAAATTAGTGCACAATTGAAATCCAATTGCAATTTCTCTGAGCTTTGTCTACTAATATATACTAGCTTGTAACCCTATGCATAATATACAATTAGATGCATAATATAATTCCTATTTATTAATCTATGTTTTCCATGCCTAGTGGCGGAGCCAGGAATTTATCTTTGGGGGGCCATATATAAATTTTTGTGTGTGTATGAAATGTAAAATAGTAATGTACAATACTTCATAACTCAATATGTGCTATAAACAAAAATGTATCAATTAAAATGAAACAATCACGAGACAAGATTGACAAAATGATTTAATATATTATAAGGAATATAAAATAGAAAGCAATGAAAAGTAAATTAAATAAAACAAAACAAAGCAAATAGTACCTGGGAAGAATTAAAAACAACAAGTATCAGGCGGTGCAGTTAGGTGACCTGGGGATAAGGATGAGGGGCCTATGGCACAAACAAAAGCTTCAATCTTTCACTTGTGGCCTATGCAATTAAAAAAAAAAAAAAAAAAAAAAAAAAGAGGTGAGGCAAACACGCATGGGGAGAGAGAGAGAGAGAGAGACTTGGTGGTGTGGCTGACAGTTTTTAGACCCCTTAAACAATTGATTAAACCTAAGTAATTAGCCAAGTAGTTACTTAGTCCAATTAAACAAGTCTAGGTTATCACAATAATAAAGATTAAATCATGCAAAGCAGCGGAAAATAAATAACACACGATATGATCACCCAGGAAACCAAACCGGTAAAAACCTGGGGAGGATTTGACCTAGCTATCCTCAAGGTAAACTTGAATCCACTATCAGAAAGAATCGAAGTTCATACAAAAGGACTTACAAGCACCCCCGCTCGACTTCCTAATGCTACCAACCAGTATTCTTTAAGCTTTAATGGCAGCAACTGTTTTGATCATCAAGGTATAGAGAATATCTCCTCCTTGAAAACCCTAAGTTTGTGTAAAGGAAAATTCTTCTACATCTCACAAGAGATTTACATAAACCGCAATATGAGCAACACTAAAACGTGGTTAGGGTTTGCCTTTTATACTTAGGACAAATAAGAAACCCTAAAAACGTTTTAAAACAACTAGGGCTGAGTTGGAAAATTTTACAGAAAAGCAATCTGCCCGACGTTCGATCGGTCGAGCCTAAGCTTCGATCGATCGAGCCAGGCCGAAAGCCACACTGCTTTCTGATTTACACTCGATTCCAACTTTACATTGACATACAACTTTGAGCTAGCTTTAAACACTTCTAAACACATTGCTTTGATCATGGTTTGCCAACAATACAAATTAGAGTTCTAAATACATAAAGTCCTAAACTTTAGAACCTAACAAACTCCCCCTTTGGCAATCCGTGACAAAACACAACATAAAAGCTCAAAGTTTACAAAATGAAAAGCCCTTTACAAAATAATGCCCATAAACAAAAATTCAATCCTAACTACTATCCATCAGTTGCAAGTGTAGACAGCAGCTTAATTGAATCAACCTGTATATTTCCTGAAACACTAAACAAAATGCATAACCGCATGTGTGGAAAAAATACAAGTAAACAAAATAACTTCTTGATTTCAAACAACACACAAATAAAGACATATATCAATGAATAACTCATAAATATAAATCAATAAGCAGTTTGAAACAAGAAACAAATAAAGTACCAACAAAAACATAAAACTCCCCCTAACATAAATATCCCATCAAAAACAAGGTAAGAGCTAAAAAAGTTAAGTACACAGTGAAACACCTAGATACAATCTAAAACTCCACAAGCTCCAACCAAAATCAAAAAAGTCTCCCCCTGAAAGCAAAAACTCTACAAGTACTCCCCCTTTTTGTGATGGAATGTCAAAGGGCAAACAAGATATCCATCATCAAAAGGGAGGTGGTCTAAACTGCGCCAACTCCGTACGCAAGGCACGGATCTCATCAAGTACGTCCACCAAAATCTGTCCTTGAGCTGCCTAAATGGTCAAGACATGATCCAATGTGCGACGAATGTCTGAATTATCCATAGCAGTTGATGGAGGAACAGCAGCATCAGCATCAGCAGCAGCACCTGAAGGCTCAGCAGTAGCTGTACCTGTAGAAGAGGGAGGAGGGGGAACACTACTAGATGACACACCTCTAGGACGAGAAGGAGGGACCCTCAACTGAGCAGCCCTCTGACGAAGAAAGGTGGCACCTATAGGAGCTATCACATGAACAGGCTCACCTGACGGAAAACCATCTAGACCCAAATAGAGCAAAATCCTATAAATGAAAATAGGATGAATCAGCGCATGCCCTACGGCAGAACTCCTATGAACCTCGTTCAAAGAACGAAGGAACAAGTGAGGAAAACTGATAGACGCTCCAGAAGCAAAGGCGTACAAAAACACACATTGCTCTAAAGGGATGGTGTGGAAGTGAGAGATAGGCCACAAGGAATGACACGCAATCCTAAAGAAGAGATAGGCAGTCTCGGTAAGCTCAACGGACGTGATCCGAGGATCAGAACCCCACTGGATAGATGACCCAGTGATGTAAGACATGACTACATCTAAAGAGGGTGACTCATCATAAGGATAGACAGCATCCCGAACAACCGGCACCCCAAGAGCCTTAGCCACCACCCGAGGGGTAATGGTGAACTCTACACCTCGTATCCAACTCCTAACAAGGGTGTTGGAATCATAGATGTGGCAAGAGAGGTTCGAGTAGAACTCTCTAATCAGGGCGGTCGGAGGTGGATGATCTATCTGTACGAGAGGCAACCAACCCCTAGACTTAAAATTGGCCCTAATGGCCGGATCAAACGCATCTAACACAACAACTCGCTCAGACCAGATCTTACGCCTACAGTTCAAGGTGTCAAGGCTTCTCTACACTTATGATTCTTAAACAGCTCTACTCTAGGTGGAGACTCAGAGGAAGTGGAAGTGGTCCTATTAGCTCTAGTTTTCCTAGGCATGGTGCTAAGATAAGGATCAAAACACAGAGCGAAAGAACAAAAACCACAAAACCAAAACCAAAGGCAGACTGCAAGTTAGCACAAAAAACAAAAAATAGAATGAAAATCTATATGATGCATGAACAAGTTTAAATGTCATGATGCATGTGCTAATGCAGTGAATTGAGTCAAAAATATTCAAATTACAAAATTAGCTTGCACATAAAGGTTTTTAACACAAAAACCCCAAAATAAAGAAACCAATTACATCAATTGGAGAAGCCAATTTCATCAATTTAAGCCAATTTGACAAAATCCCCAATTCAGATCAAATTCAAAAGCCTAGAATTTTCAATTTTTCAAAAACCACCAAATTGATCAAATTAAACTATAGAGAACATCAATATAACATCATGGCACAAAAACCCATTGATCAATTACATAAGAATAGTCTTGAATCATCAAAAACCCCAATAATTTTCAAGATGCCGAAAATAGCCATGGGAATGCATGAAAAATGCATGAAAACAAGAAATAAACTTGAAAAAGAAGGGCAAAAGGGTCTTACCGGCTTCTAAGGACAAAAACCTTGCAAAAATCTTGAAGGAAAACGACAAAAATTGATGGTGGAGCCAAGAGCCAACGCGGAGAGAGAGAGAAGCTTGAAAAAGTTTGAATAGTGACTTTGAAAAAGTCCTATTCTGCCTTTTTAAAAAACCTGATACACGAGTTTCGATCGGTCGAAAAAACAGTCTCGACCGGTCGAAATAGACAGAGGCTCCCTCTCTTAAAAGTTTTAAAATTTTAAAAATTTCGATCGGTCGAAAAACAGACTGGACCGATCGAATCAAGCAAAGGCTCACCATATTTTTCAGGAAAAACACAATTTTTGAAAAACAAATTGATTTAACTCAAGGCATTGAAATTCAAGAACAAAAATGCATGAGTATGAGATGATATGATTTTCCAAACAAGAATTTTAAGCCCAATATTCCCAAAAACAAAATTTTGCATTCTCCACAAATTTTCAAGCAACAAATTTAGTTTGCACATAATTCAAAGTGATTGCAAAAACTTGGTTGGTCAGACCATAAACACACACAAAACATGTACAATGTTTAGCAACGAGTAACTCGTGTAGTGTGTGCGACTAGCAAAGACATGAGATACATGTGAGGTGATATGTGAATAGCAATCAATCACAAAGTCTACAAAATTCATTACAAAGAATTTAAAAGAGACTGTCACCTAAAGAGTTACATCATATAACTCCCACATCTCCTAGATCATAAGCTTGCAATCATGTAAGTTTCTTGTATTTATGCCTCATAATATACATTCCAATTTTAAGTTTATGTGAGTTTGGCATCAAGCCTAATAGTACACACCAATTAGATTTTAAGAATTAAGCACTTTTACCGAGGCTTCACCTTATGTTCTTTTTTGTGCATGTGCTACACTTTCTCGAGCACACAATCTTATGATATGCACTAAGGTGTTCATGATTGGCTAGTGAACTGTGGTGAGATGGTTATTTATGCCTTTCTCTAAAAGTTCAAGTCCGACATTTAAAAACAAGTGACTTCAAGATTAAGACATAGTAATCAAAAACCATACACATCTTTCCCACACAACATGCACTACAAATCTTCAACTAGTAGAGTGCAATAAATAAGCTAATCAAAGCTAAACAAGGTACAAACAACATGTTATGTAAAAATAAATTGACTAACCTTGTTCTCAAAAACCAAGAAGAATAGTGCAAAAAAAAAATGTGCTTCCTTTTTCCCTTTTTTTTTTTTTTTAATTTCATTAAAAATAAAAACATCTAGAATGAAATGCATGAATGTTATGCTTATGCAAATCCTAGAGACAACAAAAAAAACAAAAGAACAATGGTCACAAAGGGTAGAGCAATGAAGCACAAGGACCATGTCAGAAAGACTCAGTTAGGTCGAGTCTTTTGCATCCAAAACTTTTTAGATGCACCACGAGCATTGGAGTTCTTATTCACTTGAGAATGATTACCAACTCCAGGATTGGAATAAAGGTTTAAAGCCTCTACTAAATCACTAATAAGTACCATAGGATCAAGTGCTTGAGGCATAGGTACTTTTGGTTTGTTTGCTCTCTTTGTAGCTTGCAGCTTGTAGCAATTTGGACGTATGTGTCCAGTCTTTCCACAAAAATGACAAACCCATGCAGGTTTATCATGTGTCTTGTCCTTAGATAGGGTAGGCTTCTTAGGCTTAGATTCTTTCAGATTAACCCTAATCTTCCTAGATGATGAACCTTCTAAGGGTTTAGCAACCTCACTCACAGGGGGTTTGATAGTTTCACTTATTATCTCACTCACTGAATGTTTAGAAGAAGAAGATGAAGGAATAAACTTAGTGGAATGAGGAGCGGACACACAGATGCTATCAACATAACCTAAACCAGTTTTGTCAGAAGATGATTTTTGAACACTCAGCATTTGATCAAGTTTAGAACTAGCAGATCTAGCAACAGATAAATCAAGTTCTAAAGATTTAACTTTATCAAGCAAAAGCATGTTTTCAGTTTTCACATTGTTCAAAAGATCATTAGCATCAAACAATTTAACAAGCAAAATTTTCTTTTCAAGCTCAAGAGATTCAATTTTCTTTAGGCCAAGTTCAACATTCATAGCATCCTTTACAGCAACTTTGCAAAGTTTGTTATAGGCCTCTTGAAGATCTGCATGTTCAGAGAGTTCCCCATCAGAAGAGTTCTCTTCAACAGATATGCTCTCATCAACTACAGCAGTAGCAGTGAAAGTAATAAAATTTCCATCCTCATCACAATCAGAATCATGATTAGAAACTTCACCATCACTAAGGGTTACAACCATAGCCTTACCCATAGACTTCAAATAGGTTGGACATTCAGATTTCAAGTGTCCATACCCTTGACATCAAAAACATTGAGAGCTCAAAGAATTATTGGAAGATTGACCTATTCTTTCTCTAGGTTTATCATTGTTATTAGCCTTAGTGGGATCATGCTTCCTAAAATTTCTAGGTTCAGCAGTGTTTGTGCCTCTTGCCTTTCTATTGTTATTTCTGAGAAAATTTCTAAAATTCTTGGCAAGATAGGCAATCTCTGTAGCAGAGAGCTCATCATCAAATCCACCACTATCAACATCATCAACTGACTTAAGAGCCATTGATTTGGATTTGGAAGTTTTGGGTAGATCCAACTCATAGGATTGAAGAGATCCTACAAGCTCATCAACAGGGATGGAGTCCACATCCTTACTTTCAGTAATGGCAGTCACTTTGGGTCTAAAGTCTTCAGTCAAAGATCTAAGAATCTTCCTAACAATTTTAGGTTGATCATAGATTTCACCCAAGTTAAAAGCAGAATTAACAATATCATTCAGTTTAGCATAGAATTCATCAAAAGATTCATTATCAGACATCCTAATGCTTTCAAATTTAGAAGTCAATTGTTGCAATTTATTTATTTTGACAGCCTTTGTGCCTTCATGCACAGTCTAAAGAATATTCCAAGCAGTATGAGCGATCTCAACATTCGAGATTCTCTTAAATTCGTCTATAGAAATAGCATTAAAAATCGCATTTATAGCCTTGCTATTAAATGAAGCTGCTTCTTTCTGAGAAGTTTGCCACTCACTAATAGGAGTAGTGGGCTTCTCCCATCCGTATTCAACGGAATTCCACACCCTCTCATCAATGGATTTCAGGAAGGTTTTCATCCTTACTTTCCAGTAAGCATAATTATTCACATCAAAGTAAGGAGGAATAACTAGAGAGTGTCTGTGTTCCATGACAACAGGGGTCAAGGATCAGCTCAAAGATCAAAGGATCAAAAACAAAAGAGTTACCCGCTCTGATACCACTTGACAGTTTTTAGACCCCTTAAACAATTGATTAAACCTAGGTAATTAGCCAAGTAGTTACTTAGTCCAATTAAACAAGTCTAGGTTATCACAATAATAAAGATCAAATTATGCAAAGCAGCGGAAAATAAATAACACACGATAAGAACACCTAGGAAACCAAACCGGTAAAACCTGGGGAGGATTTGACCTAGCTATCCTCAAGGTAAACTTGAATCCACTATCAGAAAAAGGACTTACAAGCACCCCCGCTCGACGTCCTAATGCTACCAACCAGTAGAACTTACTGACACGACCACGTGCAAGCTCTGAATCCACGGACTCCTTCTTTCTTTGGATTCCCACCAGCTACAAGCACCCCCGCTTGTGTATTCTTTAAACTTTAATGGCAGCAACTGTTTTGATCATCAAGGTGTAGAGAATATCTCTTCCTTGAAAACCCTAAGTTTGTGTAAAGGAAAGCTCCTCTACATCTCACAAGAGATTTACACAAACCGCAATATGAGCAACACTAAAATGTGGTATGGATTTGCCTTTTATACTTAGGACAAATAAGAAACCCTAAAAACGTTTTAAAACAACTAGGGCTGAGTTGGAAAATTCTGCAGAAAAGCAATCTGCCCGACGTTCGATCGGTCGAGCCTAAGCTTCGATCGATCGAGCCAAGCCGAAAGCCACACTGCTTTCTGCTTTACACTCGATTCCAACTTTACATTGACATACAACTTTGAGCTAGCTTTAAACACTTCTAAACACATTTTTTTTATCATGATTTGCCAACAATACAAATTAGAGTTCTAAATAAATAAAGTCCTAAACTTTAGAACCTAACAGTGGCACATTAAAATTTTTTTGACTTTTCAATTTTTCAACTGTACAAGTAAGCCCTAGATGTGTGTTAAGATGAAAATTATAATTTTTTTTCCCATTTTTTGTTGAGGTAATTGTTAAAATACCTATGTGTTCATTTTAAAGATACTAAATGTTTGATTATTGTAAATTGTTGACATATGTATTTATAGATAGTATTTTATTTAAATGAAAATTATGTTTATTTTGGAATTTCTTAAATATATATGTATATTATCAAGTATGGGAGCCAAAATAATAAGGTTATTTAAAAATTTTCAAATTATTTAGGATATTTCCAAAAAAAATTTATTTTTTTTGAAAATTTTGGGGGGGCCGCAAGCCCCCCTCAGTAAATTCAATTGAAAATCTAATTGGATTTTTTCTGAGTTTTGTCTATTAATATATATATATATATATATAGATAGATAGATAGATAGATAGATAGATAGATAGATAAGTTGAAGGCCTTCTTATGCGTAAAAATTGTTTGCAACATAACCCTATTTTTAACTAATTATTATCATAAAATTTTGGGCCTTTTTAGAAAGGGGTGGGCCCTTTTTGTAATGGGGTCCTAGACCAAGGTTGAAGTGGCCTAAGCCTAGAGTCACTCTTGCTCTATTTAGATATCTTCGGAGACTTCTTTGCATTAATACTTCTTCAATTCATAGTCATCAAATAGTGCCTAATTTTTTTTCTTCCAATTTTTATATATTTGGAGTATATTAGTACTATGAGAAGGTAAATGTGGGTGTTAGTCCTTTTTTTTTTATTGGCTAAAATACAAATTGCACTCTCTAAGTTTAACTGAAATTCATTTCAGTTCTCTAACTTTACTTCATTCAATTGAGACATCTGAGTTTGAAATTTATTCATATTAGGCATTTTGTTCAATTTCATTCAAAATGGCCATTCAAAAAATATTTTTATCACATACAAAATTTTATAAAATTAATAATTTTTTACGGGAATTTATTTTCTAAAAATATTTTTTCATTAGTTATTTGCATACTTAAACAAATTTTTTTTTAATGAAATTGGGCAAAAAACCTCAGTTGAAAAAATTCGAAGCTTAGAAGACTCAATTGGAAAAAAAGTAAAGTTTAAGGATTTAAATGAATTTCAATTAAACTTAGAGGGCGTAATTTGAATTTTAGCTTCTTTTTTTTTTTTTTTTTTTTTTTTTTAATGACATGGTTATTTTAATAGATGGTGTAAATAGAATCTTTTACATCAATTTCAAATCCCTATTAAATTATGACTTCTTTTATTTAATTTTCTTAAAGGAATATCAGAAGAAAAAACTCTTCTTATAAATACTCTTTAGAAGGAGACAGTGATAATAAATTGTTATTAATAAAAAAATTTCTTTTGAGATATTTGCTCTATCTTTTTCCTTGATAGTCTTCTTCTCTTGTTGAACTTATGTTTTTTTAATTTTATTTAAAAAGTGCATGTGTTATAAATTCTACTTCTACATGCCGACGGTGCAGAATAACCTGTTGTTTCAACTTGTAAAGGTAATCAAGAATTATCTAAATTTCTATAGAAGGAGGTTTATCTACTTCTTTATTCAAATTAAATGGTTCTTATTTAATTTTAGATTGTGAATTTGCTTTCTATTGCAATGGTTTCCCATGGTTGCAACCCAAAAAAGATACTACCAAAAAAATAAATAAATAAAATCTATTATAGAGGTCACAAAAACAAAACCTTTATAACAGATATGAACCATAACGCAAATCTTGCAGCTTTTATTTTGACTTTTTGCAGTGATTTTGGCCGCTACAAAAGGCCTATTTCCTATTGCATTTCTGCACAAAATACGTGTCCGAAAGAACCAAAGATTGATAGAGATGAGATGTAGGAGAAGGAGAGTTGAGATATGTTCGCATGAAGCAAAGTAAAAGGTGCATGTATTCATGTATGATGGGAAAGCTCATTAAGCCTCCGTTTGGGAGTTTATAAAGAAATGGAATGGAATGATCAGAAATGAATGAAATGTATTTAGGCAACGGAAATGAATGGAATTAAATTAAGTATTATTGTTTGAACATTTTAAATTAAATAAATGAATGGAAAGAAATGGAAGGTAAGTAATCCTGTTTTGGAGTAATATAGAAGAAAATGAATGAAATCATTTTATGATAATATTACTATTAGACCTGTATTTTAAAATAGAAGACTATACATATATTGGAAGTTTTAGTAAAAAAAAAAACACTAAATCTAACCTTCTTTGTCATGTTTTCTTGGATAATATATACTTAATAAGAGAGAATAAAATGTGTTAACGTGTATTAGACTGTGGGCTTTAGGCGCACCTTTTTTATTTGTATAGCACACATACTTGTACTACACACTATAGGCTTTAGGCTCACCTTATTTACTTATATAGCACACATACTTGTACTGCACACTATGATATGTACTGCACACTATGCCTCTTATATAAAGGCACTCATGTATATTTTATATTTTATTACTGTAAAATACAATACTATTCATTCAGTATTTCTAACATGGAATCAAAGCAGGATGAATATTTCTAGAGGGATGTTGTCTTTTATATTGAGCAATTTAACCGTCATCATCACATCACCCGGTTGAATTATATCCTTCTCCACCAACAACACGCTAAATATGATATCAATATATTTCACTTTTTAATTTTTTATAGCTTTTTTTTTTTCTATTTCAATCAATATCTTTCAGTTCAAAGTGCATTTCTGTCTTGATTCCCAGCATACAGAGGTCGAAATAAGAAAAAAAAAAGATCATACTAGTTGTTGACTCCTTTTTTGGTTGAGGGAAAGTTTCTACTCTATCTCTACCAAACCAATATTGGAGCTCCCTTTGCCAATTCTTAGTTTTGACGTTTGAGAGAGTGCTTTCAAATTGTTAAGAAGTCTAACGACACTTTATTATACAGCTATACACCCTTTATGGATTTGCCTAAATAAACTTGGTTATTGCATAAGTAATGTCATTGAAGATGTTACTTAATTTGCTTGTAAATTTCTTGATCGATATGGTACTTGCCCTGTTTTAGGGGTTAGGGAATTGAAGGACGGGATAGTGATTCTCACATACTTGTTTTTTTGTACATTGTCTACATTGCACTTTTCACATTTTAAACATAGAAAATGTTAATAAATGTGGATATCTAGTGTGAACTTATAGATGTTGCATGTGCATAGTGTATATCAACGAGTGTTCGAGAACATTTTCCTTTAAGGACATAATCATGTATCAAACTATCAATGTGTTAAAACAAATATAGAAAATTATTTTTATTATTAAAAAAAAAAAAAAAAAAAAAAAAGGAGAAGAAGAATGTTCCATTTGTTTCAATGGAAAACCTTGTGCTTGGTGTTTTTCTTTGGTCAACTAAAAAAATATTGCTTATTCTTTGAGAGTGTTTTCTAGGATTTTTTTTTTTAATTTTATTTTTGAAAACAACTCTATCTTAGAGCAAGCTAAATAAGGAAAATTATGAGATTTTTTTTTTCCAGTCAATTAATGTTGCTACAAAATATAGGAAAATGAGATATTAATAGAAAATAATTTTTGAAAATTGTCTCATTTTTTTATAAAATACAACTCATCTTTTTCAAAATTTTGTAGTCAAGAGATGGAAAATACAATGTACAAGCTCTATAACAAAAAAGTTCCATTTTAGTAATTAGCCAACGCATTACACACCTCTCTCTCTCTCTCTCTCTCTCTCTCTCCCCCATTATAAATACCCATTTAAATCATGCTATCAATATCATTGCTAACATCTTATTTCTCTAGCTCTTTCTTTGTGTGCGTCCTCTTAATTATTTCACTCTCTATTATCTTTCACAACTTGCAAATCATCCCATGGGTTTCACAATTACGTAAGGACTCATGCTAGTGCTGCTGATTGCTTCCACAATGGCAGTTAGCATAGCCAGGCCATTTGGGAATTCCATTAATACACAAACTTCCAACAAGATCATTGTGGGTGACATGTACCACTGGAATTATGGCTTTAACTACATCGAATGGGCAACCAAACATGGCCCTTTCTACTTAAATGACACTCTAGGTGAGCTTAATTACTTTGCTATTGCTACTTGTAACATATTGCCATGCATAGTTCAGGTTGTAAAATATATTGACCAAAATCATATTTTTAAACCGCTTGTGTTTTTATGACAAGTTATAAAGTTCAATATGATATAAAAATATATAGTCAATTCTAACTTCGAACTTTGTTTTCAATTTATTTATTTGTAGGTTATCAATTTTGATCCTTATGGAACATGAAAAATATGTGCATTTTTTGTTTTGTTTTGCTAAATGCAAATATACATGAAAAATAACTGTTCATATGATGTTGATTGCAGTTTTCAAATATGATCAACCAACTCCATAAACATTTCCTCACAGTGTTTACTTGCTACCAAACCACGAGAGCTTCATTAAATGTGACCTGAAAAATGCCAAGATGCAGGGAAATACAGAACAAGGAGCTGGGAACGGCTTTGAGTTTGTGCTGAAAAAGTCGCAGCCTCACTACTTTGCTTGCAGTGAGCACGATGGCATTCATTGCTTGAATGGAACAATGAAGTTTTTTGTGACGCCAATAGACCGGAACTATAGATAATTACTAATAAGAACGTGTGCGCCATGGGAAACTTTATTTGCTACTCTCTCTTTTTACGTTTTGTTGTGTTGTAGCAAATAATGAGTGTTTTCGTCTTCTTCTTCCTTATTAAATAAAAGACTATTTGTAATTTTGAACTAATAGTAAGGGATTGATTGCTCATTTTACAGTTTATGAGTCACATTCTAAATCAGATAATTTGCTATAATTTATGTATTTTCATTCCCCGTCCTTACGGTTACAAACAATATATGTTATGAGTTTTGAATAATTGAGATGATAGAGAATAAATGTACTAGTTGTGACAGGGTATTGATGTTCCACAGAGGTGCCATTTTGCATCCCTGCTTGTTTTATAGTAATATTTACCATTTTATATTGAAAGTGTCGGAGTCTTTTACAATTGAAAAAGTTAATGACATTTGACCTAAGGATCATGTTTGGTTTAGATATTTGAAGTAAATATTAATTTTTAGAAAGATAGAGTGTAACTTTTAAGTAATGACATTTGCATCATCCAGTAAAATACTATCACATAATTTTTTTTTCCCAAATAAAAGATAGATTATATCACTTATAATCATAACCCTATTAAATGTCTATTCACCATATAATTATTATATTTTGTATTTCAAAAATGCATGTGAAGAAAAAATAAAATGCAAGAAGACATATTGTCCATCCTATACTCCATAATTGGAGTTAGATGGTACGGCAGTTGGGCAGATAACATCATGGTGAGATTTTAATTCAAGAGTTCATATAACACATTCTTCCCAACAAAAAAAAAGTTAATATACACATAAGGATATCACTTGGCCCTACAAGTTCAAGTTGGTAGGTTTGTACCTAATTATATTATATTAACCACTTACTCTTGTTTATTTATTTTTTAATTAGAAAAATGTAAAGTGTCATAGTCTCTATAAATAAAGTGGTGGAGTCGCTTTATGGTATGTGTGTTAGAAGACAAAGATTTGTCTAGAGAAAGGGTAGAGAGATAAAATTTTATTGAATGTGTTACTGTGAGGGCACATATGTACTTGCATTCATATATCCATGCATAAATCCAAGTAAAATAAACTATACTTAATTTCCTTAGCAAAAGAGAGCTCTAAAACTTACACTGCATGTTGGTTAAACTCAGGAGCAAAGGCCAATTATGATCATATCTATTATTATCGAGTTATACTTAAGATGTATCATATGAGTACTTGTGTTTTGGGAATTTATTAAAAACAGAATGCAATGGAATATTGGAATGAAAAGATTATGTACTTTCATTATTACCTTTGACAGTTTATAAAAAATTACCATTATATCATTACCTTAATTTATTTATTTTCTTTGTTTTCTATGTCTTTTCTCATAATTAATAAGGATAAAATCGATATGTTACTTTTATTTGAATAAAGGAAATAGTGTATATCCCACTTTTAAGAGGAATTAACTTTTTCTTTTTCTTTTTTCGTTTTGGGATCCTGAGGTAAAATTAAGTAAAAATGAGATGTGTATTCTTCTAATCATTTTATACTTTCAAATAGCAAATTCCTTTTCAATATATTTTACTTTTATTCTCTCCCAAACAAGTTGGAAGAGATCAAATGAATACACCTTCACAAGCACACAAAGAGATCTATGACAAGAAGATGCTAAGATCATTAAAAGCACCCATATTATGTTCCCATTGATTATCAATTTGTGCTTAGAGGGACATGCCACATAAGAGAAACCTTTTTTTATTTTTTATTTTAATTTCTTTATTTTTCTTTTGGACTAGTATGAGATAAAATAGATAACCTATAATTCATGTTTGTTAAATCAGTGTTATATTCATCATCTAGCTGGCATAAACTATATGTAAGGGACACATTTTTATGTAACTGGCATATCCCTTGAAAAAACACACTGTATTTGGATAAATCTAAGTTGGTTCAAGATGATCACTACAAGTGGTTACATTGAAAACACAAAGATTACTCAAGAACTACTCAAGAAAAGTGCAATCTGCAGGTCTTGATACCTCCTCGACAGAAACTTGATCTGTTAAAATTCATTAAAGCTCGACACATGTCTCAATCTATCGAGCTTACGGGATTTAGAATATAGCAAGCAACGTTTTTATTCTAAAAAGCTATTTGTTTATGGGTTTGTATAATCCTTATTGGACTAGGAAAGTCCAAGGTTTGTGTATACCTATTTGGAATAGGAGAGCCCACTGCGCTCCTATTTAAACAAGGAGGTGGAAAAAGAAAAACCTAACCCTAATGTGAGAGACCTCGAAAAATGCCTCTAAAAAAAAGAGAGATTTGAAGTATCCCTAGCATGTAACCCATGCAAATGCATGGATGTATTTAAAATTAAACACAAATTTTATTATAAAAATATAAATAATTAGTCAAATTATTATAAAAAAAAATATCACGTAACACATGCATTAATGCATACGTATATATACATTTAAAATTAAACACAATTTTTATCAACATATTTTCTTTGTTTATGGGTTTGTAAAAAAGAGCTTAATGAAGTAAAAACTGAAAAAGTTGATCTATTTGTCAAACTAGATGAGACTACAAGGTTAGTTGAGACTTTTGTTGTGGAGAACGCCTCATTAGAAGAGAAGGTCAAGAATCTTGAGGTAGAGCTTAGTCAAGCTAGAACCCAAATAGAAAGGATGTCTAGTGCAAAGCTTGATGAGGTATTCAGTGTTCAAAAGCCTAGTTGTGATAAGACTGGCTTAAATTATGTTGTCTCTTCCACAGCTTCTGAATCAAAGTTTGTGCTCCAATCTGAGAAAGGTAATAAAGGTATGAAATCTAAAAATGATTTGGCTAAGTCTAAATCCTTTGTTAGACCTCATGTTTGTCAACATTGTGGTGTTTCTAGACACATTCATCCTAATTGCTTTAAGTTGTATCCTCATAAGCAATTGTCCAAACGGTCGCAGGTTTCCTCTCTGGGACCTACACCTTTGTTTAGGGAGTTATTAAAAGCTTTGAGCTTTTTAACTCAATTTCAGGAGAATTCAAATTCTTCTATGTCCTTTAGTAGACAATACTAGGACACATGCATTTTCATCTTCACGACCAAAAACACGTGCTGTGTGGGTGAAAAAAGAGCCTAAGACTTAATTGTCTTTTCTGTTTGTCCTCTGCTTTAATTCTTTCTATCTAAAGTAGGACTCTCTTTGCTTGATTTCTTATTTACTTTTGGAATCATGCTTTTATGTATCTGCACCTCTTTATCATGCCTTCATGCAAATGCATATTTCTTTCATGCTTTCATGTTATTTTTCTATTTTTGGTTGGTTGTTTAGTTTTTAAAAAAAAAAAAAAAAAAAAAAAAAAGAGGGAAAAATCAGAAAAATACAAAAACAGTGTGTGTTTGGGTACATTGGTACTTGTGTACCTTGGATGACTATTGAAACAAAGTTTTCTAAACTTTGTATTTCTTGTAGCTTAGATTAGCATCTCTGTGCACAACTAAGCAAGTGAGCTTTGTGGCTCATGTTTGTGATGAGTAAGATTAAATGATCTCTTGTACTTAACACTCGTATCACTCTTTTTGACGGGAAGGACTAGAAAATCGTAAGAGAAAGGCATAAATAACCATCTCACCACTGTTGCCCGCCAATCATGAATGACATTTGTGTGCTTTGGCATAGCAAAATTGGAATGTCAAAAGCTTATCATAATTGGGTACTTCTTTTCTATCTCTTATATGCCCATGCATGGTTTGCCTAAAAGAAAAATATGCAAAGAAAAATAAAAAGCAAAAAGATCAAAATGCTTTAAATATGATTGCAAGCATGTATTCTACGAGATGTGAGAGTTATAGGATGTACCTCAAAGGTGATAGTCTCCATCAAACAGTTATGATTGTGTGTGAGTTAAAGTGATTTTCTCATATTTCAAATTGTCATAACATGATTACATTTATGCAATCTTGCAATGTTTTTCACACACAACACGCAATATTTTTTGCTACTCCTGATACATGTGCAGGTACAATGTGATTTGGCCATCATAAGGTTTACATGTGTTAATGTATGCTCACTAAACTGTCTTAACTTGTTTTTGAAATATAAAATTGGTTAAACTTATTTGCGTGTGTGTGTGTTTTTGGGATCTATGTGCTTAAAAGTGTTGTTGAGAGATGATTTTGAGAGCTTAAAATGTTGATTGGATCCTTGGTTGAGTTGCATGCTTGATTGCATTCATATTTATGTGTTTTCCCTTCTTGAAAAACTTTTTTTGAGCAATCTCGACAGCTTCTCAACACCTCCTCGACACCTGGTTTTTCTATCGAGCTCTTCAGTTGCTTTTTATCGCAATCTCAACACCTCTTGATAGCTAGGTCGATCGATCGAGAAACTTTCTATCCCCCCGATCCAAAATCACTTTAAGTCACACACAATCATAATTATTTGATGGGGAGTATCACCTTTGAGGTACATCCTATAACTCCCACATCTCTTAGAATACACGCTTGCAATCATATTTAAAGCATTTTGATTTTTGCTTTTTGTTTTTCTTTGCATATTTTTCTTTTTGAAGCAAATCATGAATGGGCATATAATAGATAGAAAAGAAATACCCAATTATGTTAAGCATTTGACATTCCAATTTTGCTATGCTGAAGCACACAAATGTCACTGACATTGCACTTTTGCTATTCCGAAGCATACAGATGTCATTTCATGATTGACGGGCAATAATGGTGAGATGGTTATTTATGCCTCTCTAAGGATTTTCTAGTCCTTCCCGTCAAAAAGAGTGATATGAGTGTTAAGTACAAGAGATTACTTAATCTTACTCATCACAAACACAAGCCACAAAGCTCACTTGCTTAGTTGTGTATAGAGATGCTCATCTAAGCTACAAGAGATACAAAGTTTAGAAAACTTTGTTCCAATGGCCATCCAAGGTACACAAGTACGAATGTACACAAACACACCGTTTTTGTATTTTTTTTTTTTTTTCCTTTTTATTTTGAAAACAACCAAAATAAAGACTAAACAACCAAACAAAAACAAACAAACAACATGAAAGCATGAAAGAAAAATGCATATGCATGAAAGCATGATAAAAGGGTGCAGATGTATGAAAGCATGATTCCAAAAGTACATAAGAAATCAAGCAAAGAGAGTCCTACTTTAGATAGAAAGAATTAAAGTAGAGAATAAACAGAAAAGAAAATTAAGTCTTAGGCTTCTTTCTCACCCACACAGCACGAGTTTTTCTCCATGAAGATGAAAAGACACATGTCCTAGTATGTCTACTAAAGGACATAGAAGAATTAAAATTCTCCTGAAATTAAGTTAAAAATCTCAAAGCTTTTAATAACTCTCCAAACAAAGGTGTAGGTCCTTGAGAGGAAACCTGTGACCGTTTGGACAATTGCTTTTGAGGATACAACTTAAAGCAATTAGGATGAATGTGTCTAGAAACACCACAATGGTGACAAACATGAGGTCTAACAAAGGATTTAGAATTAGCCAAATCAGTTTTGGATTTCATACCTTTATTACCTTTCTCAGATTGGGGCTTAAAGAAAGTCCTTGATCCAGAAGCCATGGAAAAGGAGGGACCAGAGGAAATAGCATATCCTAAGCCAGTCTTATCAGAACTAGACTTTTAAGCACTCAAGATCTCATCAAGCTTTGCACTAGACATCCTCTCTATTTGAGTTCTAGCTTGACTAAGCTCAACCTCAAGATTCTTGACCTTCTCTTCTAATAAGCTGTTCTCCATAACAAGAGTCGTAACTAACCTTGTAGTCTCATCTAGTTTGACTAACAGATTAGCTTTTTTAGTTTTTACCTCATTAAACTCTTTTCTACAAAAATGAGAAGTCTTTTTAGATTTTATAAATTCAGTGTATAGCTTATCATAGGCTTTTTGAAGGGTCAACTTCTGGGGTACTTCATCATCAGAAGAATCCTTACTATCACTAGCACTCTCCACAATCACCTTATTGGTTATCCCTACAAGCTCAGTCAAAGGAAGTCGATCAATATCCTTTACTTCTTCAATGATAGTGATCTTGGCTTGGAATCTTTCAGGTAAGGACTTAAGGATTTTCTTATCAATTTTGGATTCCGTAATAGATTCTCCAAGATTGAAGACAGAATTCACAATATCCTTGAGTTTAGCATAGAACTCATCAAAGGTCTCATCCTCCTCCATCCTTATTTCTTCAAAACTTCTAGTGAGTCTTTGAAGCTTCACAGTTTTTACTACCTTGGTACCCTCATAGGTGGTCTCAAGAATGGTCCATGCTTCCCTGGCAACTTTTGTGGATGATATTTTCTTGAATTCCTCATTGGTCACCCCACAAAACAGAGCATTCAAGGCCCTACTGTTGAAATTTTCTTCTATGATTAGTGCATCATCCCAATCCACCAGTGCTTCCTTTGGCTTAATCCAACCAACTTTAGTAGCTTTCCATACCTGTTCACCTAGAGCCTGCAAAAAAACTTTCATACGAACTTTCCAATACGCAAAATTAATGACATCAAATAAACGAGGAATCAAAAGAGATTGTCCACGATCCATGACAACAGGGGTCAAGGATCACACTCAGGAAATTAATCCAATCAGAGTGTACCCGCTCTGATACCACTTGTAGCAAAATTTAGACTCTAGTTGATAGAATTAACAAGTTTTAAATCCAAGTTGTTAATTAGATTTATTATGAATAAACCTTGTTAAAACATACTTACATCAATATCATGTCAAAATCATGTAGCGGAAAAATAAATAAGACAAGATATGATAACACAGGAAAACCAGTGAAACAAATTAGTTTCATAGTAAAAAACTTGGGGGGAAACCTTCCTGAAAAGCAATCCACTATAGTAAAAAGAAGTTTCAGATCTAGTACAAAACTTTTGTTCCTAGAATCTACAATCCTCGTAGATGAACTTACAGCAGAAACCTTCTACCGCTTCAGAACCTCTGAACTCTTCAATATATGAATGCCAACCTTTTGCACGGATCCCAGTATGTGACTAACCAAAAATGCACGGCTCCCAGTATGTAACTAACACACCAACTTGAAGAAGTTGTTGGCTGCAAAGTTCTTCACTTCATCAACAATGAAGATCAAGAAGCACTCGGTTACAAAACCCTAAGGCGCAAAGATGCAGTAGCTTCTTTCAGAGAGAATAAGTAATTGGTCACCTTTTGCATATGTTCTCCTTGTATTCTCTTATGTGACGGCCTCTAAAATAAGCCTTATATATGTCTAGGGTTGTGAGAAAAGAAGCCCTACACAAATACATAAGCATGGGCCGAAAATCAGATTTGAAAATCTAAATTCCTGTAACCTCGATAGATACCTCGATAGATAGTATCTGTTGAGCCTCATTAAACCTTGATAGATAGCTATCTGTAGAGCAGTTGTCAAGCTATCTGTCCGCAGGTGTCGAGCTATTTGTCCAGCTTTAGTGAACAAATTTTCTTAACTTGTTTCTTGGTCCAATCTTCATGGCTTTAATACTAGACTTGAACAACATGTTTCTTGAAGTATTAAACACATCCTAGATCTACCCAAATACAAGTAAAGTGCATTTTGTCAAAGGATTAGCCAATTACACAAAATATGTCCTTAACAACAAGTTGCACAAGTGTTAAGTAAAGTTTTGTTCAAGCAAATTGTGACTGAAGACAGAATTTTCCCTAATTCATCTTTTTAGTGAAGAAGCAACTGTGTTTGTGCATCGTAGGGTTTTGTAACCAAGGAGCTTCTCGATGTTCATCGAATGATGAACTGAAGAACTTTGCAGCCAACAACCTTCTATAGTTGGTGATTGAAGTCACGTACTGGGATCCGTACAATTGGTTAGTCACATACTGGGAGTCGTGCATTGAAAAGGAGATATTGTCACTACAGAACAAGTCCAATTGGATATTGGGGTAAGGGTTCAATTGTAGGTTGGTATAAGGTACTGGATTCCTTTACTTGTGAACGCTTGTTGTGATAATAGTGAATTCTTGGGAGTGGTGACCTTAAAATCATCCAATAAGGTTTTTGTCATGTTGGTTTTCCCCATTCGTAAAGAAATCATCGTGTCAATTTATTTTCCGTTGCATACTTAGTTTAATTGGTGATTTGTTTGTGCTACCACGCACTTTGCATGTTAATTTGATTAATTGATAAACTTGACTAATTAATCAATTAATTTATCACAGGGGGTTAATACGTTATTGGCCTATCAATATGCAATGAATGAATTAATGAATGTAATGCAAAGACAAATTGATGCATGTAATGCAAGAACAAATTGATACATGTAATGCAATTATGATTTTTGGGGTACATGGATTGGTCATTCAAGTCATTCTCCTTGATTAAATTATGGGTGTAACATTGAGTGTCTAGAGAATGCCCTTCAATGACAGAGCTTGAAAATCGAATGTCAATGTAAAACAAAGGCACTGATTTTAGCGACTATGATTTAATTGAGGTTGAATATTCAAAGATTACCTAGCCCTCGAACCTAAAACCTTGGAACATAGAACTAGCCTTATCTTTTGACTAAGAAAAAATTAAAATACCGGACTTAGCTGGTAGTTGATGACTCTGGAAATGATTCTTAGCAATTGGGGTGACCAGGAAACTTTCCTATCTTGATCTTCAAAATGGAGTTGTATGAGATGACGAGAAAAGGGATCTCCTCTACTTTGATCTCGATCTAGATTTGGAATGATGATAAAGGGGATCTCCTTTACCTCGATAATGTGGAACTAAAATGATGATCAAGGGGATCTTCTCTAACTAGATAATCAGGAACTGAAATGATGATCAAGGGGATCTCCTCTACCTCGATCTGGCTTTGGAATGATGATCAAAGGGATCTCCTCTACTTTGATAATCTAGAATTGAAATGACGATCAAGGGGATCTTCTCTACCTCGATCTGGCTTTGGAATGATGATCAAAGGGATCTCCTCTACTTTGATAATCCGGAATTGAAATGACGATCAAGGGGATCTCCTTTACCTCGATTTGGCTTTGGAATGATGATTAAAGAGATCTCCTTTACTTTGATAATCTGGAAATGAACTGATAATCAAAGGGATCTCCTCTACCTAGATAATTTCGAATTGAAATGATGATTAAGGGGATCTCCTCTACCTCAATCTAGTTTTGGAATGATGATCAAAGTGATCTCCTCTACTTTGATAATCTAGAACTGAAATGATGATCAGGGGGTCTCCTCTACCTTGTTCTGGCTTTGGAATGATGATCAAATGATTGGACTTCTTCAAGATTGGAATGATGATGATGGACTTCTTCAAGACCCTAGGACCCATGCTCCATATTGTCATGTGGACACCAAGGTGAGCTTTTCTTTGGTTTCTTTGCTTGGAAAAATGTTGTTGCATGTTTCATTGAAAGTTTCATGGTGAGATATTGTCACTTTTGAAATTTTGGGGGCATTGTGTGACTGATCATGTTTGGAATGTTGGCTTTGGAGCATTCTTGAAGTGTGTTTTTTCTTTGATCATGGTGCAATTAGGGCAATGTTGGTGGCTTTTCGAATTTTGACAATGTAGGTAATTTGTGATGTTGTTGGATGAATTTTGGTTTGGATTTTGGGAGTACTGGCATTGTGAAAACTTTGTGTTTGACTTATACGAATGTGTTCATGATGTATGTGGGAAAACTTGTTGGCATGCGTAAACTTTGTTTTATGAACATGGAAAAATTTTGTGGGTATGTGCATGGATATATTTATGGGTATTGTGGAAAAATTTTGTTGGGTATGTGAGAATTTATTTGTGCATGAAGTTGTGGAAATTTTTTTCTTGGACATGTAGAAATTTTCTTTTTGCATGGCTATGGCAAAATTTGGTGGTTGTATGGATATGTGATAAATTTGGTAGTGTTGAAATTTTGGTGGGCCATTGATTTGATTTTGTGGTGGTGGGGTATTGATTGTGAGGATATTTTTTTGGGTATGGAAATTTTTTGGTTATATGTTTTAGGTTATGGAAATTGATGAGCTGAATTTTTATGTTGTAGAGCCTCAAGAATCGAGTCTCCAAATGTTGAAAAGTGCATGGGCAACATTGTCTCCTAGCATCAAAAACGTCATCAATGAAGCAAGCTTTGGCACCTTCTTCAAAGCTTTTTCAAATCATAAGACACATGAGTACAAGGAGCTTCAGTTACTTCTTGCCTTAGTAGAGTGCTTTTGGGACACTACCTATACCTTCCATTTTCCGAACATTGGGGAGGTAATGTTGACACCTTCTGACTTTTCTGTCATCACTGGTCTAAGGTTAGGTGGTAAAAGAATTCTTGTCAATAATTCCCTTACTTCAACTGAGCTCAAGAGACTTCTAGGTGTAATGCCTTTTAAAATGAGGAGTAACAATGTTCCTTTGTCTTGGTTATGTGAGAGTATTCCCTAATGTGAGACTGTGGCAAAGGGTGTTTGTATGTTCATGCTTCTTTTTATTGGGACTTTCTTTTGTCTGAATTTAGGCAGTACTATGAATCTGCGCTACTTGGGGAGCTTGAGAAAAATTGAACATCTCCAGAATTGGACACTCTGATGCATTTCATGACCCAACTCTCTAGGTAGAGTCTTTCAAGCTTGGGTGGGGCTCCATTTGTTTGGTAGGTGAGGTTTGGTATTTATTATGGCTATATGTAGGTTGTGGAAATTATTTTTGCTATGTGGTAATGGTGTTGTGAATTTTTCAAGTCTGGATGTATGAGTATTTTGGGGTTGGTCCTGAAATCCGAGAGGAAGTTACTGGCATTTTTCCTAGATTTCTCTGTTGGTTGCCCAAACATTGCTTGCCTCCACCCTCTAGGCATTCTTTGGAGATTTGGTGCTTGGTGTTTGAAAATCTGACAATTGATGATGTGAGTTCTTTCTTTTTCCTTTTTAAATCCTAGGCACTTGGTTATAATCCAATCTCTTCTCTTTCTGAGTTTCTTTGTGACTTTTCAGATGAACTTAAATCCTTGAGCTAGATGTGAGGGGTATGCTGAGTGTGAGCGGGCTCTAGAATTGAATAGCCACCAAGTATTGTTTGAATGTGGGCATGGAAAGTACTGGTATCTTGGTGATCAAGTGCTGCCCCAAGTTGAACATGTGTATCCTCCTGCCATAATTCCAACTCCTCTTTGTCTCACTGTTCGGTTGGCTGACTTCCTGGCTGATGAAGAGATTACTCGGGCTCGTGATGGCTATGTTATTGCAGGAGTAGAAGGAAATTATGCTGAATTCGTCTGTGATCGTCTGCAAGGTTGCTTAGTTGGTAGAACGGTATTTCTCTTCCCTTCAAACTATTGTTTTACAAATTCCTTTTCCATATTTCTACTTGTTAACAATATTTGCATGTTGAATTTTCAGCCTCCATCTTATGAAGGAGAGGAAGCGGAAGAGGAAGAGATTCCTTCTCTAGCTCAGATTTCTATCTTAGCCTTGTTGCTATCTTCTGAGGTCCATCGGGAAGTTTTATTGAAGGTGTTGAAGGAAATGCATGTTCCAACCATTATTATAGATTCCTCCTTCGAGGGTATGATATCATTGGTGTTGGCCACCAACCAAGTCTAATTTTTAGATGATGAGTTGCCTCCAGAAGGTAGAGATCACACCTTGGCCATGCATATCGTCACCAAGTGTGAAGACAGGATTGTCGCGATGGTGTTAATCGACAATGGATCAACCCTGAATGTCTGCCCAATGGAAATGAAGAGATTCCATCGGGAAAGCTCCTCGCGAGCTACCCGCGAAAACTTCCTTGCTCTTCACTTTTCCTTGACTTTTCACACTCTCTCACACACAACCCTTACAATGAAATCCCATGTGAAATACATTGTACACAAGATTGAACATAATTACAATCAAATATGGCACGAAATTAAAGCCAACACAAAATAGTTGTAAATCACAACTTTACAAATATCATTGCTAACATCCTATTTTGCTAGCTCTTTCTTTGTTTCCACCCTCTTAATTATTTCACTCTCTAGTATCTTTCATAAGTTTCAAATCATCCCATGGGTTTCACAATTGCACAAGGACTCATGCTAGTGCTGCTCATTGCTTCCACAATGGTTGTTAGCACAGCCAGGCCATTTGGGAATTCTACTAATACACAAACTTCCAACAGGATCATCGTGGGTGACTCGTACCACTGGAATTATGGCTTTAACTACACCAAATGGGCAATCGAACATGGCCCTTTCTACTTAAATGACACTCTAGGTGAGCTTAATTACTTTGCTATTGCTACTTGTTACATATTGCCATGCATAGTTCAGGTTGTAAAATGTAGTGACCAAAATCATATTTTCAAACTGCTTGTGTTTTTATGACAAGTTATAAAATTCATTATGATATCAAAATATATAGTCAATTCTAACTTTGAACTTTGTTTTCAATTTATTTATTTGTAGATTATCAATTTGGATCCTTAAGGAACATGAAAAATATGTGCATTTTTTGTTTTGTTTTGCCAAAAGCAAATATGCATGAAAAATAATTGTTTATATGATGTTGATTGCATTTTTCAAATATGATCCACGAACTCCAAACACATTTCCTCACAGTGTTTACTTGCTACCAAACCTTGAGAGCTTCATTAAATGTGACCTAAGAAATGCCTTGATGCAAGGAAATGCAACACAAGGAGCGCTAGGGAGGGCTTCGAGTTTGTGTTGAAAAGGACATGGTAGCCTTAATACTTTGCTTGCGGTGAGCACGATGGCATTCATTGCCTGAATGGAACAACGAAGTTCTTTGTGACTCCAATATGCCGCTAGTATAGATAATTACGAATACGTGTGTGCCATGGGAAACTTTATTTGCTACTCTTTCTTTTTACATTTTGTTGTGTTGTAGCAAATAATGTGTTTTCTTCTTCTTCTTCTTGTTTATTAAATTAAAGACTATTTGTAATTTTGAATTAATGGTAAGGGATTGATTACTCATTTTATAGTTTGTGAGTCACATTCTAAATCAAATGATTTTCTATAATTTATGTATTTTCTTTCCCCGTCCTCACAGTTACAAACAATATATGTTATGAGTTCTGAATAATTAGACGATAGAGAATAAATGTACTAGTTGCGACTGGGTATTGATGTTCCACAGAGGTGCCATTTTGCATCCTTGCTTGTCTTATAGTAATATTTACCATTTTATATTGAAAGTATTAGAGTCTTTTACAATTGAAAAGGTTAATGACCTAAGGATCATGTAATATTAAATTCTATAAAGATAAGAGTGTAACTTTTATGTAATGACATTTGCATCATCTAGCAAAATACTGTCACATAATTTTTTTTCCCAAATAAAAGATAGATAATATCACGTATAATCATAACCCTATTAAATGCCTATTCACCATATAAATATTATATTTTGTGTTTCAAAAATGCAAGTGAAGAAAAAAATAAAATACAATTAGACATATTGTCCATCCTATACTCCATAATTGGAGTTAGATGGTACGGCAGTTGGCAGATAACATCATGGTGAGATTTTAATTAAAGAGTTCATATATAACACATTCTTCTCAACAACAACAACAACAACAACAACAACAACAACAACAACAACAACAAAAAAAAGAAAAAAAAAAAGAGGTTAATATAACACATAAGGATATCACTTGGCCCTAAAAGTTCAAGTTGGTAGGTTTGGACCTAATTATATTATATTAACCACTTACTCTTTATTTATTTTTTAATTAGAAAAATGTAAAGTTTCGTAGTCCCTATAAATAAAGTGGTGGAGTAGCTTTATGGTATGTGTGTTAGAAGACAAAGATTTGTCTAGAGAAAGGGTAGAGAGATAAAATTTTATTTAATGTGTTACTGTGAGGGCACATACATACTTACATTCATAAATATAAGTAAAATAAACTTTACATAATTTCCTTAGTAAAAGAGAGATCTAAAACTTACACTGCATGTTGGTTAAACTCAGGAGCAAAAGCCAATTATGATCATAAATATTATTATTAATTTATATTTAAGATGTATCATATGAGTACTTGTGTTTTGGGAATGTATCACATGCTCACTGTGAACAACTCGTTCATCAATTCCTTTGAATGTTAAGTTAAAGAAAGTATAAAAGGAAGAAGAAAATGTGAGACACAGAAGAGAGAAGTGAGCATGTGTTTAGTGTTTACCACTCAACCTACTATTTTCCTGAATTCCTGTCCAATGATGGATTTTTCTTTGACCAATTTATAGCAACATACGGAAAAATATTAATTCCTTTTATCCCAAAATATCTTTAAATTAAAACATATGGGAGCTTTAAATAAATGAAAATGTTTATCCAGACTTTCCATATTACTCTCTAAATTTAGTTTGGGCCCACCTTTGCTTATGAGAGCATTCGTGTGCTAGGCCAAGAGTGAAAAGTCTGGAGGTTTTCGAAAGGGCAAAATCTCCTTCAAATAATTAGAAAGGAATGAGATAAGGGTGTTTGCCTGTTTGGGTTGAGCGGTGGGCAATGGCCTTTGGGTTTAGAGGTTTGACATGTGCATAGAGCGTGTTCAGAGGCTTTTATTTTTTGTTTTTTATTTTCATTCATGTTAACATTTTCAATGATGTCAATTTAGTGTTCTCTTTTAGTGCTAGTTTTGTGGGTGAGTTAATTTTTTTCGTGTATAAATCACCTCACCTCTCTAGGTATTTTTGTAATTGTAAAGTGGATTAACCTCAAATTAAGATGAATGGAAATGTATTGATCTTTAGGGAAAAAAAATAGAAGAACTATATGGTTGAATCTAATCAACCATTTTGTTGGCTTTATTTCGTGCCAATTTTCTTGTAATTCAGCACTTAGAAACCCTGTATTTAGGTGGGAATTATGTAAGAGTAGAGTGTGAGAGAGTGTGAAGAAATGCTCAAGAATGTGCACTAAACCAGGGACTCGCGATTGGATCTCGCAGGTGGCTCGCGACTGGCAAGTCGCCAGATGATGCACACGAGTGAAGCATGCAAAGAAGCTGAACTGTCATGCCAACTGTAGCATTATAGGACAAAAAGTCCAGACTGGCCATTTAGTTAGCTTGCGGCTTAGACTCGCGACTCAGTCAAGTCGTGAGGCCAAGTCGCCAGTCTACTCTGTTTTGGAAAAACTGACTCTTCGCATTCCTTTCTCACTCCAGTATAAATACCCCTTATACCCACAAAATTTTGAAAGCTTCTAGAGAGAATTTTAAGAGAGAAACCCTAGAGAAAAACAAGATTGATTTATCCACAATCTTTACATAGTGACTCTTCAAATTCCTCAACTCTCACCCTCTCCATTGTTACATCCTTGAGAGGTTCATTAGCCAAATCCTATTCTCATTATACCCATATCTGTGAGAAGGATTTTTGGTGCTTGGGAAGCAGTTAGGAAAGGACCAATTGATATTGGTTGATGCTATGGGCTATAGCGGAATCCAGTAAGCTAGAGAAGACAAAGGTTCGGCGTAACCTTGTTGGAGTAGGAGCTTGGAAGGCTTAGGTACACTAGATAGATTAGGCTTGGAGGGTCTTCTGCTCTTCATGTATCCCAACTTTTGGAGGGCTTAGGTACACTAGGTAGATTAGGCTTGGAGGGTCTTCTGCTCTTCATGTATCCCAACTTGATTCTCTAGTGGATTATTTACTGCTTGGAGGGCGGCGGAGAGGTTTTATGCCAAGGACTTCGGTTTCCTCTTCGATAACACATCGCTGTGTTGTCCTTGTGTTTGCATCTCTCTTCCCTTAATCTTTGCCATTTAATTTCTGCTATGGATGCAATTTTATTTGGTTTAGATTATGTTATCAATTCTGTTTTAGCTTATTTACATTTTTCGCTTGTACATTGTTTGTTGATAAGCTTGAATTAGTAATTTGTATTTTGGGGGTCTAAACGTTCAAGGGTGTTTTACACACATTTTGAATATTCAATTGGTATCAGAGCGAGTGCACTTGTTGTGGTTTAATTACCTTAGTGTGATCCTTGACCCCGTTTGAGATGGATCGGTCTCTATCTCTAAATGCTCTTCCATATTTTGATGGTAGCAATTATGCCTTTTGGAAAGTCTGAATGAGGGCATTTTTATGTTTGATAGATGAAACTGTTTGGGTTGCCAAATCCACGTGGGATAGGCAGCTCTCGCAGCGTCTAATGTGAATAGTAAAGCACTAAACTCTATTTTTTGTGGTGTATCTCCAGATGAGTTCCACAGGATATCTCACATCACTGTTGCTAGGGAGGCATGGGAGATATTGGAGATCACTTACGAAGGAACAAAGAAGGTGAAAGACACCAAGTTGCAGATGCTGACCACCCAGTTTGAGGAGTTGAAAATGAGTGAAGATGAGTCTTTTGACTCTTTCTATGGCAAGCTGAATGAAGTGGTCATCGGCAAGTTCAACTTTGGGGAGAAAATAGAGGACTCGAAAATAGTCAGGAAAATTCTTCGTTCATTGCCAGAGAGCTTCCGTGCAAAGGTCACAGCAATTGAGGAGAGCAAGGACCTTGATGATATCAAAGTCCAAGAGCTAATTGGCTTGCTTCAGACTTATGAGCTATCGTTGCCCACATAAAGGAAGAGCAAATCTCTTGCTCTTAAGACTATTAATGAAAGGGTAGAAGCTCACGATGCTTCGGATAAGGATGGTGTTGAGAAAGAAGTTGCTTATCTAGCAAAGAATTTCTGAAAATTCCTGAAGTTCAAGAACAGTGGTAAATTTGCTGAAAAAGGGAAGTTCCCAAGTTTTGGAAAGGATAAAAAGGACTTCAAAAAGAGAGAAGGGAAGGAGTCCCATTCCACTTAAGGAGTCACTTGTTTTGAATGTAATGGACATGGCCATTTCAAAAAGGAATGTCCTAATTATTTGAGAACGAAGGGCAAGGTGTATGCCACCACTCTTAGTGACTTAGAATCTTCCAATTCTGATTCGGAGGAAAGCTGTGACGAAGAAGGGAATTACTTCGTTTTTATGACTATTGATCATGTTGGGCCTTCAGAGGACTTGAGTTTGCTTGTAGAAGAGCTTGAGGAGCATAGTGATGAGGAATCAATAGGAGTTATAGAAGAATCGAATGTTGAAGAGGATGAAAGTAATACGGGTCTTCAAGAAAACTACAATTCCCTCCTTGAGAAGTCAAGAGAATATGCAAGGGTGGCCAAGGCAGCCGTGAAAAAGATGAAAAAGGCAAAAGAGGACTATAGAAGTCTTCTAGTACGTTATAAGGAGGCCAAGTGTGAAATAGAAACGCTTAATGGTGAGCTAACCAAAGCTTACACAAAGGTAAAATTCCTTGAGCTTGAGGTGGTTCAAGCAAATGCCAAGATAGAGAGGGTCTCCACTAAGAAGCTTGATGAAGTCCTTTCTCATCAAAAACCTTTCTCCAATAAAACCGGATTGGGATATACTGGAGAAAGAAGCTCAGCTGTCATTGTCTCCAAGGAAGTGAAGTTTGTGAAAGCCAAGAAGCCAATAGTGGTTACCCCTATTGTCGAGAAAGTGAAGGAGGAGAAGAAAAAGAATGTGGCTAATCAACAGGTGTTAAATAAGCCCCGCAACCAATTAGTGGTTAGACCTGAAGCCAAAGGGAAATTTCTTCCAAGATCACAAAGAAGTCCGAGAACGAACCATGTCTATCATCATTGTGGACTTCAAGGGCACACCAGACCTAATTGTCATAAGCTGAGAGCATTGAATGATGCTAGGGATCAAAGGTCAAGAGGACCAAGAGATGACAAAAGGAATTGGGCTGCTGGGCATTCAAGAGGTCGAGATGGTGATTCGGAGTGGTGGATGTGATGAAGATGATTGATGCATTCACCACTTGTTTGGCAAGCTTCAACAAAAGGTTTGGAAGCCACAACACTCGTACCCAATCTTATAAGGATATCACCCCAAATGCACGTGACGTGTGTGTGAAAAGGGGTACTCATGCATAAGCATTACAACATATCCATGCATTAATACTTCCAATCCTTTGTGACCATGCTTGGGTGTGTGTTTTTGCTAGCTTGAGTTGAAAATTGTTTGTTTTTCTGCATTTGTTTTAATTTTTTATTTTTTACATTGTTGTTTTTTATCAATCTTTTCTTGCTTTTATGTCAAAAAATCCAAAAACACATAAAAAGTATAAAATCTAAAAAGTTTGATCGACATTATTGTGTTCTGTCACAAGCATATTTTGCCTTGTACCTTTGTAAAAATGGCCTTGTGCATTTACAAGTGTAGCTTGTTCCCTATGCACTCATATCTTTGTGAGAGAAATCTTGACATCTATGTGATTGTTGTAAATAGATTTTCAAACTTGTCATGAATGATTAGTCAATAGTATTATTGGTCTCGAGACATGTATAGACTTGTGCTTATATATCTTCCCACTAATTTATTTTATTGTTTTTGCTTAAAGAGCTCACCAAATGTAAATCTCCAAATGAAAAGAGATATTAAGTTGCAAAAGCCTGTCGCACATACTAGTATTTGACTAGGAAAAAGGGAAAGCGACGTAAAATGAAATGTATGATGCCCAAAAAGCCAAAGGCTAACTCATCAAATTGAAATATCAAAAATTTCAGGCATCAATCTTACAATGAGATGTATTGATTAAAAAAAAAAATGATATGATGTATATGGAGCCAAATGAAAAGTTTCACAAGTTATATAATCAAGTTTTATGGGAGGTCATATATGCATATTTCTATAATTGAGATAGGTCACTCTATCTAGTACTAGTTGTGTATGCCTTGATTGAATTGATCATCGAAGCTTCACTTTAGACTAAGGACTATCTCATCTTTGGTACCCACGCACATCACACATGTCTATATTCAATGAATGCCATATTCATTTGTGTGATTGTACTTGATTAAATGTGTTTTCACATGCTCAATTTTTGTTGATCAAACATAAAAAGATTTTTCAGTGTTTTAGTTGCATTTGGAAAGTTTATTTATTTATTTATTTTTTTTTTTTTTACAAAAAGTGTCAAATTTTCAAAAACAGTGTTGCCCTGTTCTAGTGACTTGGTCGCGGATCAGTCCAGTTGCATGTCCCCAGTCGCGAGCACATACAGTAGGTTTTCGCGACTCACTGGCGGGTCATTGTCTCAGTCATAAAAAATACTTACAAATTTTTTTTCAAAATCAAGTTTTTTTTTTTTTTTTTTTTTTTTTTTTTTTTTTTGGGTTTCTCATGACTTAATGTGGCGACTTGTTCATGAGTGGAGGTCCAGTTGCAAGAGTCATACCGAAAGTTTCGCAGCTCAACTTGCGACTCTCTCGTGGGTGGAACTTCCAGTCGCGAAAAACACTTAGAAAAATTTTTCAAAATTTTTGTTTTAAGTGTTCCGGTGACTTGATCTGGCGACTTAACTCAGTCACGAAAATTGTGTGTTTTGTGCAAATAGGTCAGTTTTTAAAACCTTTTAAGTTTTCCCTCGAACTTTTGTGACTGTTCATTGTCTTCCCCCTTTTTTACCTCTCTCAAACTCATCAATTCACTCTCGAAAAACCTCCATTTGTTCATCATTTCAACTTCAATCTTCAAGAAAAAGGTATGGGTTTTCTTATTCTCACTATATATTTCATGTTATTTGCCTTGGTTTTCTTGATTTGTGAGTTTTTATTGAGTATTGTGTTACTTGGGGTTTCGGACATGGGTTTGGTTATTTTTGTTGAGTTTGAATGAATGGGTTTTGTTGATTATGCTTTTAAGATGCTACATTTTAGTGTTATCATGATTGAATTTCAGTATTGAGTATGTTTACTGATCTGTAATGTTTTGAGCATGTCATACCCATTGTGATCTATCTTATTGCCATATGTATATTTTTTTGGGGATTTTCTTGTGATACACTCTGATGGTGAGTATGGTTGGGTCACCATGTTTATTTATTACAGGATTGGATTATGTGTGGGGCTGTGTACCCTAGGTGATTCTTGTTGAGTTTCTATACTCACTGTCACTGTGTTATGTTTTAAAATTGGTGTTAAAATGCACTGTGTTCTTCTGAATTGGGTTATTTCATGACATGTTGATCTTGAACTGTGTATGAACTGAATGTTTGGTATGATGCTCTGTCTTTCTCTATGCCACTAACATGTTACTAATGTTTTGAGTTTCCATCTATTGTGCTCTATTTTTGTGTATATGTGTATGTGTGTTTTTTTTTTTCTTTTTTTTTTCTTTTTCTGTGTTTACAGATGGCTCCTTCTCCTACAAAGAAGAAGACTACTACCAGGAAGGGTGACAAGAGGCTGAAGATGGACAATACAAAGTTTAGGTCTCTTCAAGTCTTTAAGAGATACACTCAGTTCTACATAAAGGCAATCATCATTCAAGAAAGATTTGTAGACTTGGTGGATTTGAAGGACACTTTCATTCCAAGCTGTTTTCAGGGAAGAGGTTGGGATAAGTTGTTGAGTGACTTGCCTGGAGTGTGTGACCCTTTGATCAGGGAGTTTTATGCTAATGCTAAATTAAGAGAGCATGAGATAAATTGTTGGATTCGAGGACATGAGTTCACCATAGATGTGGATGACATAGGTGAGGTGCTCGGGTTTGAAGGTTTGGATGATCATGACTTCACCCATTACAAGGACAGGATGCTATCCATTGAAACTGTCCAATCTCATATTGGTGGAGTTAGAGAAGGGAAATGCCTCAACACTACTGCCTTCCCAGCTGACATGAGGTGTCTAACAACCATCATGATGTTCAATCTATACCTAGTAAGGAAGCTGACCACCATCAACAATGCTAGAGCCATCTTCCTCATGGAGCTCAAGGAGAACACCTATATAGACATCAATGCTCATATCTTCTACACCATTGTTGATGAGACTAGAACAACCTCCAAGTCCAAGTTGATCTTTCCCAGCCTTCTTATGAGGCTTTTTAGATTGAAAGGTGTGGAAATCCCTCAAGATATCAGCCTTATGCCTACACCCTCAGCCATCAATGCTCTAACCATTACAAGGATATGAGTTCATCTCCCAAGTGATGAAAAGGAAGGTGACCAAGAAGAAGGTGGACCAATGGAGACTGAGACAGAGGCTGCAGGACAACCCTCAAGCTCAAGAGGCTGTGGCAAGAGAAGCAGAGCTTCATCCTCATCAGCTGTACCTATAGATGCATTCTAGATCATCCTTGAGAGGATTGATGGGCTCAAAGATGTCCAGAATGAGCAATCTGATGGGCTGGCTGCACTTCAAGATTAGATGACCTTACTTTCAGCAAAATTTGATACCTTCACCACCCAGCAATGACCCTTTGGGTCAAAAAGGGGGAGATTTTTGGAGGGGTAGCTCTTGAGGGGGAGCACATTTTGAGGGGGAGCAAGCATTTACTTTATGCTTTTATTATTTATGTGTTTTGATGTTATGTGGTGGAGTTGGTATTATGTTTTAGACAATGTATTAATTATGGGTTTGCTACATACTTTGTTAAACACCTTGGTTAATTTCTTGGTTTTTAAACTCATGGTTGTTTCTACATACTTTGTTAAACACTTTGGTTAATTTCTTGGTGTAAGGTTGAATTTATTCAACCATCTAATTGGTTTTATTCCGTGCCAAATTTGCTTGTAATTCAGCATTTCGTAACCCTGTATTTAGGTGGGTTTGTTGTAAGAGTAGTGAGTGAGATAGAGTGAAGATTGCTCAAGAGTGTGCAAGAAAACAGAGAGTTGCGGCTGGGACTCGCGGGTGGACTCGCGGCTGCAAGTCGCCAGAAGCTGCACACGTGCCAAGCATGCTGGAAGATGAACAGTCATGCTAGCTGGAGCACTACAGGACAAAACAGGACAACTGGCCATACGGTTAACTCGCGACTGGATCTCGCGACTTGGTCAAGCCGCGAGGTCAAGCCGCGAGCCACCCCTGTTTTGCCAAAACCTGACGTTTCACATTCCTCTCCCACTCCAGTATAAATACCCCTTTAACCCACGATTGAAAGAGAGCTTCCAGAGAGAATTTTGAGAGAGAAACCCTAAAGAAAAACCAGATTGCTTCACCCACAATCTATACCTTAGAGTCTCTTCAAATTCCCTTACTCTCTTCCTCTCCATTGTCAAAACCTTGAGAGGCATTATACTAAACCTGGTTCTCACCATCATCATCTTTGTGAGACAGTCGTTTGGAGTTCTGGGAAGCAATTAGGAAGGAGCCAATCTTCATTGGTTGATGCTACGGTCTAGTAGCGGAATCCGGGAAGCTAGAAAAGAAAAAGGTTCGGCGCAACCTCGTTGGAGCAAGAAGCTTGGAGGGCTTAGGTGCACTGGGTAGATTAGGCTTGGAGGGTCTATTGCTGTCCTTGTATCCCAACTGTATTTTCTAGTGGATTGATTACCGCTTGGAGGGCGGCGGAGAGGTTTTTCGCCGAGGACTTCGGTTTCCTCTTCGATAACACATCGCGTGTTGTCTTTGTGTTTGCATCTTCCTTCCTTTCTATCTTTTCCTTTACATTATCTGCTGTGGTTTTATTATGTTATGGCTTAGATAGTATTTAACCTATTTCACATTATAGTATATGTTAAGTTTCCGCACACTTGTTGTTTAACATATTGCTTGTGTTGGTTAAGTTAATTTTTGGGGGTCTAATCGTTCAAAAGTGTTTTGTACACGTTTTTGAACTTTCAATTGGTATCAGAGCGGGTACACTGCTATTGGTTTTATTACCTAAGTGTGATCCTAGACCCCTGAGTTGTGGTTGTTGTTTTCGTTTATACCATGCTGAATTGTAGCTCAAGTGTTTGTGAAAATGTCTCTATGCATATGTCTGAAAGGTGTCTTACTGATGATCTTGTAGAGTTATTAAAAACTAAGAAACATGCTAGAGTTTTTGTTCACATGCTGGAATATCTTGAAAATCAGAATCTTGTCTTACACAGTAGCATATCTGAATCTAAATCATTGATTAAGAAATATAAAAGAAAGAATAGAATGTTGTGTGAGATGATTGAGAATCTGAAAATGAAAAATCAATCGAAAAGAAGCATGAAACCTGATGATGAGTTTGTGTTTGAAGGTCAAGAATGTCTGTCACATGTGAACCTATTTGTGCATACCTCATTAAAGGTGTTTAATGCATGTTTGTGGTATCTTGACAGTGGGTGTTCTCGCCATATGACAGGGGATAAGTCACTGTTTAAGTCACTCAAAGAAAAGGTTGGTGACTATGTGACCTTTGGGGATGGAAGCCATGCTCAAGTCCTAGGCAAAGGAACCATTGAGATACCCGGTTTGCCTCTGTTGAAAGATGTGCTGTTCATAAAAGGGCTGAAGGCGAATTTGCTGAGCATCACTCAAATTTGTGATGACGATTTCCTGGTACAATTCTCTAAGAAAGGATGTTTGATCATCAATGAAGAGGGGATTCAGGTTTTGGAAGGAAATCGGACTACGGATAATTGTTATGGAATAGTTCCCACGGCACCAATATCGTGTAGAAGTGCTCGGGTGGATATGTTGGAGCTGTGGCATCACAGATTTGGGCATGACAACTTCAAACAAGTAGCAAAAGTCTCCAAACTTGAAGCAGTCGAGGGACTTCCTAACTTTGGAAAAGTGAAGAAGACCATTTGTGGTGCATGTCAAATGGGGAAGCAAACTAAGGCAAGTCATCACAAGGTAAATGTGATAGCCACCTCTCGGTGTTTGGAGTTACTTCATGTTGATCTGATGGGGCCCACCAGAACTGAAAGCCTAGGGGGAAAAAGATACATTATGGTCATTGTGGACGACTACTCAAGATACACTTGGGTTGAATTCCTTAGAGAAAAATCAGAAGCTTGTGAGAGGCTGGAGATTCTGTGCAAGAAACTACAAAATGAAAAGGGGATTCCGATAGCCAAAGTTAGAAGTAATCATGGGAGAGAATTTGAGAATGCAAGATTCGAGTCCTTCTGTGAGAAGAATGGTATTAAAAGAGAGTTTTCAGCTCCCAAAACTCCACAACAAAATGGAGTGGTAGAGAGAAAAAATCGTGTGATTCAGGAGATGGCAAGAGTCATGTTGCTTAACAAGCAAATACCTTAAAAATTTTGGGGAGAAGCTGTCAACACCTCGTGTCACATTGGCAATAGGATTTTCTTTCGAGTTGGTACAAAGAAGACTGCATATGAGATATGGAATGGGAAGAAGCCTAAAGTGAAGTATTTCCGGGTATTTGGAAGTAAATGTTATATCTTAAATGATCGAGAGAATCTTGGGAAGTTTGATGCAAGAAGTGATGAGGGTATTTTTCTTGGCTACTCTACTACAAGTCGAGCGTATAGAGTGTTTAACAAGAGAACAAAGACTATGATGGAATCCATAAATGTCAAGATTGATGATGCCTTACCTAAGGTGGAAATGATTGATGATGTAGAAGGGCCGAGCATCGAAGAGCCTGATGTTGAGGTAGAAGCTTTGGATATAGAAGGTGAAGAACCTATACCAGAAGTAGAATCGACTCCCATCAACCCAAGAATGGAAACCAGATCGATGTCTAGAACTTCAAGTCCTCTTACTCCTCCAGAAGTTCATCCTCCTATCTCTCGTAGTGATGAAGTTTCCACTTCAAAAAGGCCATCTTCAAGAATTATCAAGAATCATCCGGAAAGTAATATCATAAGATCACTTGATGACGGTCTTCGCCTCAGGAAAGGAAATATTCTGCTAGCCAATCATGTAACATATCATTGTTATCTTGCACAGTTTGAACCAAAAAGGGTTGAAGAGGCTCTTCAAGATGAGAATTGGGTTGAGTCAATGCATGAAGAGCTGAATCAGTTTGTGAGGAATGATGTGTGGGAACTTGCTCCACGGCCTGAGAACGTTCATGTTATAGGCACAAAGTGGATTTTTAAAAACAAAACTGATGAAGATGGAGAGATAATTCGAAACAAGTCTCGGTTAGTGGCTCAAGGATACACACAAGTAGAAGGGGTGGATTTTGATGAATCATTTGCTCCAGTGGCAAGACTCGAATCCATTCGAATCCTCATGTCCATTGCGTGCACTTTGAATTTCAAACTTTATCAAATGGATGTTAAGTGTGCTTTTCTGAATGGATATCTAAATGAAGAGGTTTTTGTTGAGCAACCAAAAGGATTTGAGGAACCTCATTTTCCAGATCATGTATTAAGATTGAAGAAAGCACTTTATGGTTTAAAACAAGCGCCTAGAGCCTGGTACGATCGTCTTACACATTATCTTCTAGATAGAGGTTTCAAGAGAGGGTACGCCGATCGAACTCTGTTTGTCAAAAATGATGAAGATTATCTCCTTGTGGCACAAGTCTATGTTTATGACATAGTGTTTGGAGCAACTATCGAAGATCGTGCTACTGAATTTTCTGAGGAGATGAAGAAGGAGTTTGAGATGAGCATGGTGGGGGAGCTCACATTCTTTTTGGGTCTTCAAGTCAAACAACAGAAGGAGGGTATATTTGTATCTCAAGAGAAGTATGCCAGAAACATTGTCAAGAAGTTTGGCCTAGACTCCAAAAAACATGCCTCCACTCCCATGAGCTCTTCCACTAAACTGAATGTGGATTCATCAGGAGTTGAAGTAAGTCCTACATTGTATAGGAGCATCATAGGAAGTTTGCTCTACCTTACAGCAAGTAGACCGGACATTGCTTTCAGTGTGGGCGTTTGTGCCAGGTACCAAGCTAATCCGAAGGAATCTCATCTGACTACTGCTAAGCGAATCATTCGATATGTGAACGGTACTGCAAACTATGGTTTGTGGTATTCAAAAGACTCAAATGCGTGTCTTGCTGGGTATTCCGATGCTGACTGGGCTGGCAGTGTAGACGATCGGAAAAGCACTTCAGGCGGCTGTTTTTATCTTGGTAACAATCTTGTTTTGTGGATGAGCAAGAAGCAGAATTCAGTGTCTCTATCTACTGCAGAAGCAGAATACATCGCTGCTGGAAGTTGCTGCACTCAGCTTCTTTGGATGAAGAAATTACTTCATGACTATGGAATTCCTCAAGAAACGATGTGTGTCTTCTGTGACAACACCAGTGCCATCAATCTTTCCAAAAATCCTGTTCAGCATTCAAAATCCAAACACATAGAGATACGTTACCATTTCATTCGGGATTTGGTAGAGGAAAGAGTTGTGTGTCTTGAGTTCATACACACCGACAATCAAAAGGCGGATATCTTCACCAAGCCTCTCGATGGTCCACGGTTTGAATCACTCCGTAAGACCATTGGTGTCGGTACAATTCCTTGACTCTCTTGTGTGTTGTGTGCTTCACATTTTTATAATATGATAAATCTGTCTGTGTTGGGGCACACACCTTTTTTTTTGTTTAGCCTTTTTGTGCAACATGTTTCTTGTTTGTTTGTCCTTTTGTGAATACTGCTGGTTATTTTTATGTTTGTTCAATCATTTTTGTTTCTTGTGTCAAAAATCCAAAAATCACATAAAAATTTAGAAAATCAAAAAGCTTGATTGACTTTGTTGAGTTTTGTCTCAAAACTTGTTTTACCTTGTACCTTTGTGCTAATGGCTTTGTGCATTCTCGAGCATTGCTTGTTTTCATGCACTTTTATCACTGTGGGAAAAATCTTGAAACCTATGTGATTATTGTAAATAGATCTTCAAACTTGTCATGAATGATTAGTGAATGGCTATGTTGATCTTGAAACTTGCATAGACTTGTGTCTATATATCTTCCCACTTTTTATTTTTGTTTTGCTAAAAAGAGCTCACCAAATGTAAATCTCCAAATGAAAAGAGATATTGAGCTGCAAAAGCCTGTCGCACATTCTAGTATTTGACTAGGAAAAAGGGTAAGCGACCTTATATTAAAAGTGAATGTTCATTCAAAAAGGCCAAAGGCCTGTTCTTCAAAGAGAAATGTTATATATCCCTCTCACAATGAGAGATGATTGCCTCAAAAGATCAAATATTATGATTGAAAGTGGAGTCAAATGAAAAGCTCCAAGTTATGATTATCAAATTGTGTGGGAGGTCATATATACATATTTCTATAATTGAGATGGGTCACATGATCTAGTGCTAATTGTGTATGCCTTGGTTGAATTGATCATTGAAGCTTCACATTAGACAAAGGACTATCTCATTGTTGATATCCACACACAACACACAAGTTTATGTTCAATAAATGCCATATTCATTTGTGTGATTGTACTTGATAAAATGTGTTTTCACATGCTCAATCTTTGTTAATTCAAGCACAAAAAGATTTTTGAGTGTTTTAGGTGTTTTTGGAAAGTATTTTGTTTGAAAAATCTGAAAATTTCAAAAATACTGTTTTGCCCTGTTTTGGCGGCTCAGTTGCGAGTATGTCAAGTCGCGAGCCTCAGTCGCATCCTCGCTGGTCATTTTTGGCAACTTGTTCGCGAGTGGAAGGTCCAGTCGCGAGGTTCACTCAGAGATTTTCGCGGCTCAGCTCGTGACTCACTCGCGGGTAGACCTTCCAGTCGCGAAAAACACTTAGAAAAATTTTTCAAAATTTTGTTCTTCAGTGTTTTGGCGGCTTGATCTGGCGACTCTTTGGCGACTCGTTCCAGTGGCGAAAATCGCGTGTTTTGGTTAAATAGGGGCAGTTTTTAAACTTTTTACTTTTCCCTCGATCTTTTGTGACTGTTCATTGTCTTTCTCATCTGCTCTTGCACTGTGTCACCGTGCCTCCATTTTCGATCTCCCATACTTGTCTCATTTCAGCTCAAAATCATCGACTAACAGGTATGGTTTTCTGTCCTGCACTCTATTTTACTTGTTGTTATGGTTTTCCCTCTGGTTCATTCACAGTTGATTGTGTTTTTGTGATGGGTTTTAGCTCAACTATTATTTTGTGTTCTAGCTTCGCTTGGATGCTTGTGTTTCTGTGTTTGAGCTTGTTTATGTTGGTGGTTGTGTTCTTCATCATGTGCTTAGCTAGGGTTAACTAATTTTTGTCTGATCTGCTGTTGATATCATGTTCCACTATGATCCTGTGTGGTAATCCATTGATGTATTGTTGAATGTGGGTCCTTTTCCAGCTGATTATGTGGTTATTTTTGGCCTCCCTCTTCTGTGTTGTTCAATTTGGGCCGTGTGTGTCTCTCATTGTTATTGTCTGACAATTTTCATCCAGCTGTTAGGGTTTCTTCATTGTCCCTAAATTTTCACTAACCCACTGCTGATATAGTCTGTTGGATTGTGTTCTGTCATTTCCCTTGTTTATAATGCAGACTGGTCATGTCTCCATTCAAAAAGGCTGCTGTGAAAGGAGGTTCTTCCAAAGGGAAGGAACCCGTAATTGATGTTGATGAAGACACACCTCTCCCGAAAGTGACTCGCTCTTCATCACAGCGATTCGATCCCAATAAGTTCAGATCATATGCAGCCTATCAGTCATATGAGAATTTTTTTCTTCATGCCACTCCATTACTAGAAAGAGCTGTGGATCTGTCCTCACTTCATAACACTGACATTCCGAAATAGTTTGCTCACAAGGATTGGAATTACCTTCTCTCTGATCCGGATATCGTGTATGAAGAGTTGGTTAAAGAATTTTATGCTAACGCAATTGTGGAAGGAGATGAACTTAAGAGCTGGGTTCGGCAAAGGAGCTTTTCTGTCTCTCCTACATACCTGGCAGAAATTCTTCACATCAACAGACCCATTTTTCGTCATTCACCGGTCTATGATGATCTATGTCCTGATGAGGAGCTTCTCAAACAAAGTCTTGGTCAAGACTTGGAGTTCTCACCCAATGGCAAATCCATCAGTGTTTCCTCCCTTTCTCCGAAACTGAGAGTGCTTACAATTGTGATGTTTCACAATTTGTACCCTTTATCAAGTACTGAGTATATGAACCTCGGACGTGCTTTGTTTCTTCATGATCTAATCTCTGATGAAGAAATCGACATTTGTGCTCATATCTTTCATGTTCTGCGCAAAACGGTTCTTCGAAGTGAGTCTCGGATATGCATTCCTTTCTGCAGTCTCATTTCACGGATCTTGAAGCTCAAGGGAATTTATCCAACGGCTGATGAGTCTCCTATCCCCAAACCGAGTCCAATCAACATGCGTACATACAATGCAAGTGTTGGACATAGTCGGAAGAGAGCCAAACCAGAAACTTCTGCATCTCACAATGACTCTCAGTTCAGCAATCTCTCCCTCGATGAGAAACTTGATCGCATTGTCTCCTCTGTCCACGAGTTGAATACAAAGATGTCTGGACTCACTGCTTCTCTACACGATCAAAGCAACCGATGGGATATGAAGTTTACTTCTCTTCAAACTCAATTGGATCAAATTCAGAGGAAGCTAGAAGAGGATGACTAGCCTATTCCATGACAAAAGGGGGGAGTGATAGGCATAATCAGAGGGGGAGGATATTACCCTAAGGGGGAGCGTCATTATCTAAGGGGGAGTGTCTTTATTTTTTTTCAGTTTCATTTTTTTCTCTTTAAGTTGATATATTGTGTTTTGCAAAACTGTTATTCAGGATATTCTGTGTTTTGTACCCATGTGCTTTTGTAAGCTTTTAGGGTTATTGTTTTATGCATTGTTTGTAGGCTTTATGGTATGTACCTTGCTTAGTGCAGCCTTTATGCTATGTTGAAATCAGTACTTTAATCTAAATGTTCTGCATTTTGGTTTATGTACTGTCACTCTTGTGCCCTTGTAGGATTGTTCCTAGATGCATATGCCTTGTGTGCTATGCATTGGTTGAGTGTTGAGCATACAAGTGTCTTGCCTTGTGCTTGTTAACTTGTATGTCCTTGTGTTCATTCCAAGTGTGAATGAGCACTGTGATCATTACCTTGTGGTGTTCACTTGGTTGATCAAGCCATGGTTTGTTTATTAACTCCATCTTTGCCTGATCTCATATTGCCTGTTTCATATGCATTTATAATTTTCTGCTTACAATGATCATGGTGTATTGTTGTGTTTCAGGAGTTTTATGTTCATATGATTCAAGTGCTTCACAGCTTCTAGAGTTAGGTGTAAGTGAGTTTTGTTCAACTGTTCCCAACTCACATGTTAAGTCTAGAGTCTGTTTTAGGGTTTTGTCACGGAATAGCCAAAGGGGGAGATTGTAAGGTTGAATTTATTCAACCATCTAATTGGATTTATTCCGTGCCAAATTTGCTTGTAATTCAGCATTTAGTAACCCTGTATTTAGGTGGGTTTGTTGTAAGGGTAGTGAGTGAGATAGAGTGGAGATTGCTCAAGAGTGTGCAAGAAAACAGAGAGTCGCGGCTGGGACTCGCGGGTGGACTCGCGGCTGCAAGCCGCCAGAAGCTGCACATGTGCCAAGCATGCTGGAAGATGAACAGTCATGCTAGCTGGAGCACTACAGGACAAAACAGGACAACTGGCCATACGGTTAACTCGCGACTGGATCTCGCGACTTGGTCAAGCCGCGAGCCACCCCTGTTTTGCCAAAACCTGACGTTTCACATTCCTCTCCCACTCCAGTATAAATACCCCTTTAACCCACGATTGAAAGAGAGCTTCCAGAGAGAATTTTGAGAGAGAAACCCTAAAGAAAAACCAGATTGCTTCACCCACAATCTATACCTTAGAGTCTCTTCAAATTCCCTTACTCTCTTCCTCTCCATTGTCAAAACCTTGAGAGGCATTATACCAAACCTGGTTCTCACCATCATCATCTTTGTGAGACAGTCGTTTGGAGTTCTGGGAAGCAGTTAGGAAGGAGTCAATCTTCATTGGTTGATGCTACGGTCTAGTAGCGGAATCCGGGAAGCTAGAAAAGAAAAAGGTTCGGCGCAACCTCGTTGGAGCAAGAAGCTTGGAGGGCTTAGGTGCACTGGGTAGATTAGGCTTGGAGGGTCTATTGCTGTCCTTGTATCCCAACTGTATTTTCTAGTGGATTGATTACCGCTTGGAGGGCGGCGGAGAGGTTTTTCGCCGAGGACTTCGGTTTCCTCTTCGATAACACATCGCGTGTTGTCTTTGTGTTTGCATCTTCCTTCCTCTCTATCTTTGCCTTTACATTATCTGCTGTGGTTTTATTATGTTATGGCTTAGATAGTATTTAACCTATTTCACATTATAGCATATGTTAAGTTTCCGCACACTTGTTGTTTAACATATTGCTTGTGTTGGTTAAGTTAATTTTTGGGGGTCTAATCGTTCAAAAGTGTTTTGTACACGTTTTTGAACTTTCACTTGGTTTTTAAACTCATGGTTGGTTTATGTGATTAAGTTTTAAAACTTGTGTTATTATGGTGTAATATTTTTAAGTTTATATTCAGTTTTTCTGTACCTTGGGTTTTGTACCCTTGCTTTGTAGCATAGTACTTGTTGTTTAATGTTTTTGCATTTTCTTTAAGTACATCACTCTTGTGCCCTTGTTGGATTTTTATCCTTGATGCATTTACCTAGTGTTTATGTATCGGTTGAATGTTGGACATGCAAATGATACTTTGCATTGAGCTTATTAGCTTGCATGTTCGGATGTTCATTCCGTGTGTGAATGAGCATTGTGATCACTATTTATAGTGATTGTTCATTTTTGTTCAAGCCATCGTTTATTACTTAAGTCCATTTTGCTTGATCACATTATGCTTGCTCTATATGCATTACAAGTTTTCTGCATACAATGATCATATTGTGTTGTTGTGTTTTGAGGAGATACTTGTTCTTATGGTTCAAGAGTTTCATAGATTATAGAGTTAGGTGTGAGTGAGTTTTGTTCAATTGTTCCCAACTCACATGTTAAGTCTAGAGTTTGTTTTAGGGTTTTGTCACGGAATAGCCAAAGGGGGAGATTGTAAGGTTGAATTTAATCAACCATTTTGTTGGCTTTATCTCGTGCCAATTTTCTTGTAATTCAGCACTTAGAAACCTTGTATTTAGGTGGGAATCATGTAAGGGTAGTGTGAGAGAGAGTGTGAAGAAATGCTTAAGAATATGCACTGAAGCAAGGACTTGCAACTGGGTCTTACGGGTGGCTCGCGACTGGCAAGCCGCCAGATGATGCACACGAGTGAAGCATGTAAAGAAGCTAAACTATCATGCCAGCTGTAGCACTATAGGACAAAAAGTCTAGACTAGCCATTCAGTTAGCTCGCGGCTTAGACTCGCGACTCAGTCAAGTTGCGAGGCCAAGTCGCAAGTCCACTCTGTTTTGGAAAAATTGACTCTTCACATTCCTTTCTCACTCCAGTATAAATACCCCTTATACCCAAGAAATATTGAGAGCTTCCAAAGAGAATTTTAAGAGAGAAACCCTAAAGAAAAACAAGATTGACTCGTCCATAATCTTTACATAGTAACTCTTCAAATTCCTCAACTCTCACCCTCTCCATTGTTGCATCCTTGAGAGGTTCATTAGCCAAATCCTGTTCTCACTATACCCATATTTGTGAGAAGGCTTTTTGGTGCTTGGGAAGCAGTTAGGAAGGGACCAATTGATATTGGTTGATGCTATATGGGCTATAGCGGAATCCGGTAAGCTAGATAAGACAAAGGTTCGGCGTAACCTTGTTGGAGTAGGAGCTTGGAGGGCTTAGGTACACTGGGTAGATTAGGCTTGGAGGGTCTTATGCTATTCATGTATCCCAACTTGATTCTCTAGTGGATTGTTTACCGCTTGGAGGGCGGCGGTGAGGTTTTACGCCGAGGACTTCGGTTTCCTCTTCGATAACACATCGCTGTGTTGTCCTTGTGTTTGCGTCTCTCTTCCCTTAATCTTTGCCATTTAATTTCTATTGTGGATGTAATTTTATTTGGTTTAGATTATGTTATCAATTTTGTTTTAGCTTATTTACATTTTCCGCACGTACATTTTTTGTTGATAAACTTGAATTGGTAATTTGTATTTTTGGGGTCTAAACATTCAAGGGTGTTTTACACACATTTTGAACATTCAAGAACCTTCAATAATAATACAAAAATGATAATGCAAAATATCAACCGAAGTAATACAAAATAATGAATTGGTCCAATTCAGTTTATTCCGGTCCACTTGGTCCCTTCTGTCCAATTCAGTCCATTACGGTCCATTTTAGTCCATTTCTGTCAATTATAGTCTATTCGGTCTACTGTAGTCCATTATGGTCTTCTTCAATTCACTTGGTCCATTCGGTCTATTTGGGTCCACTTTCCTAGAATGAAATTTCTTTTCCAATTACTTACCAATTTTTTCCCCCAAAGACATATAAGAATATTAATTGATAGAGGGCTTTGATTTTTTTTTTTTTTCATAAAATTTTTAATATCATAAATTAATGTTAAAGGGCTCACACAAGGAACTTCTTAAATTGCTTAGTGAGGAATTGGAGGCTATTTGTATTGCAGTACTTATATAACAGACGCACTTTTATATAGACTGTAGATAATGCAGACCACTAAAAGATACATAATATTACATTTTTATTTATAAACCTATTTAAATTTTTATTTTAAAAAAAATGGAAAAGACATTTAGAAAAAATAAAGAAAAGAAAAACAAAGAGTGATTAAGGGAAGAAAGAGAACAAGAATTTGATTTTAAATAAAAAAGAAAGTGAATTGCAATGAGTGATTCATTTGAGATGGGCAAAATGATTCCCTTCTCCATGATATTTGGATCCTCATTCCGTCAAAATTTGATGTATAAGGTCTAAAATGTGCCAACTCATTTAAAATTCTCATCGTACATGCGTAGTCCGTGCTCGAAGGATTTTTATTTTTTGGTTTAGTGTCAAAAGTTCCAATTCGAGATGTATACTTTTTTCCGGCCATATTAATGCATTTGACAATTACTTCATTTTTTGGAGCTAGCCTCACGACACTAAGTTTATGTACTTGTACAAGAAACATCCAATCATAGGCACCAAGTTGTATTCTCTTGGCTGCTTAAAGCCCTACAATACCGAAATTAATAGTGGCGAAGCTTAAAAAGTGTGGACTCTAGGCCTTGATTGTCTACTATGATTTAACTGGTATATGTTCGAGTTACTCATAGTTAGGAAGGCTAGATATAGTTTGAGGTTTACAGCAATATAGTTTGATATATACAGCGATACAGTGATAAATTTAGGTGACAAGGTTAATTAATTTCATATAGAGAATTTAATATCAAGGTTCAAGCTTAAAATTTAACAAAAATATGTGATTCTTTTTCTTTTTTTGAAAAAAATTTTATTTTATCTTGGATATAAGCAATACATAAAGTTAAGTCGCAATCCAGTTTTGATGTTGAGAGACAGATACAAATTGTTTCACGTGTAGCTATGAAGGATATCAGGTAACTAATGTTGACAATCTATTGTGGAGAATAACGGTTTACAAAATTAAACCCTAAAGTCGTAAGGGGGAATTAATTGTCATAAATTGCTGATACAACACCTCTACAACTTTTTTTTAGTCATACAATTAAGTTTTCATTATGTTGGGTTTCTGTTTGTCTAATTAATGTGTAGCCTCGTGCATATGCACGGATACAATTAAAAACAATCACAATTATATGATTCAAATTATACATTGTATTAGTTTACACTTTTTTTAAACCATACATTTCTAAAATATGTAATGATTATATATATATATATATATATATGATTGAGAATTTAATTAGTTTTAGACATTTTAGTTTTTGCACCCAATAATTCATTTGCCACAAAAATTAAAAACTTAAATGGACACTTGGTGGAAAATTGGACTCCAATTGAAATCCAATTTAGAATCTATAAGGTTGAATTTATTCAATCATGTGTTGGCTTTATTTCGTGCCAAATTTTGTATTTTAGCAATTAGATACCCTGTATTTAGGTAGGAATTATGTAAGGGTTGTGTGTGAGAGAGTGTGAAGAAAACTCAAGATGTGTGAAATCAAAGGAGTCTCACGACTGGATCTCATAGTTGGCAAGTCGCCAAGTGGCATACGTGTAAAGCATGCAGGGAACTGAAGGGTCATGACAGCTGGAGCACTACAGTACAAAATGTACAGTCTAGCCAAGCAGTTAGCTCGCGACTCGTTCCACTCGTGAGGCATAGTCACCAAAATACCCTGTTTGGATGAAATTTAACTTTTCACATTCCTCACATACACTATTATAAATACCCTTATACCCACAAAATGTAGAGAGCTTACAGAGAGAATTTTGAGAGAGAAACCCTAGAGAAAAACAAGATTGACTCATCCACAATATTCATCATTTGATTCTCCTAATTCCTCTACTCTCACCCTCTCCATTGACATATCCTTGAGAGGTACATTTTTCCAAATCCTTATCTCACCATACCCATATTAGTGAGGAGGTATCTTGGTGCTTGGGTAGCAATTTAGAGATGACCAATTTACTTGGTTGATGTTATGGGCTTATTGCGGGATCCAAGAAGCTAAAGAAGACAAGGCTAGGCATAACCCTATTAGAGCAAAAAGTTTGGAGGGCTTAGGTGCATTGGGTAGATTAGGCTTTGAGGGTCTTCTGCTATTCATATATCCTAACTTTATTCTTTAGTGGATCATTTGACCACTTGAAGGGGGGCAGAGAGGTTTTTCGTCGAGTTCTTCGTTTTCCTCTTCGATAACACGTGTCAGTGTTATCTTTGTGTTTGCATCTCTCTTCCCTTACTCTTTACCTTTTAATTGCTGCTGTGTTTGTGATTAATTATGGTTTAGAGTGTTTTACCTATTTGGTTATAGCTTATATATATCATTAGTGTTTTACACACTAATTAAACTTTTAGAATCTAATTACGAAAGTTCAATTAGTGTGTAACACACCAAAGAACGTTTAGACCCCCAAATATAAAAAAAACCAACAAAAGCTTATAATCAAACAAAATATGTGTGGAATATGAATATAAGCTAAACCCAAACAGGTAACACACTCTAAACCATAATTAATCATAATAACAACAGTAATTTAAAGGTAAAGAGAAAGGGAAGAAAGACGCAAACACAAAGATAACACAACGATGTGTTATCAAAGGGAAACCGAAGTACTCGGTGTAAAATGTCTCCACCACCCTCCAAGCGGTTAATAATCCACTAGAGAATGAAGTTGGGATACATGAATAGCAGAAGACCCTCCAAACCTAATCTACCCAGTGCACCTAAGCCTTCCAAGCTTCTTGCTCCAACAGGGTTATGCCAAACCTTGTCTTCTCTTGCTTACCAAATCCCGCAATAGCCCATTGCATCAACCAAATGAATTGGTCCTCTCTGAACTACTTCCCAAGTACCAAAATACCTCCTCACAGATATGGATATGATGAGATAAGGATTTGGCTAATGTACCTCTCAAGGATATGTCAATGGAGACGGTGGGAGTAGAGGAATTTGGAGAATCAAAGGGTGAAGGTTGTGGATGAGTCAATCTTGTTTTTCTCTAAGGTTTTTCTCTCAAAATTCTCCCTAGAATCTCTCAACATTCCATGGGTATAAAGGTATTTATAGTAGGGTGTATGAGGAATACAAAAGGTTAGGTTTCTAACAAACAGGGCATTCTGGCCACTTAGCCTCACGATTGGAACGAGTTGTGAGTTAATTGATTGGCCAGACTAGTAGTTTTTGTCCTGTAGTGCTACAACTAGCGTGACCCTTCAGCTCCCTTTGCATGCTTCACACGTGTGCCATTCTGGCAACTTGCCAGTCATGAGATCCAGTCGCGAGAATCCCTTGAATTGCACACTTCTGAGATTTCTTCACACTCTCTCACACACTACCCTTACATAATTCCCACCTAAATACAGGGTATCTAATTGCTAAATTACAAGCAAATTTGGCACGTAATAAAACTAACAAATGATTAAATAAATTCAACCTTACAATCTCCCCCTTTGGCTATTCCATGACATAACCCTAAAACAGACTTTAGACTTAACATGTGAGTTGGGAACAGTTGCCAAAACTTACTCACACCTAACTCTAGAAAATGTGAAGCTCTTGAACCTTAAGAATAAGTTTTTCCTGAAAACAACAACACAAGACGATCATTGTAAGTAGAAATCTTGAAATGCAAATGGAGCAAGCACAATGCGATCAAGCAAAAAAGATTAAAGCAATAAAGCATGGCTTGACCAAACATGAACAATCACTATAAATAGTGATCACAATGATCATTCACACAAGAAATGAACATCCAGACATGCAAGCGAATAAGCTCAATGCAAAGTATCATTTGCATGTCTAACACTCATCCAATACAAAAACACAAGGTAATTGCATCAAAGATATAAAATCCAACAAGGGCACAAGAGTAATGTACTAAAGAAAATGCATAACATTAACTAAAAATACTAAGCTACAAAGCAAAGGTACATAAACAAGTACAGAATAACAACTAAAATATATAAACCAAAGTACCAAAAGCTTTAACAAAAGCAATGAAAACATCCAGTACCAAAAGCTTTAACAAAAGCAATGAAAACATCCATGAGTTTAAACCAAAGTATTTAATAAATTGTTGTGCAAACCCATATTAAAATTATCCAAACATAGCAACAAAAACCATAATCAACATAAATTAGACATAAAAATGCTTAAAGTTTTTCTCCCCCTTAAAATGGCACTCCCCCTCAAGAGCTACTCCTACTCCATCTCCAAAGTTCTCCCCCTTTTTGACTGGAATGGCCAAAGGGCTACTGTTGGGTAGTGAAGCTGTCAAACTTTGCTGAAAGAAGATTCATCTGTTCTTGGATAGCAGCCAGCCTATCAGATTTCTCATTCTGGATGTCTCGTAGCCCATCAATCTGCTCAAGGATGATCTGAAATGCATTTGGTGGTACTACAAAAGATGATAAAGCTCGGCTCCTTTTTCCACGGCTTCTTGAGCTTGAGGGTTGTCCTTCAGCTTCTGTTTCAGTGTCCATAGGTTCTCCTTGTGCTTAATCACCCTCCTTTTCATCACCCGAAAGATGAACTTTGATCCGTGTAATTGTTAGAGCATTGATAGCTAGAGGAGTAGGCATGAGACTAATGTATTAGGGAATGTCCATACGCTTTGCTCGAAAGAGTCGCATGAGTAGACTAGGAAGAATCAACTTTTCCCTTGAAGTGGTTCTTGTTTCATTAGCAATAATGCAGAAGGCATGAGCACTAATATCAATATAAGTGTTCTCTCAGAGCTCCATGAGGGAAATGGCTCTAGCATTATTAATGGTGGTCATCTTCTTCACCGGGTACAGGTTGAACATCATGATCGAGGTAAGGCATCTCAGATCAGGTGGAAAAGCAGTAGTGTTGAGGCATCTTCCCTCTCTGACTCCACCAATATGAGATTGGACCGTCTAAAGAGAAAGGGAAGAAAGATGCAAACACAAAGATAACACGGTGATGTGTTATCAAAGAGGAAATCGAAGTTGTTAGGTTCTAAAGACTTAGGATTTTATGTCTTTAGAACTCTAACGTGTATTGTTGGCAAACCATGATCAAAACAAGATGTTTAGTCATGTTTAGACTTGCTCAAAGTTGGTTCATTTATGTAAAGTTGGAATAAGCTGATGTAAGAATCATTTAAGTTTCTCGGCCTGATTCGATCGATTGAAGCTTAGGCTCGATCAATCGAAAATCGGGTCAGAGGCGTTTTTTGCAGAATTTCAACTCAGCCCTAGTTTTGTTTTAAAATGTTTAGGGTTTTCTAATTTATCCTAGGTATAAAAGGCAAACCCTAGCCACGTTTTTGTGTTGCTCATATTGCTATTTGTGTAAATCTCTTGTGAGATCTGTGAGGAGCTTTCCTTTACACAAGGTTAGGATTATCAAGAAGGAGATTCGTTCAAGAACTTGATGATCATTCAGTTGCTACCATAAGAACTTAAAAAAACACAAGCGGGTGTGCTTGTACTTACTGGAGAATCCAACAAAGAAGAAGTCTGTGGTTTCAGAGCTTGCACATGGTCGTGTCAGTAAGTTTCTACTAGTGGGTAGCAATAGGATGTTAGTGGTCTAAGTCTTGTTGAACAATTTCAATTCTTTCATAGTGGATTTAGGTTTACCTTAAGGATAGCTTGGTTAAATCCTCCCCAGGTTTTTACCGGTTTGATTTCCTAGGTGATCATATCATTGTGTTATTTATCTTTTTGCTGTTTTGCTTGATATGATTGTTTTGATTGTGATAACCTAGATTTGTTAATTTGGACTAAGTAACAACTTGGCTAATTAACTAGGTTAATCCAATTGTGTTTTTAAGGGGTCTAAAAACTATCAGAAGTACTCAGCGTAAAACATCTCTGCCACCCTCTAAGCAGTCAATAATCCACTAAAGAATGAAGTTGGGATACATGAATAGTAAAAGACCCTCCAAGCCTAATCTCCCCAGTACACCTAAGCCCTCCAAGTTTCTTGCTCCAATAGGGTTATGCCGAACCTTATCTTCTTTAGCTTACCAGATCCCGCAATAACCCATTGCATCAACCAAATGAATTGGTCCTCTCTGAACTTCTTCTCAAGTACCAAAATACCTCCTCACAGATATGGGTATGGTGAGATAAGGATTTGGCTAAATGTACCTCTCAAGGATATGTCAATGGAGAGGGTGAAAGTAGAGGAATTTGGAGAATCAAAGGATGAAGATTATGGAAGAGTCAATCTTGTTTTTCTCTAGGGTTTCTCTCTCAAAATTCTCTCTGGAAGCTCACAACATTTCGTGGGTATAAGGGTATTTATAGTAGGGTGTATGAGGAATGCAAAAGGTCAGGTTTCTAACAAATAGGGTATTCAGGCGACTCAGCCTCGCGATTGGAACGAATCATGAGTTTGAGTTATGAGCTAACTGCCTGGCCAGATTGGAAGTTTTTGTCTTGTAGTGTTACAGCTCACCTTGCATGCTTCACACGTGTGCCATTCTGGCGACTTCCCAGTCGCGAGATCCAGTCGCGAGACTCCCTTGAATTGCACACTTCTGAGATTTCTTCACACTCTTTCACACACTATCCTTACATAATTTCCACCTAAATACAGGGTATGTAATTACCAAATTACAAGAAAATTTGGCACAGAATAAAGCCAACAAATGATTGAATAAATTCAACCTTACAAATTGGATTTGGACTCTTCGATTTTTACACTCAATAATTCACTTGGCAAAAAATTTAAAATTAAATGGAACACATGGCACAAAATTTAAAATTCAACTAATTGAATTTTCTATGAGTTTTGGCTATTAATATATACTAGCTTGAAACCTCATGCATATGCATGGATACATTTAAAGATATACAATAAGATGTGTGGCAGAAGAAGAGTACGTTAGATAATTAAGGCATTTTTTAATCCAGTTACTGTTCGCTCACACAATTAATTTGTAGAGATGGAATGCAAGATCAACCTTTAAGTACTCATTCTATAACAAGAGATAAAAAAATCATAATAAAATACTCTATGTGCAGTGGCAAAATTCAACTGAAAATAGCGTAAAAAATGGCTAAATGTTCTCCCTCGGGTTTAGTTTAAGGATGTAAAGTTGTGATTACAACTATGTGTTTTGTTGGCTTTAATTTCGTGCTAAATTTGATTGTAATTTTAATCAATCTTTTGTACCCTGTATTTATTGTGGGATTTGATTGTAAGGGTTGTGTGATAGAGAGAGAAAGTGTGAAGCCTCAAGCTATTGAAGACTGAAGAGGTTTTTGCGGGTATCTCGCAACTTAGCATCCTGCGAAGTAATGCATGTGCCCTGCACATGATTGGAATGCGAAGAGTCAGTATAGATAGAGACAGCTGTGTCTCGCGAGTAAGGCCTTCCCGCGAGACACCCACGAGACATTCTATTTTGCCAAACTATACTATCTGATACATACTTTTTGTACCCATACTATATATACCCATATTACCCACAAATGTAAATGAGTGCTTCTGAGAGAAAACCTAGCCAAACATCTTGAGAGTTAGAGATTGTTATACCCACAATCCTCTACACAATAACTTGTGGATTTTCCTCAACTCCTACCTCTCCATTTCCATACCATTGAGAGGTTGATAGCCCAAACACTTATTACACCCTTTTAGAGTGTCAAGTGATCATTTGGTGCTGCTGGGAAGCATTGGAAGAAGCCAAGGATGGTAGATGCAACATGGAGCTTGTTGTAGGATCTAAAGAGCTAGACAAGACACAGTTCCGAGAAGCCTTGTTGGAGTAGGAGCTTGGAGAGCTTATGTACAGCGGGTATATTAGGCTTGGAGGGCCTCTTACTAACCCATGTATCCCAATTGATTGTCTAGTGGATCGATTACCATTTGGAGGGCGGCGAAAAGGTTTTCGCTGAGTTCTTTGATTTCCTCTTCGATAATACATCGGCGTGTTATCTGTGTTTGCATTCTTCTTCCTACTCTTTTACATTTCATTTTACTGCTGTGATTGTATGAATATGTGTTAGAGTAGCTTGTTTGTTTATCCATTCGCATTTACACTATTCCGCACTTAGAATTAAGTTAATGTAAAATCTATCGAGTCGTAACTTTAATTTGAGGGTCTAAACAGCTCTTATGTTTTTTTAACACATTTTTGAGCTTTCAATTGGTATCAGAGCGGGTACACTCACTGTGGTTTAAATACCTAAGTGTGTTCCTTGACCCTTTGTGATGGACCGGTCACAATCTCTTAATGCCCCACCATTCTTTGATGGAGGCAACTATGCTTTTTGGAAGCTCTGAATGAGGGCTTTCTTGTGTGCTATAGATGAGTCTGTATGGGATTCCATTGAGAATGGGTATGTTAAACCCACAACTGCCAAGTCCGAATGGAACAAGGCAGCTCTTGCATTAGTTGATGCATGTAGTAAGGCCATTAATGCTATATTCTATGGTGTGTCCTCTGATGCGTTTCATAGGATATCGCACGTGAAGACTGCTAAGGAAGCTTGGACGATCCTTGAAACAACCTATGAGGGTACCAAGAAAGCCAAGGACACGAAGCTTCAAATGCTTACCACCAGATTTGAAGAAATTAAGATGGGAGATGATAAGGCTTTTGATTCTTTCTATGGAAAGCTCAATGAAATTGTAATTGCCAAACTCAATCTTGGAGAGAAGATTGAAGATTCTAAGGTGGTGAGAAAGCTTTTGAGGTCTTTACTGGAGAGTTTCCAAGCAAAAGTCACAGCTACAGAAGAGAGTAAAGACTTGGATGAGATCAAAATCCAAGAGCTAATTGGATCTCTCCAAACATATGAGCTGGAATTGCCTTCTCATAAATTGAGCAAATCACTCACTCTTAAAACCATCACCGTGAGAATGGACAACTCCTTCAAAGAGGATGATGTGGAGAAGGAAGTATCATTCCTTGCAAAGAACTTCCGAAAATTTCTAAAGATGAAAAACAGTGGGATGCCTTTCAACAAAGGGAAGTTTTCATCTTATAAGGGTGATAGGAAGGAATTCAGGAAGAAAGTTGGGAAGGAGACTCAATCTACTTAAGGAATCACTTGCTTCGGGTGCAATGGACATGGACATGTCAAGAGAGAATGTCCTAATTATTTGAGAATGAAAGGCAAGGCATATGCCATAACTCTCAGTGATTCAGACTCTTCCAATTCAGATTCGGAGGATAGCTGTGATGAAGAAGGGAATTTCTCAGCATTTATGACTATTGCTCATGTTAAATCTTCAGAGGACTTGAATTTTCTTGTACAAGAACTTGGGGAGCATAGTGATGAGGAATCCATGGAAATTGTAGAAGAATCAGATGCTGAAGAAGATGAAAGTTTAGTAGGCCTTCAAGAGAACTATAATTCCCTTCTCAAGAAGTCTGGAGAATATGCAAGGGTAGCCAAGGCTGCTGTTAAAAAGATGAAGAAGGCAGAGGAGGACTATAGAAGTCTTCTAGTGCGTTATAAGGAGGCCAAATGTGAAATAGAGACGTTGAATGGAGAACCGACCAAAGCCTACTCAAAGATAAAATTTCATGAGCTTGAAGTGGTTCAAGCCAATGCTAAAGTAGAGCAAGTCTCCTCCAAGAAGCTCGATGAAGTCTTGTCTCATTAAAAACCTTTCTCCGACAAAATAGGATTGGGATACACTGGAGAAAGTAGTTTAGCCATGAATATCTCCAAAGAAGTGAAGTTTGTGAAGGCCAAAGAGACAGTTGTAGTTGCCCCTACTATGGAGAAAGCAAAGGTTGAGAAAAAGAAGAATGTGGCTGACCAAAGGATGTTGAACAAGCCTCGCAACAATCAACAGTCTGGTCTGAAGCCAAAGGGAGATCACCTTCAAAATCACAAAGAGGTTTGAGAACGAACCATGTATGCCATCATTAAGGACTTCAAGGACACACTAGACCTAATTGTCATAAGTTGAGAGCATTGAATAATGCTAGGGGTCAAAGGTCAAGAGGACCAAGAGATGACAAGAGGAATTGGGCTGTTGGACAACCAAGAAGTCAAAATGGAGATTACAATGTAATGGATGTAATGAAGATGATTGAGGCATTCACCACATGTTTGGCAAACTTCAACAACAGGTTTGAAGGTCATAATTCACGTACCCAATCCTATAGGGATATCACCCCAAACGCACGTGACGTGTGGGTGAAATGCATGAGTATCTCCTATGTCCATGCATCAATAGTTCCAATGCTTAGGATCATAGGTTCATGCATCATATCATGCATTTCTTTCTGTTTATAGCATGTTTCTTTTACAAGTTTTGCTCTTACTTGTTATTATTAATCTTACTTTTCTTGTTCTGTTTTTTAGTGTGTTCAAAAATTCAAAAACCCATAAAAATTGAAAAATCTTTAAAAAGTTTGATCGCTTGTATTGTGTATATCACATGTGAGTTTGGCCTAGTACCTTCGTACTAATGGCATAGTGCATTTACGAGCCTAGCTTGTTATGTATGCACATTTATCTGTATGAGAGAAATCTTGAAATCTATGTGTGATTGTTGTTAATAGATCTTCAAGCTTATCATGAATGATTGGTCAATAGTTTTGATGGTCTTGATACTTGTATAGACTTGTGCCTATATCTCTTCCCACTTTATTTTTATGTTTTTGCTATAGAACTCACCAAATGTAAATCTCCAAATGAAAAGAGATAATGAGCTGCAAAAGCCAATCGCACATACTAGTATTTGACTAGGAAAAAGGAAAAGCGACTTATGTATTGAAATGTATGGTGCTCAGAAAGCCAAAGGCTAACTCTACATGCTGAAATATCAAAAATTTCAAGCACTGATCTCAAAAAGAGATGTATTATCAAAAAAGGATCAACTGTTATGATTTATGCAGAAGCCAAATGAAAAGCTTCTAAGTTTTGTAATCTTTCTCTTGTAGGAGGTCATATATGTTCATTTCTATAATTGTGATTGACCACTTGATTTCATATCAGTTGTATATGACTTGATTGAATTGATCATTGAAGCTTCACTCTGGTTTATGGACTATTCCTCATTTGATACTCACACACTACACACAAGACTTTGTTCAGATAATGCTTATCTCATTTGTGTGATTGTACATGTTCAAATGTGATGTGTATGCTCAAGTACTTGCTGATCAAACCCAAAAATATTTTTGAGTGTTTTATATGTTTTTGAAAATGATTTTATACTTTCACACTTTTAGTTTTTGTTCAAAATGCATTTGTGTGTTTTTCTTCAAAAACTGGTTCAGAGGTCTTTTCGTGAGAAGCTCACAATTGAGAGCTTCCTGCGAAATGTGCTTAAAGGAAATTAAAAAGTCATATTTTCATACAGAAAGTCTCGCTACTGCCTCGTGAGTATTGCGTGACTCGCAAAATGCTTTTAGGCAAAAACTGAATTTTTTCAAGTTCATACAAAGGCTATCACAACTGTATGGCGACTGTTTCGCGACTAAGGGCTTCTCGCGAAAGCCTTAGTATGTCTCGTGACTTTCTCACAACTATTTTGCTACTTTCTAACTCATGAAAAACACGTGTTTTCAGTTTTTATGTAGCAGATGTGATAGGTTTTCAAAAATTCCTCACTTCCCTCGCTTAGACTCTCTCAAACCCCCTTCAACCCAAAACTTATTTTTCTTCAAAACCCCATCAATTTCAAGTTTATATTTGCAAAATCTCTTCAAGGTATGCATTTCTGATACCCTCTCTTATCATTTTACTAAGATTATGCAGATTTTAGCTTAGGGTTTTTTATATTGGGGATTTTTCGAAAACGGGTTGGGGTTCTTAGTTTTTGTGAAATTTTTTCAAAATCTTTGATTGGGCTAAGTCCCATTTGATGTGATTGTTCTTGTGTTGGCCCCTTGTGGCAGTTTGAGCATGTATTGAGGCAAATTTCATTATGTTCATGAATTTTACATCATCTGTGTACTTTGTTGCATGTCAGGTGTTTGACAAAATATCCTAGTGACATTTTTGTGTTGAATTGGACTCAAGTGAGTTCCAATGCTTGGATTTTGTCTTGACTGATCGTGCTTATCATGTTTTGGTCAGTATTTGTGGTTATTACACACTATGTCCAATTTGTGCCTCAATGCCATGCCATGCACACACTAAGCACACCTTATGCATCTTATGCTGCATCCCCATGCATCACATGCTGCACACACATGCATCAGCACATGCTCAGCATAGACACACACATGCACAGTTACTTAATTCATGCATTGTGTTCATGCTTATTTGGTTTAACACCTTTAGCATGCCGTTTGAGTTTCTTCACTCTGTTTTGAGTTTTTTTTGCTCTTTTTAAGTTGTTTTACCTTGTTTTGAACTAACTTGAATCTAATCAAGTTGTGTGTTATATGTTTGTGTTTGTGCACTTCTTTCTTTTCTATTCTGTGTTCTCATATATAGATGTCTCCGTTTAAAAGCTCGGCTGTGAAAGGAGGCTGCAACAAAGGGAAAGAGCTGGTGATTGATGTTGATGACCCTTCACCGAAGTAAAAAAGAACTCTTTTTTCAACAGGTGTGTATGATCCTGACTTGTTCCGATCTTATGCTGCATTCCAGACCTACACGAGCCAGTTTCGAGATGCTCCATTACTGGTTGAAAGGGCCGTTGATCAACACTCTCTCCTAGACACAAATATTCCAATATGGTTTGCCACCATGGAATTTTCTTCTCTCAAATCTTAAGGATGCATACGAAAACTTAGTGAAAGAATTCTATGCAAATGCCGTTGTTGAAGGAGAGGAAATCAAGTGCTGGGTGAGAGGAAAGTGGTTCTTAGTTACACTTGTCTACTTGGCCGATATTTTACATATCAACAAGCTAATACTATCTATCCCATCGGTATATGATGAACTGAATCCAGATAAGAAGGTTCTTCGGGAAGCTTTAGGAGCTAATTTGGAATTCTCTTCCAATGGGAAGTCAATAAGTGTGGCATCTCTTTCTCCTGAATTAAGGCTACTCACGATGATCTTGTTTAGCAACCTCTACCCTCTGTCCAGCACCGATTACATAAATCTTGGTTGAGCACTATTCTTGCATGATCTGATCACTGACGTAGAGATTGATGTGTGCTCTCGTATTTTCCACGTTGTGGCAAAAACAGTTGACCGAACTGCTTCAAGGAATTGTATTCCTTTCTGTTGCCTTATCTCGAGGATATTGAAGCTCAAAGGTGTGCATCCTTCGGAAGATGAGCGTCCATATCCGAGGCCAAGTCCAATTAATATCCGCACTCTCCATGCAAGCATGAGTCACACTAAGAAGAATACCAAGCAAGAAAGTCATGCTGCTCAAGGAAGCTCAAGGTCAACATCCCGTGTTTATGATGAACAGTTGGACAACATCATGGCTACTCTCTAAGAGATTACTACCAAGATATCCGGACTAGCTACCATCATGCACTCCCAACACATTTGTTTCAACACCAAGTTCACGTCTCTTTAGACTCAACTAGACCAAATTCAAAGGAACCTAGAGGAACATGAAGACTAGTTATTCCATGACAAAAAGGGGGAGATGGTGTCGCTATTAAGGGGAGTGTAGTGATAGGGGGAGTGTAGTGAAAGGGGGAGGAGAAGATAGTTACTACTGTTTGTTTACTGTGGAGTGATAGTTTCATTTAAAACTTCAGTACACTCTGTTTTTAATTTCAGTTTATATTTAGTATGTTGTTTACCTTATTGCTTTGTAGCATCTTTTTGTACTCTTAAGATATTGCCAATATGTCTTGAGTACCTCACTCTTGTGCCCTAGTAGGATCTTGTTCCTAGATGCATATACTTCATGTATTTTGCATTGGTCGAGTGTTGGACATGCAATTGATCTGTGGGATTGCTCTTTATTGTATTGCGTGTCCGGATGAGCATTTACTTGCTAAATATTTATTGTAGTCATTCTTCAATGACTGATCCTATTTGATCAAGTTATGCTTACATGTTCTATTTTGTTTATTAACTTGATCACATTTTACTTGCTCATATACGTACCATGTATTCAACTTGTCATAAGCTTAATGGAAGTTTTGTTTGTGTGCAAGCGTTTCAGGTTACAGGTATATATGTGCAAGTGCTTCACGGCTTCTAGATTAGTGTGAGTGAGTTTTGCCACTATTCCCAAACTCACGTTTAAGTCTAGAGTCTGTTTTAGGGGTTTTGTCACGGAATAGCCAAAGGGGGAGATTGTAAAGTTGTGATTTACAACTATATGTTTTGTTGGCTTTAATTCCGTTCCAAATTTGATTGTAATTTTAATCAATCTTTTGTACCTGTATTTATTGTGGGATTTGATTGTAAGGGTTGTGTGATAGAGAGAGTGTGTAAAGGCTCAAGCTATTAAAGACTGAAGAGGTTTTCGCGGGTATCTTGCGACTTAGCATCCCGCAAAGTAATGCATGTGCCCTGCACATGACTGGAATGCGAAAAGTCAGTATAGATGGAGACAGCTGTGTCTCGCGAGTATCTCGCGGGTAAGGCCTTCCCGCGAGACACCCGCGAGACATACTGTTTTGCTAGACTGTACTATCTAATACACACTTTCTGTACCCACACTATATATACCCATATTACCCACAAATGTAAAGGAGTTCTTCTAAGAGGAAACCCTAGCCAAACACCTTGAGAGTTAAAGATTGTTATACTCACAATCCTCTACACAATAGCTTGCGGATTTTCCTCAACTCCTACCTCTCCATTTCCATACCATTGAGAGGTTGATAGCCCAAACACTTATCACTCCCTTTCAGAGTGTCAAGTGATTGTTTGGTGCTGTTAGGAAGCATTGGAAGAAGCCAAGGATGGCAGATGCAACATCGAGCTTGTCGGGGATCCGGAGAGCTAGACAAGACACGGTTTCGAGAAGCCTTGTTGAAGTAGGAGCTTAGAGGGCTTAGGTACAGTGGGTAGATTAGGCTTGGAGGGTCTCTTACTAACTGATTGTCTAGTGGATCGATTACCTCTTGGAAGGCGGCAGAGAGGTTTTTCGCCGAGTTCTTCGATTTCCTCTTCAATAACACATTGGCGTGTTATTTATGTTTGCATTCTTCTTCCCTACTCTTTTAAATTTCATTTTACTGCTATGATTGTATGAATATGTGTTAGAGTAGCTTGTTTGTTTATCCACTCACATTTACACTATTCTGCACTTATAATTAAGTTAGTGTAAAATCTATCAAGCCGTAACTTTAATTTGAGGGTCTAAACAGCTCTTGTGTTTTTTAACACATTTTCGAGCTTTCAGAGGATGAAGGTACAATGGAATGGTTTTTCTCTCTCTTTTTTTTTTCTACCCCAATCCTCCCCCCTCCGGCACCTGATCTAGGTGCTTCTTGGCTTTATATAAATTAGCAAGGATGCATTTGGATCTTACATTTGAAGGGTTGTGATTAGAATTTCTTGATACATGTCCCATCAAGACCTTGCTAGAAGGTTTTTTTCACCAGAATATGAGCTGTGAGGGACACTATTCATGGTCATTTCCCCATTAATACGGTCAGCTGAGTGGTTGTAGTGCATTTAATGCGAAAGAGATGGCTGCCTTATCCTTCCTTTTTCTTCTCTTTCTTGTTCAATACCAAGTTACCTTTGTCCCCCAAGGATTGCACCGTGCTTCCTTCATTCCTGATTCTCAACCATTCCAAGGTTAAGTAGCATCTTCATCAACGGTAACATCCCGAACTCCTTATTAGTTAAATAAGTCCTCTTTGTAAAGTTCCCCTCCTTAGAAATGCCCTTATTCTCTTTATTAATTGCTTTCGATCCTCAGCCCCCCACAAGATGCAAAATATAATTTCTATATATATATAATTTAAATATTATTGATAGACATTTTTATATTTTGTTAACTCTTTAAAAAATTTTGTAGGGATATTATTAGGTATAAAATGTAAATTTTCCATTTTTTAAAAATTTATTGTGAAGCACTTTTTTTTACGATTCATTTATGACTCTTTGATTTTTGTACTTAATAACTCACTTGGATGAATATTTATGATGTGGTCCCACATTTTATTCTAAAAATAAGAAATAAAACTCTTTAAGAATAAATAATTTAGGACACATGGTGCAAAATTGGAACTCGAATTTGGAATTTTAATTTGAGTTTTTCTCAGCTTCACCTATTATTATATATATAGACTAGTGTGTTGCCCTATGCATATGCACAGATACAATTATAAATAATCACAATTATATGGTTCAAATTATATATGGTGCTTACACTTTTTTTTTTAAACCATACATTTCTAAAATATGTAATGGTTATATATATATATATATATATATGATTAAGAATTTAATTAGTTTTAGACATTTTTGGTTTTTACACCCAATAATTCATTTGCTACAAAAATTAAAAACTTAGATGGACACGTAACGGAAAATTGGACTTCAATTGAAATCCAATTTAGAATCTAATTGGATTTGGACTCTTCGATTTTATACTCAGTAATTTACTTAGCACAAAATAAAAATTAAATTGGGCACGTGGGGAAAAATTGATAATCCAATTAAAATCTAATTGGATTTTCTCTCAATTTTGCCTATTAATATATATATATATATATATATATATATACTAGTATGCAACTCTTGCTTACGCACAAGAATGGTTAATTGTAGTGGTGCTATTGATGTTAGCTTGAGTTATTAAATATATAGAACATTAGTTAATATAATTTAATTATGACATGGATATGTTCAAGTTCTTATCATTTTAGAACTACTCAAACATATATTTAAAAAAAGAAAAAATTGAATTGAATTGTTGCACGGTTTATATTAACTAGCATGTAACTCATGCAAATGCATGGATGTATTTAAAATTAAACACAATTTTTATCAATATATTTTCTTTACATATCTTAAATTAGGAAGCCCCCCGCCCTTTTATAATTACAATACGATCATATTTATCGAAACAAACAAAAGGCAATGAAAGACTAAACATAGATCAAGTATCAACTAAGCCCTCTTGGGGACAAGATTAAGAATAAGAAAGAGGAATCTCATGTAAATACCATGGAATAAGGTTTGATCCTATTTATGGGAATTCCGTAAATATTCCATTCCAAAAAGAGAAAGTTTGAAACAGTAGGGATTTTTTTGGAGAATGGATGTAGTTACTAATTCATGATATGGCATGTATAGAATGAAAGTTTTTATTATAAAAATATAAATAATTAGGCAAATTATTAAAAAAAAAAAAAAGCATGTAACACATGCATTAATGCATACATATAGATACATTTAAAATTAAACACAACTTTTATCATAAAAATATAAATAATTAGTCTTTTTTTTAAAGTAAACATAATTAGTCACATATTAAAATTCTTACCTAAATTTAATATGACTTATGATCATTTTTTTCCTAATTTTTAATAAGATAGAACGTGTGGTTTATTTTTTATTTTATCTTTTTTTTAGGAGTGGTGATTTTTGAGTATACGTGATTTTTTTTTTAAAAAAAATTATAGTTTATTAATTAGATTCTTAGTGTTTTGCACTCATTAACTCACTTGGCACAAATATTAAAAAAACGTAAGAAAAAACATGGCACAAACTTAAGTGGATAATTTTGGTATGGTCCCTACACAAATTTAGACACATGGTGCAAAATTGGATTCTAATTTCAAATTCTAATTGAAATTTCTCTAAGCTTTGCTTATCAATATATATATTAGTAGTGATTGTTGGAATTGTTCTCTATGTGTTTTTCATGATGTTTCTATGATTGATTATTGTTAGGGTCATATTTTCTATGTAATTGGTTAATCATTTGATGCTTTACTTGTAATTGGGTAGATCTAAATAGAGTTTAATGTATCAAGAAGTATGTTGTTCAAACATATGAAGTGCTATCATTAAAGACATGAAGGTTAATCCAAGAAACAAATGAAGAAAATTTGTTTTATTAAGTCTCGACACAAGCTCGATAGAAGCTGTAATCGAAGTTTAATGGAGAAGCTCGATCTATCGAGATGTACGATTTCAAAATTTCCAAATCCAAAATTTGGCCCATGTTGACTTGGATGATTAGGGTTTCTTTTCTCACAACCCTAGTCATATATAAGACTTATTTTTAAAAAGCCATCAAACACTGAAATAGAGACTTAGAACTCATATACTTTGTATGAGGCTACTGCATTTGGATGCCTTAGGATTTTGTAACCAAGTACTTCTTGATCTTCATTGTTTATGAAATGAAGAACTTTGCAACAAACAAAAATCATTCATGTTGTTGGAGTTAGCTAGGTACTTGGATCTGTGTAAAGAAGTTAGTTACAGATTGGAGATTTGTGCAACAAATGAAAGAAGTCTGCAAAAAGATCAAGTCTAATTCGGTATGGGAACAAAATTTCAACTATTGGTTGGTATTTTGGGATAGGCCTTCGCGATTTGCATGTAATTTGACCTAATTAATCAACTTGGGTAATTGAATTAATTAAACAAGGTCAATTTATTTTAACCCAACAATTATTAACCAAAATTTGATATTTTATGAGTGAATTATTATTTTCTGCTACTTAATGAGTCTTGATTGAACTTTCACTTGGATTTTTACTTTATAACTGAATATAATGAGGAAAGAAATTAGAAAATGTAATAAGCTTATTTTACAGTTATAATTAAAGCAATTATCATTTTGCTTTCCTATCCAATCATTTTAATAGTTATATAATATATGTAATGAACAATTTCTACTTCTTATGGTAATCAACCAATTAGTGAGATATACACTCTAAAAAAAAGTGGAGGGGCTGATGTGGAGATTGGCTAATGTACAAATAATCTATTTATGCATCAAAGCAGTGACTAACTTGAAGGAAGAGAAAGATTACATGTTACCATAAACTATCACTTCCAAAGCATCATTAAAGATAAACTACAATTCAAAATAATTCTAGCAATTACCTGTGTCCTAAATTCTAAGTTTCAATCTCTTTCCACCAATTGTGAGCAGCTTAATCTTAAAATTTCATCTCACAGATTATTCAAAACACTTTTTTTAGATCAATAAAATAAAAAATGAAAGGAAATTTTAGAAAAACAAATTACATATTTCATATATCTCCTTGCTTCTCTTTCTGCTTGTACTCTTGACTTATCTTCTTCTTCTCTGCCTCCACCAATTGCAACTTGTCTATATTAAATCTCTAACCAATGAGACTCTATTTTATGTGACAAATATATACTAATGAATTTCAAACCAATTTGTCTTGTGCGATATAGAAGAAAAAAGGCATGAAGTAGTCCAATTACGTTTTCCACCCCAAAATAAAATAAAAGGCAAAATCAAAATCAAATTCAGCTATCCCCCAAAAATTAAAAATTAAAAATTAAAACAAATACTTTAAACTCCAAGCAACCATATCAATTCTTGCTATGTTTGTAGGAAAAGGAAAATTACTTGAGTCTTACATTTACTTTTCTTCCAAATTTGAAATAACCCAAATGGATTAAGCTAAGATGTATAATGGCCTGTTTGGTAAGAGTTTTTAAATATTTTATTTTTTTACAATCCATAAAATGGTGAATCCCACACTTGAATTTATTGTTTGGCTGATATTTTCTAAATACAATTTTCAAAAAACTGTATCCTCTTTTCCTGGGGTTTAGAACAAGATTTTAAAAATGGCTAGGGGGGTTTTTTCAGGATACATAAAATATTTTTGATGATATAGTTGTAAATAAATTAAAAACAGTAGACCCTACATATTTATCCAAACACTTCTTTATCTCTTAAATTAAGGAACTTATCTTTATTACAAAAAGAATTCCCACACTTCAAATTTGAAATTTATTATTTAAAAAAAAAATACATCATGAGCTCTATTCCCAAATCATTATCCAAAAAAAAAAGTAATCTACAGATTCTACACATTACTTTTTGTAAATATTTTTAAAAAAAAATCTCAAAAATAGAAATGGTCTCCCAAACAAATTTTTTTTTTTGTTAAGTATTTTGAAAATTGTTCTTAAAAGTGAGAGCCAAACACATATAATATAAAAATTATTCTCTGAAAACTATTTTTAAGTTCAATTTTTTGAAAATTGTTTTTATATTGTTTTGAAAATTTTAAAAAAAAAATCCTCCTACCAATCACGCCCTAAGAATCTTTTTTCTCAAGCCCAAAAATAATTATAAATAAGAAAAAAGGAAAAATTGGAAGAGAAAAAAATAGTTTTTGTTTTCTGAGCTTTTGCACTTATGGCAAATACAGATAATGATAAGGTGCAACCACAAATGGAGTCAGCCTACTCAAATTCAAAGACTACATGATCACAATCACTTTCAAATAGAAGAGATAAGATAGAAAGAGGCTGAAGCTAAAGCTATATTCTAGAAGTTTTATTTATGTTGATCTTGTAGTTTAAATTTAAAAATTAGTATTGTAGTTATCCAAATCTATAAATTGAATCCAGCGTATAATATCTATACAGAAACCTTAACCATTGTTTTGGTAAGGCAGAACATTACCTCATATTTGTTCTCTCACAATGGCATAATGCTTGTCATGCTGCTTTATATCTCAAGCTCTATCTTACGTCTGGCATCCTGGACAGCTTCTACATCTACTTGCCTTCGTGCTTCCACTCCCCTAAAACTAAAATCATAATTAAGAAGCAATTGACCAAAAATTCAGTTCAATCCTTTCTTCGAATAGTTTGAGGGGAGTTGAGAAACCAAGGAAAAAATTGATCTAAAAAAAACAAAAATAGATAATGGAAAATCCTTGAGAGAGAGAGAGACAAAGAGAGAGGTTGAAGGTACCTGTGAAAAAGGAGATCCTTTGGAAGCTTTGACAATCGGTGTTTTCCATGCCCAACAACGATGGAGAGAAGGGAGAGGACAGAGCACTTTTTTTTATTGTTAATGTGGGTTGATTGATTTTTTTTTTTACTTGATATTAGACTCTTAAATTTTTGCACCGTATTAACTCCTTAGCAAAAAAACTTAAAAAATTACATTGTATATGTGGTGCAAAATTAGCGCACAATTGAAATCCAATTGAAAATCTAATTGGAATTTCTTTGAGCTTTGTCTATTAATATATACTAACTTGTAACTCTATGCATAATATACAATTAGATGCATAATATAATTCCTATATATTAATCTGTCTTTTCCATGCCTAGTGGCGGAGCCAGGAAATTATCTTTGGGGGGCCATATATAAATTTTTGTGTGTGTGTGAAATGTAAAATAGTAATGTATTAAACTTCATAACTCAATATCTACTATAAATAAAAATGTATCAATTAAAATTAAACAATCATGAGACAAGATTGACAAAATGATTTAATATATTATAAGGAATATAAAATAGAAAGCAATGAAAAGTAAATTAAATAAAACAAAGCAAAGCAAATAGTATCGGGGAAGAATTAAAAACAAGTATTAGGCTACACAGTTAGGTGACCTGGGGATGAGGATAAGAGGCCCATGGCATAAATAAAAGCTTCAATCTTTCACTTGTGACCTATGTACCCAAAAAAAAAAAAAGGCAAGGCAAACACGCATGGAGAGAGAGACTTGGTGGTGTGGCACATTAAAATGTTTTTGACTTTTCAAATTTTCAACCGTACAAGTAAGCCCTTGATGTGTTAAGATGAAAATTATAATTTTTTTCCCTTTTCTTGTTGAGGTAATTGTTAAAATACCTATGTGTTCATTTTAAAGATACTAAATGTTTGATTATTGTAATTTGTTGACTTATGTATTTATAGATTGTATTTTATTTAAATGAAAATTATGTTTATTTTTGGACTTTCTTAAATATATATGTATATTATCAGGTACGGGGGCCAAAATAATAAAGTTATTTAGAAATTTTCAAATTATTTAGGATATTTCCAAAAAAAATTTTAAAATTTTTTGAAAAATTTTGGGGGGGCCCCAAGCCCTCCTCGGTCTTCAAGTGCCTACGCCACTGTCCATGCCCAACAACAATGGAGAGAGAGAGGAGAGGACTAAGCACTTTCTTATTGTTAATGTTGATTGTTTTTTTTTTTTAATTGATATTCGACTCTTAGATTTTCACACCATATTAACTCCTCAGCACAAAAACTTAAAAATTTACATTGTATATGTGGCACAAAATTAGCGCACAATTGAAATTCAATTGAAAATCTAATTTGATTTTTCTGAGTTTTGTCCATTAATATATATATATATATATATATGTAGATAGATAGATAGATAGATAAGATGAAGGCCTTCTTAAGCGTAAAAATTGTGTGCAACATAACCCTATTTTTAACTAATTACTATCATAAAATTTTGGGACTTTTAGAAAAGGGTGGGCCCTTTTTGTATTGTGGTCCAAGACCAAGGTTGAAGTGGCCTAAGCCTAGAGTCACTCTTGCTCTATTTTGATATCTTCGGAGACTTCTTTACATTAATGCTTCTTCAATTCATAGTCATCAAACAGTGTGAAAGCTAGAAAATGTGTTAAAAATACAAGAGCTATTTAGACCCCCAAATTAAAGTTACGGCTTGATAGATTTTACACTAACTTAGTTCTAAGTGCGGAATAGTGTAAATGCGATCGGATAAACAAACAAGCTACTCTAATCCATAATCAAAACAACACAGCAGTAAAATGGAATGTAAAAGAGTAGGGAAGAGAGATTCAAACAAAAGATAACATGCCGATGTGTTATCGAAGAGGAAACCGAAGAACTCGGCAAAAAACCTCTCTGCCACCCTCCAAGCAGTAATCTATCCACTAGACAATCAGTTGGGATACATGGGTTAGCAAGAGATCCTTCAAGCCTAATCTACCCGATGTACCTAAGCCCTCCAAGCTCCTACTCCAACAAGGATTCTAGGAACCGTGTCTTGTCTAGCTCTCCGAATCCCGCAACAAGCTTCATGTTGCATCTGCCATCCTTGGCTTCTTCCAATGCTTCCCAACAGCACCAAAAACTCACTTGACACTCTGAAATGGTGTGATAAATGTTTGGGCTATCAACCTCTCAATGGTATGGAAATGGAGAGATAGGAGTTGAGGAAAATCCACAAGTAATTGTGTAGAGAATTGTGGGTATAACAATCTCTAACTCTCAAGGTGTTTGGCTAGGGTTTTCTCTCAGAAGCACTCCTCAGCATTTGTGGGTAATGTGGGTATAAATAGTGTAGACATAGAAAGTGTGTATCAAAATTGACAATCTGGCAAAACAGAATGTCTTGCGGGTGTCTCAACTGAAGGCCTTACCTGCAAGATACTCGCGAGACACAGCTGTCTTCATCTTGTCCTGACTCTTTGCATTCCAGCATGTGCAAGTCACATGAGTCACTTCGCGGGATGCTTAGTCATGAGATACCCACGAAAACTCTTCAGTCTTCAATTGCTTGATTCTTCACACGCTCACTCTCTCTATCACACAACCCTTACAGTCAAATCCTACAATAAATACGGGTTACAAAAGATTGAATAGAATTATAATCAAATTTGGCACAGAATTAAAGCCAACAAAACACATAGTTGTAAATCACAACTTTACACAGTGCCTAATTTTTTTTTCTTCCTCTTTATATATATTTGGAGTATATTAGTACTATGAGATGGTAAATGTGGGTGTTAGTCCTTTTTTTTTTTGTTGGCTAAAATACAAATTGCACTCTCTAAGTTTAACTGAAATTCATTTCAGTTCTCTAACTTTACTTTCATTCAATTGAGTCATCTAAGGTTGAAATTTATTCATATTAAGCATTTCGTTCAATTTCATTAAAAATGGCCATTAAAAGAATATTTTTATCACATACAAAAATTTATAAAATTAATAATTTTTTATGGGAATTTATTTTCTAAAAATATTTTTTCATTAGTTATTTGCATACTTAAACAGAATTTTTTTAATGAAATTGGACGAAAAACCTCAATTGAAAACATTCGAAACTTAGAAGACTCTATTGAACAAAAGTAAAGTCAATGGATTTAAATGAATTTCAGTTAAACTTCGAGGGTGTAATTTGAATTTTAGCTTTTTTTTTTTTTAATGACCTAGTTATTTTAATAGATGGTTTAAATAGAATATTTTACATCAAATTCAATTCCCTATTAAATTATGAATTCTTTTATTTATTTTTCTAAAAGGAATATTAGAAGAAAAAACTCTTCTTATAAATACTCTTTAGAAGGAGACAATGATAATAAATTGTTATTAATAAAAAATTTCTTTTGAGATATTTTCTCTATCTTTTTCCTTGATAGTCTTGTGTTCTTGTTGAACTTAAGTTTTTTTTTTGAAAGTGTCTGTGTTGCAAATTCTACTTCGACATGCCAACGCTGCATAATAACCTATTGTTTCAACTTGTAAAGGTAATCAAGAATTATTTGAATTTCTACCTAAGGGGGTTAATCTACTTTTTTATTCAAATTTAAAGGTTCTTATTTAATTTTAGATTATGAATTTTCTTTCTATTGCAATGGTTTCCCATGGTTGCAACCCAAAAAAGATACTACGAAAAAAATAAAAAATCTATTATAAAGGTCCCAAAAACAAAACCTCTATAACAGATATGAACCATAACGCAAATCTTGCAGCTTTTATTTTGACTTTTTGCAATAATTTTGGCCGCTACGAAAGGCCTATTTTCTTATTGCATGTCTGCATGAAATACGTGTCGAAAAGAACCAAAGATTGAGAGATGAGATGCAGGAGAAGGAGAGTTGAGATATGTTCCATTGAAGCAAAGTAAAAGGTGCATGTGTTCATATATGATGGGAAAACTCATTAAGCCACCGTTTGGGAGTTTATAACGAAATAGAATGGAATGATTAGAAATGAATGAAATGTATTTAAGCAACGGAAATGAATGGAATTAAATTAAGTATTCTTGTTTGAACATTTTAAATTAAATAAATGAATGGAAAGAAATGGAAGATAAGTAATCCTGTTTTGGAGTAATATAGAAGAAAATGAATGAAATCATTTTATGACAATATTACTATTAGACCTCTATTTTAAAATAGAGGACTATATATATATATATATATATTGGAAGTTTTAGTTAAAAAATCACAAAATCTAACCTTCTTTGTCATGTTTTCTTGGTTAATATATACTTAATAAGAGAGAATAAAATGTGTTAACATGTAATAGACTATGGGCTTTAGGCCCACCTTATTTACTTGTATAGCACACACACTTGTACTACACACTATAGGCTTTAAGATCACCTTATTTACTTGTATAACACACATACTTGTATTGCACACTATGCCTCTTATATAAAAGCACTCATGTATATTTTATATTTTGTTACTGTAAAATACAATACTATTCATTCAGTATTTCTAACATGGAATCAAAGCAAGATGAATAGTTCTAGAGGGATGATGGCATATATATTGAGCAATTTAACCGTCATCATCACATCACCCGATTGAATTATATCCTTCTCCATCAACAACACTCTAAATATGATATCAATATATTTCACTTTTAAATTTTTTATACCTCTTTTTCTATTTCAATCAATATCTTTCAGTTCAAAGTACATTTCTGTCTTGATTCCCAGCATACAAAGGTCGAAATAGGAAAAGAAAAGATCATACTAGTTGTTGACTCCTTTTTGGTTGAGGGAAAATTTCTACTCTATCTCTACCAACCCAATATTGGAGCTCCCTTTCCCAATTCTTAGTTTTGACATTTGAGAGAGTGCTTTCATATTGTTAATAAGTCTAACAACACTTTATTATACTGCTATACATCCTTTAAGGATTTTCCTAAATAAACTTGGTTGTTGCATAAATAATGTCATTGAAGATGTTACTTAATTTGCTTGTAAATCTCTTGATCGATATGGTACCTGCCCTTTTTTAAGGGTTGGAGAATTGAAGGACGGGATAGTGATTCTCACATACTTGTTTTTTTTTTTGTACATTGTCTGCATTGCACTTTTCACATTTTAAACATAGAAAATGTTAATAAATGTAGATATCTAGTGTGAACTTATAGATGTTGCATGTACATAGTGTATATCAATGAGTGTTCGAGAACATTTTCCTTTAAGGACATAGTCATGTATCAAACTATCAATGTGTTAAAACAAATATAGAAAATTATTTTTATTATAAAAAAATAATAAAAAAAAAAAGACAAAAGAAGAAGAAGAAGAAGAACAATGTTGCATTTGTTTCAATAGAAAACCTTGTGCTTGGTGTTTTTCTTTGGTCAACTAAAAAAATATTGCTTATTTTTCGAGAGTGTTTTCCATGATTTTTTTTTTTCTATTTTTGAAAACAACTCTATCTTATATAGCGCAATTTCCATAAAGCTCAAGTTTCTCTTTTCTTTTTCTTTTTTTAAGTGCTTGAAACTTAGAGCAATGAGGTCTAAAATGACCAAAGGCACCACAATGGTGACACACAATGTGTTTAGGTCCACTAGGCCTTTTGGGAAGGGATCTAGCAACATGGGTTTGTTCTCTCTTCAACTTACGACATTGAGGTCTTATATGACCAATCACACCACAATGGTGGCAAGTAGGAACAAACTTAGATCCACTCAATTCCCTAGGATGGGACCTAAATAGAGGCTTAGGCTTAAGAGCATTTCTCTCCACTTTTTGATTTCTTTTGTGTGGAGGAATGTACACCAATTTTTCCTTTGAAGTAGAGCACATAATAGGCACACAGTCGGGTACCACAACATGATTGCAAATAATAATTTCATCTTTTTTAGCAATAGGTTCAGCAATCACACACTTAGCATGCATCTTAAGAGATTCATTTTCACATTTAAGATCATTAACAAGTTTGATAGACAAAACAAGTTTAGCATCCAAGTCCATATTCAAACACTCAAACTCTTGAAAAGCAACTTCTTATATTTTTCAACCAATTTATTGGATTCATTGAGCTTAGCAATCAAATCATCCTTTTCAAAATGAAACTTGCTCAAACTCTTATGAAACTTTTTAACTACTTTCTTCAAGAGTTTGATGTTAGGAAGATCAACAACACCCAAAGATTCATGTAACATGGCATCACAATCATGAGGATAAACACTCATAGAGGCATTTTCACAAACACATGGCCTATTTCAATCAACAACATCCATAGAAGCATACAAAGCATTATCCATGGCAATAAACACAAGGGGTCAAGGATCACACTTAGGTATTGAAACCAAAACAAGTGTACCTGCTCTGATACCAATTGAATGCTCGAAAAAGTGTGAAAACACAAGAGCTTGTTTAGATCCCCAATTAAAATTACAGCTAGATTGCTTTTACTCTAACTTATCTAAGTGCGGAACAAGAGTAAATGAAGTGTAATAAATCGATACTACTCTAGTGCATAAACATGAACAAAAAACAATAAAAGTAAAGCACAAGAGTAAGGGAAGAGAGAATGCAAATACAAGATAACATGCCGATGTGTTATTAAAAAGGAAACCAAAGAACTCAGCGAAAAACATTCCGTTGCCCTCCAAGCGGTAATTGATCCACTAGACATGGGTTAGTAAGAGACCCTCCAAGCCTAATCTACCCGATGTACCTAAGCCCTCCAAGCTCCTACTCCAGCAAGGCTTCTCAGAACCGTGTCTTGTCTAGTTTTCCGGATCCTGCAATATGCCTGATTGCATCCGCCAAGCCTCACCGGCTTCTTTTGGCAATTCCCTAAAGCTTCTCAAGCTCCAAAACACTCACTACACCCTGAAAAGGTATGAGTTGTGTTTGGGTACAAATCTCCTCTCAAGGTATGACAATGGGAGAGGGATGGAGAAGAGGCAACAATGATTTCTCACTAAGGATGAGTAGCTCTCTCTCTAAAAGATGGGTGTGTATGTTGTGGAAAACCTATCTAGGGTTTTTCTCTCTGAATGGTCTCCTTTACATTTGTGGGTAATGAGGGTATATATAGTATGGGTGAAGGGTAAGAAAGTCACTCTTAAAAATCCTCCAGGCAGAGAGTCTCGCGAGTATCTCACGAGAAGGCCTTACCCGCGAAATACTCACGAAGTTGACAACCTAGCACGACTTTTCGGCTTCCAGTCATGTGCTACTCACATGCCCTTTTTGCGGGAACTCTTCTTGCGAACTTCTCGTGAGCTAGTTGTGAAATGCACTGATCTTCAATTAAGCTTGAGTCTTCACCAACTTAATACTAAACCCAATACAATAAAATCCCACAAAATATAAGGAACAAAATTAAATAAATTACAACACTTTTTATCATGGAATAAAACCAACATAAAACATAGTTGTAAATCACAACTTTACAATTACTAATACAACATGTGCACCGTGGAAAACTTTATTTGCTACTCTCTTTTTACGTTTTGTTATGTTGTAGCAAATAATGAGTGTTTTCATCTTCTTATTCTTTATTAAATAAAAGACTATTTGTAATTTTGAACTAATAGTAAGGGATTGATTGCTCATTTTACAGTTTATGAGTCACATTCTAATTCTAAATCAGATGATTTTCTAAAATTTATGTATTTTCTTTCCCCGTACTTACGGCTACAAACAATATATTGATAGGCCACAAACTGAATGACCCCTTGTGATAGAAATTAATTAATTAATTAGCCAAGTTAATAATTAATCAATTTATCATGCAAATGCGTGGTAGCACAAACAAATTACCAATAAACTAAATATGCAGCCGAAAATAAATAACACGGTGATTTGTTTACGAATGGGGAAAACCTAACGGCAAAAACCCCACCGGATGATTTTTAGGTCACCACTCCCGAAAGTCCACTATTATCACCACAAGCGGTTACAAGTAAAGAAATCCAAGTACCTTACCAACCTACAGTTGAACCCTTACCCCAATACACAATTGGACTTGTTCTGTAGTGACAGTTCCCCTTTCAGATGCACGACTCCAAGTATGTGACTAACCAATTGCGTGGATCCTAGTACGCGACTTCAAACACCAACTAAGAAGGTTGTTGGTTGCAAAGTTCTTTAGTTCATCCACATGATGAAGATCAAGAAGATGCTTGGTCACAAAACCCTACGATGCATATACACAGCAACTTCTTCAAGAGAAAGAGATGAACTAAGGCAAGAACTTCATCTTCGGTCACAATTTGCTTGAACAGAGTTTGCTTAAAACTTGTGCAACTTGTGAACATTTTGATGGCCCTTAAACTGATCCTTTTATATGTCTAGGGTTAGGAGAAAAGAAAGCCCAAAGACACATTCATACATCCCAAGAAAATTATATTGAAATTCTGAAAATCTTAAACCTCGACAGATAGGAGTTGTCGAGCAGATGTCGAACAGCTGTCGAGAACGACGAAGGTAGAACAGCTTCCTTAAGCTCAATAGATGCAACTGTCGAGCCAGCTGTCAAGCTTTAATGAATTTGCACTCTAACTTGTTTTCTTGAACAGACTTGAAGACTTCAATACTTGATCTTGAAACAAGGTTTCTTGAAGTATTTAAAGACGTCCTAAATCTACCCAAATACAAGTAAAGTGCGTTTTGTCAAAGGATAAGCCAATTACATAAAATCATAACATATGTTCTTAACATATAAAACACATATGTCCTAACATATATGTTATGAGTTCTGAATAATTGAGACGATTGAGAATAAATGTACTAGTTGTGACAGGGTATTGATGTTCCATAGAGGTGCCATTTTGCATCACTGCTTGTTTTATAGTAATATTTACCATTTTATATTGAAAGTATCAGAGTCTTTTACAATTGAAAATTTTAATGACATTTGACCTAAGGATCATGTTTGGTTTAGACATTTGAAGTAAATATTAATTTTTATAAAGATAGAGTGTAACTTTTAAGTAATGACATTCGTATCGTCTAGCAAAATACTGTCACATAATTTTCAAGTATAATCATAACCCTATTAAATGTCTATTCACCATATAATTATTATATTTTGTGTTTCAAAAATGCATGTGAAGAAAAAAATAAAATGCAAGAAGACATATTGTCCATCCTATACTCCATAATTGGAGTTAGATGGTACGGCAGTTGGGCAGATAACATCATGGTGAGATTTTAATTAAAGAGTTCATATAACACATTCTTCTAAACAAAAATAAAAAATAAATAAATAAAAAAGGTTAATATAACACATAAGGATATCACTTGGCCCTAAAAGTTCAAGTTGTTAGGTTTGGACCTAATTATATTATATTAACCACTTACTCTTGTTTATTTATTTTTTAATTAGAAAAATGGAAAATGTTGTATTCTCTATAAATAAAGTAGTGGAGTAGCTTTATGGTATGTGTGTTACAAGACAAAGATTTGTCTAGAGAAAGGGTAGAGAGATAAAATTTTATTTAATGTGTTACTGTGAGGGCGCATACATACTTACATTCATATATTCATACATAAATCCAAGTAAAATCAACTATACATAATTTCCTTAGTAAAAGAGAGATCTAAAACTTACCTGCATGTTGTTTAAACTCAGGAGCAATGGTCAATTATGATCATATATATTATTATTGAGTTATACTTAAGATGTATCATATGAGTACTCGTGTTTTCGGAATTTATTAAAAACAGAATGCAATGGAATATTGGAATGAAAAGATGATGCACTTTTATTATTACCTTTGAGAGTTTATAAAAAATTACCATTATATCATTACCTTTATTTATTTATTTCCTTTGTTTTCTTTGTCTTTTCTCATAATTAATAAGGATAAAATCAATATGTTACTTTTATTTGAATAAAGGAAATAGTGTATATCCCATTTTTAAGAGGAATTAACTTTTTCTTTTTCTTTTTCTTTTTTCTTTTTAGGATCTTGAGGTAAAATTACGTAAAAATGAGATGTGTATTCTTCTAATCATTTTATACTTTCAAATAGGCAAATTCCTTTTCAATATATTTTACTTTTATTCTCTCCTAAACAAGTTGGAAGAGTTCAAATGAATACACCTTCACAAGCACACAAAGAGATCTATGACAAGAAGATGCTGAGATCATTAAAAGCACCCAGATTATGTTCTCATTTGATAGGCCAAAAATGAATTGACCCCTTGTGATAAATTAACCAATTAATTTAGTCAAGTGAATTAATTAAGTTAATTAACATGCAAACGTGTGGTAGTACAAACAAATCACCAATAAACTAATTATGCAGCGGAAAATAAATAACACAGTGATTTGTTTACGAATGGGGAAAACCTAACTGCAAAAACCTCACTGAGTGATTTTCAGGTCACCACTCCTGAAATTTCACTATTATCAAAACAAGCGGTTACAAGTAAAGGAATCCCAATACCTTATACCAACCTACAGTTGAACCCTTACCCCAGTACCCAATTGGACTTATTCTATAGTGACAATCTCCCCTTTTGATGCACGGCTCCTAAGTACGTGACTAACCAATGCACAGATCCCAGTACGCAACTTCAATCACCAACTAGAGAAGGTTATTGGCTGCAAAGTTCTTTAGTTCATCCCAACGATAAAGATCAAGAAGATGCTTGGTCACAAAACCCTACGATGCACATACACAACAACTTCTTCACAAGAATGATGAACTAGGGCAAAACTTTGTCTCCAGTTACAAATTGCTTGAACAAACTTTGCTCAACACTTGTGCAACTTGTGTACCCTTTGACGACCCTTAAAATAATCATTTTATATGTCTAGGGTTAGAAGAAAAGAAAGCCCAAACACATAATCATAGATTAGAGTCAAAACATAATTGGAATTCTATTTTTCATAAAGCTCGACAAATACCTGTCTATCGAGATGTTGTAGAGCCATGGGGCTGGAACAGCTTCTTAAGCTCGATGGATAGCTAGCTGTCGAGCTAGCTATCGAGATTCAATGAACAACACTTCTTCACCTTGAATATTGGACAGACTTCCATGTCTTCAACACTTGATCTTGAAACACAATTTCTTGAAGTATTAAACACATCCTAGATCTACCTAAATACAAGTAAAGTGCGTTTTGTCAAAGGATAAGCCAATTACATAAAATAGTGACATATGTTCCTAACAAGTGAATCACATATGTCGAGAGGCTCGATCGATCCACCAGCTGTTGAGAGGCTATCGAGGGTCTAGGAACTTTCTCATTCGATCCATCATCTGTCAAAGATCTGTCAATATTGCGATAAGAAAAGACCTTAAGAGCTCGACAGATAGCCAAGTGTCGAGGAGGTATCGAGAAGGTGTCGAGATTGCTTAAAAACTGCTTTTCAAGAAGGAAAAAATACAAATATGAATGAAATCAAGCATGCAACTCAACCAAAGATCCAATTAACATTTTAAGCTCTCAAAATCATTTCTCAACAAAAAATTTTAAGCACATGGATTCAAAAACACACACACACACACTAAAAAAGTTTAACCAATTTTATATTTCAAAAAACAAGTTAAGACAGTTTAGTGAGCATACATTAACACATGTAAAACCTTGTGATGGCCAAATCACATTGTACCTGCACATGTATCAAAAGTAGCAAAGAATATTGCGTGTTGTGTGTGAAAAATATCGCAAGATTGCATAAGTGTATACATGTTATGACGATTTAAGATATGAGAAAATCACTTTAACTCACAAACAATCATAACTATTTAATGGGAACTATCACCTTTGAGGTACATCCAATAACTCCCACATCTCCTAGAATACACCCTTGCAATCATATTTAAAGCATTTTTGATCTTTTTGCTTTTCATTTTTTTTGCATATTTTTATTTAAGCAAATCATGCATGGACATATAAGAGAGAGAAAAGAAATACTCAATGATGGTAAGCATTCGACATTCCAATTTTGCTATGCCGAAGCACACAAATGTCATTGACACTGCACTCTTGCTATGCCAAAGCATACAGGTGTCGTATTATAATTGACGGGCAACAATGGTGAGATAGTTATTTATGCTTTTCTCTTAGGATTTTTTAGTCCTTCCCATCAAAAAGAGCGATATGAGTGTTAAGTACAAGAGATTACTTAATCTTACTCATCACAAACACAAGCCACAAAGCTCATTTGCTTAGTTGTGCATAGAGATGCTCATCTAAGGTACAAGAGATACAAAGTTTAGAAAACTTTGTTTCAATGGCCATCCAAGGTACACAAGTACCAATGTACACATAACACACACTATTTTTGTATTTTTCTAATTTTTCAATTTTTTTTTAATTTTTATATTAAAAAAAATAATCAAAACTGAAAACAAACAAAAACAAGTTTGTAAGGTTGAATTTATTCAACCATCTAATTGGCTTTATTCCGTGCCAAATTTGCTTGTAATTCAGCATTTAGTAACCCTGTATTTAGGTGGGTTTGTTGTAAGGGTAGTGAGTGAGATAGAGTGAAGTTTGCTCAAGAGTGTGCAAGAAAACAGTGACTCGTGGCTGCAAGCCACCAGAAGCAGCACACGTGCCAAGCATGCTGGAAGATGAACAGTCATGCTAGCTGGAGCACTACAGGACAAAACAGGACAACTGGCCATACGGTTAACTCGCGACTGGATCTCGCGACTTAGTCAAGCCGCGAGCCACCCCTGTTTTGTGAAACCTGACGTTTCACATTCCTCTCCAACTCCAGTATAAATACCCCTTTTACCCACGATTGAAAGTGAGCTTCCAGAGAGAATTTTGAGAGAGAAACCCTAAAGAAAAACCAGATTGTTTCACCCACAATCTCTACCTTAGAGTCTCTTCAAATTCCTCAACTCTCTTCCTCTCCATTGTCAAATCCTTGAGAGGCATTATACCAAACCTGGTTCTCACCATCATCATCACTGTGAGACAGTTGTTTGGATTTCTGGGAAGCAGTTAGGAAGGAACCAATCTTCATTGGTTGATGCTACGGTCTAGTAGCGGAATCCGGGAAGCTAGAAAAGAAAAAGGTTCGGCGCAACCTCGTTGGAGCAAGAAGCTTGGAGGGCTTAGGTGCACTGGGTAGATTAGGCTTGGAGGGTCTATTGCTGTCCTTGTATCCCAACTGTATTTTCTAGTGGATTGTTTACCGCTTGGAGGGCGGCGGAGAGGTTTTTCGCCGAGGACTTCGGTTTCCTCTTCGATAACACATCGCGTGTTGTCTTTGTGTTTGCATCTTCCTTCCTCTCTATCTTTGCCTTTTTATTATCTGCTATGGTTTTATTTTGTTATGGCTTAGATAGTCTTTAACCAATTTCGTATTATAGCATGTGTTAAGTTTCCGCACGCTAGTTGTTTGACATATTGCTTGTATTGGTTAAGTTGTAATTTGGGGGTCTAAACGTTCAAAGGTGTTTTGTACACGTTTTTGAACTTTCAATTGGTATCAGAGCGGGTACACTGCTATTGGTTTCATTACCATTGTGTGATCCTTGACTCCCTTTTTGAGATGGATAGGTCTCAATCCATAAATGCACCTCCATATTTTGATGGTAGTAATTATGCTTTTTGGAAGGTTCGCATGAGAGCTTTTCTGTGTTCTATTGATGAGTCTGTTTGGGATGCTGTTGAGATTGGTTGGACCAAACCTGAGGCAGCCAAATCCACATGGGATAAGGCAGTACTTGCTGCATCTAATGCTAACAGTAAAGCACTCAATGCTATTTTCTGTGGTGTGTCTCCAGATGAATTTCACAGGATTTCTCACATTACCATTGCCAAAGAAGCATGGGAGATTCTGGAAACCACTTATGAAGGCACGAAGAAAGTGAAAGACACCAAGTTACAAATGCTGACCACTCGGTTTGAGGAGCTAAAAATGAGTGAGGATGAGTCTTTTGACTCTTTCTATGGAAAGCTACATGAGGTGGTTGTCAGTAAGTTCAACTTGGGGGAGAAAACGGAGGACTCAAAGATTGTGAGGAAGATCCTTCGATCATTGCCTGAAAGTTTTCGTGCTAAAGTGACAGCAATTGAAGAGAGCAAGGATCTTGATGACATCAAAGTACAGGAGCTGGTTGGTTCTCTGCAGACTTATGAGATGTCGCTGCCCAATCAACGGAAGAGTAAATCCCTTGCTCTAAAGACCATTAATGAGAAGGTGAAAGATCAAGACTCATCGGGAGAAGATGTGGTTGACAAAGATGTAGCTTACCTTGTCAAAAATTTCAGAAAGTTCTTGAAATTCAAAAATAATGGCAAATTTGATGATAAAAGAAAATTCCAAAGTTCTGGAAGGGAGAAGAGGGATTTCAAAAAGAAAGATGGAAAAGAATTCCAACCCACACAAGGTGTCACTTGTTTCGAATGTAACGGGCATGGAAACATTAAGAAGGAATGTCCGAATTATTTGAAATCGAAAGGTAAAGTGTATGCCACGACCTTAAGTGACTCGGATTCGTCTGACACAGAATCTGAAGAGAGCTGTGATGGAGAGGGGAACTATTCAGCTTTTATGACTATTGCTCATGTTGAGTCTTCGGATGAGTTGAATCTGCTTGTACGAGACCTTGGAGAACATAGTGATGATGAATCACTAGGAATTGTTGAAGAATCAGGTGCTGAAGAAGATGAAAGCATAGCAAATCTTCAAGAGAATTATAACTCACTCTTGGAGAAGTCGGGTGAGTACACAAGGGTGGCCAAGGCTGCTGTGAGAAAAATGAAGAAGGCTGAGGAGGACTACAAAAGTCTCCTAATTCGATATAGGGAGGCCAAATGTGAGATAGAAACATTGAATGGTGAGTTGTCTGAAGCTTATACAAAAGTGAGATTTCTTGAGAATGAGGTTGTGCAAGCGAATGCTAAAATAGAGAGGGTCACCACCAAGAAGCTAGATGATGTTATATCATCTCAAAAAAGCTTTTCAGACAAATCCGGATTGGGATATACCGGAGGAAGTAGTTCATCTGGAAATGTCACTAAAGAAGTGAAGTTTGTAAAGGCCAAAGATCCAGTTGTAGCTGACCTTACTGGTGAGAAGCTCGAGGTGGAGGAGAAGAAGAATGTGGTGAACCAACGGATGCTGAATCCCCGTAATCAGTCTGTGGGCAGGTCTGAATCTCGTGCCAAGTCACGTCCACGACCACAAAGAAGTCCTAGAGGAACTTATGTGTGCCATTATTGCGGACTTCAAGGGCATACTCGACCAAATTGCCAAAAGCTGAGAGCAAAGAACAGTGCAACTCCACAAAGGTTAGGAGGACCCAAAAATGATAGGAGAATTTGGGCAAGTGATCAATCTAGAGATCAAAATGGAGATCCCGGAATGATGAACGTGATGAAGATGATTGGTGCATTCACCAACTGCTTGGAAAGCTTCTCACGAAGGTTTGAAAGCCCTAACTCCCGTACCCAATCCTATAAGGAAATCACCCCAAACGCAAGTGACGTGTGGGTGAAAAAGGGTACTCATGCATAAGCATTACAACATGTCCATGCATTAATACTTCCTATGCTTTGTGACAATGTTTGTTTGGTTTGCTTTCTGTTTTTGATGTTGGTTGTTTGCTTGTCTACTTGTGAATATTTTTAATTTTGTTTTATCAATCTTTTTGTTTCTTGTGTCAAAAATCCAAAAATCACATAAAAAATTAGAAAATCAAAAAGCTTGATTGACTTTGTTGAGTTTTGTCTCAAAACTTGTTTTGCCTTGTACCTTTGTGCTAATGGCTTTGTGCATTTTCGAGCATTGCTTGTTTCCATGCACCTATATCACTGTGGGAAAAATCTTGAAATCTATGTGATTGTTGTAAATAGATCTTCAAACTTGTCATGAATGATTAGTGAATGGTTATGTTGATCTTGAGACATGCATAGACTTGTGTCTATATATCTTCCCACTCTTTATTTTTGTTTTGCTAAAAAGAGCTCACCAAATGTAAATCTCCAAATGAAAAGAGATATTGAGCTGCAAAAGCCTGTCGCACATTCTAGTATTCGACTAGGAAAAAGGGTAAGCGACCTTATATTAAAGTGAATGTTTATTCAAAAAGCCAAAGGCTTGTTCATTAAGGTGAAATGTCAAATATCACTCTCACAATGAGAGGTGAGTACCTCAAAAGATCAAAAAGATCAAATGTTATGATTAAAAGTGGAGTAAAATGTAAAGCTCCAAGTCTTGTTATCAAGTGTTGTGGGAGGTCATATATACATATTTCTATAATTGAGATAGGTCACATGATCTAGTGCTAATGGTGTATGCCTTGGTTGAATCGATCATTGAAGCTTCACATTAGACGAAGGACTATCTCATTGTTGATATCCACACACAACACACAAGTTTATGTTCAATAAATGCCATATTCATTTGTGTGATTGTACTTGATGAAATGTGTTTCCACATGCTCAATCTTTGTTAATTCAAGCACAAAAAGATTTTTGAGTGTTTTAGGTGTTTTTGGTAAGTATTTTGTTTGAAAAATCTGAAAATTTCAAAAATCCTGTTTTGCCCTGTTTTGGCGGCTCAGTCGCGGGTATGTCAAGTCGCGAGCCTCAGTCGCATCTTCGCTGGTCATTTTTGGCGACTTGTTCGCTAGTGGAAGGTCCAGTCGCGAGGTTCACTCAGAGATTTTCGCGGCTCATCTCGCGACTTACTCGCGGGTAGACCTTCCAGTCGCGAAAAACACTTAGAAAAATTTTTCAAATTTTTGTTCTTGAGTGCTTTGGCAGCTTGAGCTGGCGACTGTGTGGCGACTTAATCAAGTCGCGAAAATCGCGTGTTTGGCAGAAACAGGAGCAGTTTTTAAACCTCTTTTCAGTTTTCCCTCGAACTTTTGTAACTGTTCATCTTCTCTCTAAACTATCTTCCTTCCAAACACTTCGTGAATCCATTTTCAAACCTCATTGGTGCTTCATTTCTTATCCAAATCATCAAGAAAAGGTATGGGTTTTGCTTTCTCAATCTCATTTTCCTTTTTCCTGCATATTTTTGTTACCGTTTGGACTGATAGTGTGTTCGAAATACTTCTCTCTTTGTGTAATGGGTATGGAGTGTCTTGTTTGATATTGTTCTCACCTGTTTTCATGTTGAGCGGTCACAATGTGTTTTTCATTGTTCTGATTTTTGCCTATTATTGAGTCTGAAAATCTTTTCTTAAATGGGTTTGGTGTCTATTTGACTTACTCATTTCACTTGCTTAAGTTTTGATGTTGGTCTTCGGTATTGGTTACTGAGTTTTTATGATAACATAATGTATGTCTCTCAACCATGTGCTCTAGTGTGGATGATTGGTTTCTTCATGTTGAAATATTTTCCCCCTGTTCATATCTCTGGTGGAGTGATTTATGTTATCTGCTCTAAATGTTCGAATGCTGTATCTGTTTGCATATCATGGTCATGATAACCTGTCTCATTGACAGTTTTGTCAGTTGTGTTGTCTATCTATGTCTTGGTGCACTATCACCATTTTGCTGCTCCTGTTATTTTGTGCTTCTTTGTATTGTTGGAAGTTTGGTTGGGTCTGCACTATCTTCAGTTTATGTTTATATATTGAAATTTTGTTTACACTGAATCTTGTTGACAATTATCTTATGTGGTATTGTTGTTTGGTTCTTTGCTGTGGGCCTGTTCTCTTGCAGATGTCTCGTCGATCTTCCAGGGGTAAAGACATTGTTGCTGACGAACCAGCAACACCAGTTGCTAAAAGGACTCGTCTATCATCTCAGGCATCTCAAGATCCCAATGAGGATAGGTTCAGACTTTCGCTTAACTCACACGCCTACTCAAATGTGTTTGACAAGTCAACCACTATAGTGGAACGGGTGGTAGAGTTCAACACCTTAGGGACCACTTTCATCCCTCGAATCTTTGAGAAACGAGATTGGGCAAACTAGTTCGGGAACTTTGATGATCCAATGGATGAGCTGGTCAAAGAATGCTTCTCCAATGCAACTGATCTTGGACCTGAACTCATTTTTTGGGTCAGAGGAACAGAGTTTAGTGTTACCCCAGACTCCATCGTAGATCTTCTCGGCATCACCAGACCTCAGAATGTGAATATAACTCCTTATGATGAACGAAATCCAGAAGTTGGAGAAATTTTACAAATCCTAGGATACGATCATGAAGTATCCAGTGCAGGAACATCCATCAGCACCGCAAAGTTTGCACCTGAGCTGACCACACTGAAGTTGATCATGTTCACTAATCTCTACCCACTGTCCAACACTACATTCATCAATCTTGGGAGAGCTCTATTTCTTTGTGACCTTATTACAGGAGCCCCCATTGATATATGTGCTCACATTTACTACACCTTGAGGAAGACCGCGTGTCGATCTGCAGCTCGAGGAGTTATTCCATTTTACAATCTCATCATGAAGCTCATTCTTCGTGCAGGCATTATTCCTCCTGCAGATGGAAAAATGTTGACTCGTCAACGTCCCATTTCCTTGTTCACTCTTCAAGCTAGCAGAAGTCACTCCTCTAAATCACCAAGAAGTGCTTACATCTCTCCAGTTACTCCATCTGCCCTTGACTCAGAGACACCTGCACATACCACATCTACATCACGTGCTGTTCCTGAAGCTTCACCGGCTAGTATTCCGCAAGCACAGACTGCTCCTCATACTGATAGAGTCGGCAGTGTACTTGAGCATATTCAGAAACGCGTTGATGAGCTTGTGGCACTTCTCTACTCCACAAACAACCATGTCCAAATGCATCTTGAGACTATGGAGAATCAGCTAGATGATATTCAACGAAAGTTGGACGAGAGCCTTTAGCTATTCGTGACAAAAAGGGGGAGAGCATTCAGTAAGGGGGAGAAAAGTTCAAAGGGAAGTGTGCATAGTGATAGGGGGAGTACACACATACTTTTGTCATACTTTTGTTTTTAGTCTTATCCTCTAAACCTATGGTTTTAGGTTTATGTTTGTTGCGTACTATTTAATGTTTTCATGGGTTTGATACACTGTGTTTTGGTGTATAGCTGTTTCTAACTCATTACTTATACTCTTGGTTTAAACTTTAATATATTTTGATGATTTTTTTCAGGATGTTTTTGTGTTTGTGCCCATGTGCTTTTGTAAGCTTTTAGGGTTAATGTTTTATGCATAGTTTGTAGGCTTTATGGTATGTACCTTGCTTAATGCAGCCTTTATGCTATGTTGAAATCAGTACTTTAATCTAAATGTTCTGCATTTTGGTTTATGTACTGTCACTCTTGTGCCCTTGTAAGATTGTTCCTAGATGCATATGTCTTGTGTGTTATGCATTGGTTGAGTGCTGAGCATACAAGTGTCTTGCCTTGTGCTTGTTAACTTGTATGTCCTTGTGTTCATTCCAAGTGTGAATGAGCACTGTGATCACTACCTTGTGGTGTTCACTTGGTTGATCAAGCCATGGTTTGTTTATTAACTCCATCTTTGCTTGATCACATATTGCCTGTTTCATATGCATTTATAATTTTCTGCTTACAATGATCATGGTGTATTGTTGTGTTTCAGGAGTATTATGTTCATATGATTCAAGTGCTTCACAGCTTCTAGAGTTAGGTGTGAGTGAGTTTTGTTCAACTGTTCCCAACTCACATGTTAAGTCTAGAGTCTGTTTTAGGGTTTTGTCACGGAATAGCCAAAGGGGGAGATTGTAAGGTTGAATTTATTCAACCATCTAATTGGCTTTATTCCGTGCCAAATTTGCTTGTAATTCAGCATTTAGTAACCCTGTATTTAGGTGGGTTTGTTGTAAGGGTAGTGAGTGAGATAGAGTGAAGTTTGCTCAAGAGTGTGCAAGAAAACAGAGACTCGCGGCTGGGACTCGCGGGTGACTCGCGGCTGCAAGCCGCCAGAAGCAGCACACGTGCCAAGCATGCTGGAAGATGAACAGTCATGCTAGCTGGAGCACTACAGGACAAAACAGGACAACTGGCCATATGGTTAACTCGCAACAGGATCTCGCGACTTAGTCAAGCCGCGAGGTCAAGCCGCGAGCCACCCCTGTTTTGTAAAACCTGACGTTTCACATTCCTCTCCAACTCCAGTATAAATACCCCTTTTACCCACGATTGAAAGAGAGCTTCCAGAGAGAATTTTGAGAGAGAAACCCTAAAGAAAAACCAGATTGTTTCACCCACAATCTCTACCTTAGAGTCTCTTCAAATTCCTCAACTCTCTTCCTCTCCATTGTCAAATCCTTGAGAGGCATTATACCAAACTTGGTTCTCACCATCATCATCACTGTGAGACAGTTGTTTGGATTTCTGTGAAGCAGTTAGGAAGGAACCAATCTTCATTGGTTGATGCTACGGTCTAGTAGCGGAATCCAGGAAGCTAGAAAAGAAAAAGGTTCGGCACAACCTCGTTGGAGCAAGAAGCTTGGAGGGCTTAGGTGCACTGGGTAGATTAGGCTTGGAGGGTCTATTGCTGTCCTTGTATCCCAACTGTATTTTCTAGTGGATTGTTTACCGCTTGGAGGGCGGCGGAGAGGTTTTTCGCCGAGGATTTCGGTTTCCTCTTCGATTTCCAACCAACTCTATCAAAGGAATCTTGTCAATGTCCTTTGATTCCTCGATTGTCGTAATCTTAGCAAGGAATCTTTCAAGTAAAGATATGAGCACCTTTCTCACAATCTTAGGTTCAGGAATGGTTTCCCAAGATTGAAAGCTGAGTTCACTATGTCCTTGAGTTTGGCATAGAATTCATCAAACGACTCATCCTCCTCCATCTTAATCTCTTCAAAGTTTGTAGTGAGCCTCTGAAACTTTGTATCCTTAATAGCCTTTGTTCCCTCATAAGTTGTCTGGAGGATAGTCCATGCTTCCTTAGCCATTTCAGCGGAGGATATCTTCTTGAACTCCTCATTGGTGGCCGCATTGAATAAGGCATTCAACGCTTTACTGTTGAAGTTTGCAGCCTTGATCTTGGCATCATCCCAGTTGGCCGGCGCTTCCTTCAGCTTGGTCCAGCCTATCTCAATAGCTTGCCACATTTTCTCATCTAAAGACTGCAAGAAAGCTCTCATGCATACTTTCCAGTATGCATAGTTAGTGCCATCAAATAAAGGAGGTATGATTAACGACTATCCTCTATCCATGACAAACAGGGGTCAATGGATCAACATAGCAAAGATTAAAACCTAATCAGAGTGTGCCTGCTCTGATACCACTTGATAGGTCAAAAACGAATTGACCCCTTATAATAAATTAACCAATTAATTTAACCAAGTGAATTAATTAAGTTAATTAACATGCAAACGCGTGGTAGCACAAAAAAATCACCAATAAACTAATTATGTAACAAAAAATAAATAACATGGTGATTTGTTTACGAATGGGGAAAACCTAATGGCAAAAATCCCACCGGGTGATTTTTAGGTCACCACTCTCGAAATTCCAATATTATCAAAATAAGCGGTTACAAGTAAAGGAATCCTAGTACCTTATACCAACCTACAGTTGAACCCTTACCCCAATATCCAATTGGACTTGTTCTGTAGTGACAATTTCCTCTTTTGTTGCATGGCTCCTAAGTACGTGACTAACCAATGCGCAGATCCCAGAACGTGACTTCAATCACCAACCAGAGAAGGTTGTTGGGTGCAAAGTTCTTCAGTTCATCCCAACGATGAAGATCAAGAAGATGCTTGGTCATAAAACCCTACAGTGCACATACACAGGAACTTCTTCACAATAATGATGAACTAGGATAAAACTTGGTCTCCGGTTACAAATTGCTTCAGCAAACTTTGCTCAACATTTGTGCAACTTGTGTACCCTTTAACGGCTCTCAAAATAATCATTTTATATGTCTAGGGTTAGAAGAAAAGAAAGCCCGAACACATAATCATGGATTAGAGTCAAAACAGAATTGGAATTCTATTTTTCATAAAGCTCGACAGATACCTGTCTGTCGAGATGCTGTCGAGCAGCTATCGAGCCATGGGGCTAGAACAGCTTCTTAAGCCCAATGGATAGCTAGTCGTTGAGCTAGCTGTCGAGATTTAATGAACATCACTTCTTCAGCTTGAATCTTGGACAGACTTGCATGTCTTCAACACTTGATCTTGAAACACAGTTTCTTGAGGTATTAAACACATCCTAGATCTACCCAAATACAAGTAAAGTGTGTTTTGTCAAAGGATAAGCCAATTACATAAAATAGTGACATATGTTCCTAACAAGTGAATCACATATGTCCTAACATCATTGATTATCAGTTTGTGCTTAGAGGGACATGCCACATAAGGGAAACCTTTTTTTGTTTTTTATTTTAAGTCCTTTACTTTTCTTTTGGACTAGTATGAGATAAGATAGAAAGGAGGTTCTAGCCTTTTGCCCTTAATTTTTAAAAAATTTAGCAATATGCCCCTATTTTGAATCTATATAGGAATATGCCCCTGTTTCAATACTCGATTACCTTAAAATCGAGTTTTAATGAAATACTCGATTCGTAGAAAATCGAGTTATACTCGATCAAACTTTAAAAAAAAAATGCATGGAACTCGATTTTACGGAAGTCGAGTTCCAAAACGCCGCTATAGGGCTTTAAAACGTTACTATAAGGCTTAAAAACGTCACTATAGGGTTCCTTGAACCTGGTATGGGGACTCATAAAAAATTTTTGTAGAAAAACGCCACTATAGGACTTTAAAAAGTCACTATAGGGCTCCCTGAACGGGGCGATGACACTTATAAAAAAAATTTTGCAGGAAAACGCCGCTATAGGGCTTTAAAACATCACTATAGGGCTTAAAAACGCCACTATAGGGCTCCCTGAATATGGGGTGATCATACTTGTAAAAAAATTTTGCATTGAACTTGATTTCCGGAAACTCGAGTTCCATGCATTTTTTTTTTTTTTTTTTTAAGTTTGATCGGGCATAACTCGATTTTCTATGAATCGAGTATTTAATTGAACTCGATTTTAGGGTAATCGAGTATCGAAACAGGGGCACGCCCCTATATAGTTTGTAAACAGGGGCATATTGCCAATTTTTTTAAAAATTAAAGGTAAAATGCCAGAATCTCCAAGATAGATAACCTATAATTCTTGTTTGTTAAATCAGTGTTATATTCATCATCTAAATTCCACATAGTCATTCAGCTGGCATAAACTACATGTAAGGGACATATTTTTATGTAATTGGCATATCCTTTGACAAAATGCACTTATATCTAGGTAAATCTAAGTAGGTTCAAGATGATCACTACAAGTGGTTACATTGAAAACATGAAGATTACTTAAGAACTGCTCAAGAAAAGTGCATTCTGCAGGTCTTGATACCACCTCAACAGAAGGTTGATCTATTGAAATTTATTAAAGCTCGACATATGTCTTGATCTATCGAGCTTACGTGATTCAGACTATAGCTAGCAGCGTTTTTATTCTAAAAGGCTATTTTTTTATGGGTTTGTATAATCCTTATTGGACTAGGAAAGTCCAAGGTTTGTGTATACCTATTTGGAATAGGAGAGCCCATTGCGCTCATATTTAAACAAGGAGGTGGAAAAAGAAAAACCTAACCCTAGTGTGAGAGACCTCAAAAAATTCCTCTAAAAAAGGAGAGATTTGAAGTATCCCTAGTGGAGTCGCCACTGTGAGAGACCTCGATGAAAAGCGTCCCTCAAAAAAGAGATTCGAGTACCTTTTAGGGCACCTCTCTTTTTGGGTAAGTGGTATGGAGTCGCCACTTATTTTTCTTTATACAAAAAAAAAAATACTAATTACAAAATACATGACTAAATAGTTCCATTCATTGATTGAATAAAAAATACATATCAGAAAAATCTAGATTACATGTCTTTGGGTCCTTGTTACACACTACCAAATAATTACATGGCTTTTGTCCTAGTTACATTCTACCCAAAACAAATGAAGTCAAGGTGCTAGGCACCCATTCTGCCAAGACAAAGTCTGGTCTTCTAAACTTTTGTGACAAATGTACTTTCTTATGCATGCCATGAATGATGTGTTGAACATGTGAATGAAAAATTAAATCACACAAATTTATTTATGAATGAAGCCTCTTCTTTGGATTTTTTTTTTTAAAAAGAAATTCAAATCTGTTTTAATGATTAAAATAATGATTTTGATTTGTCAAAATATCAAATTTGTTTTGTGGGATGTAAAAAAAAGTGGTTTTTGATGATAAAAATTCAGATTTTTTTTATTATCTAAAATAAAGTCTTTTAATTTGAAAAACATCAAATCTTTTTTTGAAGAACTAAAAAAAAAATGGTTTTTGCATTTATAAAAGATTAGATCTATTTTGAGATAATAAAAAGAATGTTTATTTGATAACAAAAAAATCAGATCTAGTTTGTATATGTTAAAAAAAGATTTTTTTTAAGAAGACAGTTTCACTCATAATCTAAATTTATGCAACATGAATTAAAGAAATCAAACACAAACACAATCATGTTTAATCTTTTTCTTTATTTCAAATCTACATGTATTAAAGAAAAATCAAATATATATCTAAGAAAGATACAAATCATTTTTTAATTGAGAAAAATTCAGATTTGCATCTAATGAAGATGTAGATCCATTTTTATTTTGAGAAAAAGTCAAATCTACATCTTATAAAGATGCAAATCCGTTTTTATTTTGAGAAAAAGTGAGATCTACATCTTATAAAGATGCAAATCCATTTTATTTTAAGAAAAAGAAATGTTCACATGCAGATTATTGACATTCAAGAAAAAGATTATAACAATCACATAAAAACAATCATGCTTTAAACAAATCAATGATGAATCATTCATGTTATGGATAAAAACATTCATCAATATAAAAACAAACACAAGAAAGATAGGGTGAAGGAAGCAACCTCTTGCATGAGCACTCTTCGTTCTTAAGAGGATGTTTTAGGGTTCAAAGAAATTTGATCAATTCTCTTTGAAAACTAAAATCCCTAATTTAAGCAGCAACACTTAAAGATGGGATCAGAAAATATGGGTGGTTTAAGAGTAAAAACATATGCCACTCAGAGCGTAAAAAGAAAGGTGCTGAATTATGAGGTTCAGTCTCTATTTATAGAGGCTAGAAGACTCTAAAAAATAGGTATGGACGATTAGGGTTTGAATTTGGACACATCCTTTTGCGAAAATATCGAAAAGGGTATGCATAATCGTCACCTAAAGGCCATTGGGCCAAAGCCCACATCAGGGAAATTCGGCCCTTTTAGAGTGTCATTCGGCACTCCAAAAGTGCTGAATTGGCCCTATGGCTCCGAATGCACTTTCGTGTTTGGGTGCCGTTTGGACTCCTCTTCTAAGGTTTTTTGGCCGGTCCTTGTACCTAAACGCGTTTTCATCCTCCGCCAATGTTTTTTCATCTCTTTTTTGGATAATTCAAGATATTTAAGGACACTTATCTTGTAGATAAATACCATAAAATAAATATTGATAAAGTTTAGATTATCCATAGTTTTATTGTTATCCAACCATCCCTTTTATTCCTATGCATGCATCCCTATTTTAAACACTAATTATCAACCAATCACAAAATTATTTAATTAATTTTAATTGTTTAACCAATTAGAATTAATTTAAATTAATCATGTGTGGTCAATTCTACTTAGACACAATGCATGTTGACCGTGCAAACTTGATCATGTGATATCTTACGATCCAATAGTCTGATTTGATAACTGGAAACACTACTGCGACTGTTAGAATCTCCAAATCATTTTTATGATATGCAATGAATGAATTAATGCATGTAATGCAAAGAAAAAATGATGCATGTAATGCAAGAACAAATTGATGCATGTAATGCAATTATGATTTTTGGGGTACATGGATTGGTCATTCAAGTCATTCTCCTTGATTAAATTATGGGTGCAAAATTGAGTGTCTACAAAATGTCCCTCATTGATAGAGCCTGAAAAGCGAATGTCAATGTAAAACAAAGACACTGATTTTAGCGACCATGATTTAATTGAGGTTGAATCTTCAAAGATTACCTATCCCTCGAACCTAAAACCTTGGACCATAGAACTAGCCTTATCTTTTGACTAAAAAAAAATGAAAATACCAAACTTAGCTAGTAGTTGATGACTCTGGAAATGATTCTTAGCAATTGGGGTGACCAGGAAACTTTCCTATCCTAATCTTGAAAATGGAGTTGTATGGGGTGACGATCAAAGGGATCTCTTCTACTTTGATCTCGATCTGGCTTTGGAATGATGATCAAGGGGATCTCCTCTACCTCGATAATCTGGAACTAAAATAATGATCAAGGGGATCTCCTCTACCTCAATTTGGCTTTAGAATGATGATCAAAGGGATCTCCTCTACTTTGATAATCTGGAACTGAAATGATGTTCAAAGGGGTCTCCTTTACCTCGATCTGACTTTGGAATGATGATCAAATGGATCTCTTCTACTTTGATAATCATGAACTGAAATGACAATCAAGGGGATCTCCTCTACCTCGATCTGGCTTTGGAATGATGATCAAAGGGATCTCCTCTACTTTGATAATTTGGAACTGAAATGACAATCAAGGGGATCTCCTCTACCTCAATCTAGCTTTGGAATGATGATCAAAAGGATCTCCTCTACTTTGATAATCTAGAACTGTAATGATGATCAAGAGGGTCTCCTCTACCTCGATCTGGATTTGCTTTCTGCAAAAAGTCAAAATTTTAAAGTAGACTTTAACTTATAGGTGCTTCGTGGTCACACCGTTTTTTAGATGTGTGATTTTCATTTGCTCACTCTTGATTTGAATTTTGTCAAAAAAAAAGTTTAATTAACAAAAGATTTTGCTTTTGAGAAACATTTGATCTTCGAAACTTGGAAGTTTTGAATTTTTTATTTCAAATTTTGAGACTTTGTGAGCATTTGGGAATTGAGTCTGCGTCCAGCATTTCTGCGTTTCACGTTTTCCTTTTCTTTCTTTTTTTTTTTTTTTTTTTTTTTATTTTATGCGCGTGAATAGTAACCTCACATGGGTTCATTGTGCAGGGACAAAAATCACTGTTCACGCACTATTTATTACTGTTCACAGCACTGTTCACGTACTAAAAAATATTAAAAATGGGTCCCACGGTACTATTCACACATTTAAAAATTATTTTGCTACAGTGTTTTTAGTTTTCAATTTTAGTAACAATAAGTTCAATCCAAACGGACCCTTTGAAACTTAGAAATTTTTACTTGAAATCTGGAGCTTAAAATCTGAAATTTTGAGCCTTAGAATTTTGAAAATTAAGACTTGGAATTTTGATCATGAATTTTGCTGAGTTAAGGAGTATGGGGGTGGAAATTTTGGCCTCCCACTTCATTATTTCTCTCTTTTTGCTTTTTAACTTCATCTTCCATCAACTTCTCTTCCTCCATTGGCACCATTCACCTTCTTCTTCCCCTTGATTTTTCTTCTTCATTTCACCATTCTTTCTCACAAAAAAACACTTTTCTAAGCTTCTCAACTCTCCCTCATCCATCTCTATCAATATTTCTTTAGATCATCATGTTTTGAGCATTTTCATCCCACACCCATTTTTCATGAAACCCATTTTTTAAAACACATTTTCTTTGCATTAAAATGGATTCTTCCTCCAAGGGATCTTCTTTTCTAGTTTCTCATGGTAAGAAATATGATTCTATTAGGTTCTAAAGACTTAGGATTTTATGTATTTAGAACTTTAATGTGTATTGTTGGCAAACCATGATCAAAACAAGATGTTTAGTCGTGTTTAGACTTGCTCAAAGTTGGTTCATTTATGTAAAGTTGGAATAAGCTGATGTAGGAATCATTTAAGTTTCTCGGCCCAGTTTGATCGATCGAAGTTTAGGTTTGATCAATCGAAAATTGGGTCAAAGGTGTCTTCTGCAAAATTCCAACTCAGCCCTAGTTTTGTTTTAAAACGTTTAGGTTTTTCTAATTTGCCCTAGGTATAAAAGGCAAACCCTAGCCATATTTTTGTGATGCTCATATTGCTGTTTGTGTAAATCTCTTGTGAGATCTGTGAGGAGCTTTCCTTTACACAAGCTTAGGATTATCAAGAAGGAGATTTCTTCAAGAACTTGATGATCATTCAGTTGCTGCCATAAGAACTTAAAGAAACACAAGCAGGTGTGCTTGTACTTGCTGGAGAATCCATGAAAGAAGGAGTCCGTGGTTTCGGAGCTTGCACGTGATCGTGTCAATATGTTTCTATTGGTGGGTAGCAATAGGATGTTAGTGGTCTAAGTCCTGTTGAACAACTTCAATTCTTTCATAGTGGATTCAGGTTTACCTTGAAGATAGCTAGGTTAAATCATCTCCAGGTTTTTACCGATTTGGTTTCGTAGGTGATCATATCTTTGTGTTATTTATCTTTCCGCTGCTTTGCATGATATGATTGTTTTGATTATGATATCCTAGATTTGTTAATTTGGACTAAGTAACAACTTGGCTAATTAACTAGGTTAATCTAATTGTGTTTTTAAGGGGTCTAAAAACTATCAAGTGGTATCAGAGCGAGTTGCTCTCTTGTTGTTGATCTTTTGATCACTAAGTTGATCGTTGACCCCTGTTGTCATGGAACACGGACATTCTCTTGTTATTCTTCCTCACTTTGATGGGAATAACTATGCTTATTGGAAAGTAAGGATGAAAGCATTCTTGAAATCAATTGATGAGAAAGTCTGGAACTCTGTCGAATACGGATGGGAGAAGCCCACTACTCCTGTTAGTGAGTGGCAAACTTCTCAAAAAGAAGCATCCGCGTTCAATAGCGAAGCTGTCAATGCTATCTTTAACACTGTTTCTATGGAGGAATTTAAGAGAATCTCCAATGTTGAGGTTGCTCATACTGCTTGGAATATCCTCCAGACTATGCATAAAGGCACAAACGCTGTCAAAATCAACAAATTGCAGCAGTTAACTTCTAAATTTGAAAGCATTAGGATGTCTAATGATGAATCTTTTGATGAATTCTACGCTAAACTTAATGATATTGTTAATTCTGCATATAACTTGGGTGAAATCTATGATCAACCTAAAATTGTTAGGAAGATTCTTAGATCTTTGACTGAAGATTTTAGACCCAAGGTGACTGGCATCACTAAGAGCAAGGATGTGAACTCCATCTCTGTTGATGAACTTGTAGGATCTCTTCAATCTTATGAGTTGGACCTACCTAAGACTAGCAAATCCAAATCAATGGCTCTTAAGTCAATTGATGAGGTTGATGTTGGTGGATTTGATGATGAGCTCTCTACTATAGAGATTGTTTACCTTGCCAAGAACTTTAGGAATTTCCTTAGAAACAACAATAGAAGGGCAAGAGATAAGAACATTGCTGAACCTAGAAACTTTAGGAAGAATAATCCCACTAAGGTTATAAACACTGATAAACCTAGAGAAAAGGTAGGTCAATCTTCAAATAATTCTATGGGTCCCCAGTGTTTTGGATGTCAAGGGTATGGTCACATGAAATCTGATTGTCCTACCTACATAAGTCTAAGGGTAAGGCTATGGCTGTAACCCTTAGTGATGGTGAAGTTTCTGATGATGAGTCTGGTTGTGACGAGGATGGAAACTTCATTGCTTTCACTGCTACTACTGTAGTCAATGAAAGCATATCTGCTGAAAAGAACCCTTCTGATGGGGAACTCTCTGAGGATGCAAATCTTCAAGAAGCCTACAATAAACTTTGCAAAGTTGCTGCAAAGGATGCTATGAATGTTGAATTAGGCTTGAAGAAAATTGCATCTCTTAAGCTTGATAAGAAAAATTTGCTTGTTAAACTGTTTGATGCTACTGAACTTTTGAATAATGTAAAGACTGAGAACATGCTTTTAATTGATAAAGTTAAGAATTTGAAACATGAGCTTTCTGTTGCTAGAGAACAATCTAATAGGTCTGCTAGTTCCAAACTTGATCATATGCTGAGTGTTCAAAAGTCTCCTTTTGATAAAATTGGGTTAGGTTTTGTAGAAAGCATCAATGTGTCTGCACCCAATTCCACTGTCTTTGTTCCTTCATCTTCTTCTGAACCCCCTGTGAGTGAGGTTGTGAGTAAGGTTGTCAAGCCCTTAGAAGTTACATCTCCTAGGAAGATTAGGGTTGATCTGAAAGAGTCTAAACTTAAGAAGTCTACCATTTCAAAGGACAAGCCATATGATAAGCCTGCATGGGTTTGTCATTTTTTGTGGAAAGTCTGGATACATTCGTCCAAACTTTTACAAGCTGCAAGCTGCTAAAAGAGCAAATAAACCAAAAGTACATGTGCCTCAAGCACAAGATCCTATGGTACTCATTGGTGAATTTGTAAAGGTTCTAAACCTTTATTCCAATCCTAGAGTTGATAATCATTCTCATGTGAATAAGAACTCCAATGCTCGTGGTATATCTAAAAAGTTTTGGATGCAAAAGGCTCAATCTAATTGAGTCCTTCTGACATAGTCCTTGTGCTTCATTGCTATTCGTTGTGACCTTTATTCTTTGGTTTTTTGTTTTTTCTGTGTCTAGGATTTGCATTGCATAACATTCATGCATTTCACTCTAGGTTTTTTTTTTTGTTTTTTTTTTCCAAATTAAAAAAAAAAAAAGGGAAAAAATGAACCAAATTATGTTTTGCACTATTTTCTTGGTTTTTGAAAACAAGATTGGTCAATTTATTTTCACATAACATGTCTTTTGTACCTTGTTTAGCTTTGATGAGCTCACTTATTGCACTTTACTAGTTGAAGCTTTGTAGTGCATGTTGTGTGGGAAAGATGTTTATGGTTTTGATCACTTTGTCTTGATCTTGACGTCACATGTCTTTGACTGTTGGACTTGAACCTTTAGAGAAAGGAATAAATAACCATCTCACCACTGTTCACTAGCCAATCATGAACACCTTAGTGCATATCGTAAAGATTTTGTGCTCGAGAAAGTGTAGCACATGCACAAAAAGAACATAAGGTGTAACCTCGGTTTAAATGCTAAAATTGGTGTGAACATTATTGGACTTAATGTTAAATCAGTCAAATAAGATTGGTGTGTACATTATCCCGGCTATTTTAATAAGTTTCTGAATAATTAAAATTTGTGTGTACAATATGAGGCAATATCAAGAAACTTACATGATTGCAAGCTTATGATCTAAGAGATGTGGGAGTTATATGATGTAACTCTTTTGGTAATAGTCTCTTTCAAATTCTATGTGATGAATTTTGTAGACTTTGTGTTTAATTGCTATACTTATATCACCTCACATGTATCTCAAGCTTTTCCTAGTTGCACACACTACACAAGTTACCATGTGTGTCTTTGGTTTGACCAACCAAGTTTGCAAATACCTTGAGTTTTGTGCAAAACTGATTTGATACTTGAAAATTTATGGAGAATGTAAGAAATTTTAACTTTGGGAAAATTGGGCTTAAAACTTTTTTTTTGAAAAACTTATCATCACATACTCATGCATTTTGTTCATCAATTTCAATGCTTTGAGATGTTCCTAAATTGTTTTTCAAAAATTGTGTTTTTCCTCAAAATTTTGTGAGCCTTTGTCTGTTTCGATTGATCCAATCTGTTTTTCAATCAATCGAAATTGTTTGAAAACTTTTAAAGAAGCCTCTGTCTGTTTTGATCAATCGAAACTAATTTTCGATCAATCGAAACTCGTGAATCCGGTTTTTAAAAAATCAGATTTGACTTGTTCAAACCAACTTTTTCAAAACTTTTTCTCTCTCTCTCTCCGACTCGGCAAGGCTCCACAAGGATTTTTTTGTCGTTTTCCTCCAAATTTCTTGCTAGGTTTCTCTCTCCATAAGCCGGTATGTCCATATTACCCTTGCTTTTGCATTGTTTTTCTTGATTTCATGCATTATTTCATGGTTTTGGGTAAATTTTCGGACTATGCATAAATTGGGATTTTTGATTAATCAAGCCTTATCTTGTGAATTTGATCAATGGGTTTTGTTGCTATTATGATATGTTCATGATCTATGTTGGTTAATTTGATCAATTTGGGGATTTGTGAAAAATTAAAAATTATAGGGCTTGTATTGAACCCGAATTGGGGATTTTGTTCAAATTGGTTTCAATTGATGAAATTGGCTTGTTGTATTGATGTAATTGATCATTATTTTATGTAATCTATCTTGCGTGATGATCAATTGGTCAATTTTTACAAATTGAACAAGTAGTTCTTCAAATTTTTGGAGTTTTTGTTAGAAACTCTATGCTCAAGCCAATTTTGTGAACTTGAACTTAATTTAAACTTAATTTCACTGCATTAGGGATTGCATCATGACATTTAATCTGTTCATGCATCATATAGATTTTTGCTCTATTTTTTTTTTTTTTTTTTTGGTGCTAACTTGCAGTCTGCCCTTGGTTTTTTTTTTTTTTTTTTGCTTTGTGTCCTTGTCCTTATCCTAGCACCATGCCTAGGAAGATTAGAGCCCATAGGACCCCTTCACCTCCTCTGAGTCTCCCTCTAGGAGTGAGGTGTTTAGGAATGACAAAAGCATAGAGGTTTATGAGAAGCTAAACTGTAAGCGTAAGATTTGGGCTGAGCGTTCTGTGGTATTAGATGAGGTTGATCCGGCCATTAGGGCAAACCTTGAGTCTCGAGGTTGGTTGTCCCTATTAGAGATAGATCATCCACCCCCAACCGCCCTGATTAGAGAGTTTTTCTCGAACCTCTCTTGCCACATCTATGATTCCAACACCCTTGTTAGGAGTTGGATACAAGGTGTTAAGTTCACCATTACTCCTCGAGTAGTGGCTAATGCTCTTGGGGTTCCAGTCATTAGGGAGCTTGTCTAACCCTATGAGGAGTCTCCACCCTTAGATGACGTCATGTCATACATCACAGGATCTTCTATCCAGTGGGGTTCTGATCCTCGGATCACGTCTGCTAAGCTTACTGGGACTGCCTATCTTTTCTTTAGGATAGCATGTCATTCTTTGTGGCCTATTTCTCATCTCCACACCATCCCTCTTGAATGATGTGTGTTTTTGTACGCTTTTGTTTTTGGTGCATCTATTAGCTTTCCACATCTATTTCTTCGTTCTTTGAATGAAGTTCATAGGAGTTCTGCCATAGCGCATGCTCTTATTCATCCTATTTTCATTCATAGGATTTTGTTGTTTCTTGGTCTAGCTGATTTCCCTTCCAGTGAGCCCATTCATGTCATTGCTCCCATAGGTGCCACCTTCCTTAGGTAGAGGGCTGCTCACTTGAGAGTTGTTCCTATGCGTCCTAGAGGTGCGTTATCTGGTGTTGTTCCCCCTCCTCCCTCTTCTATAGGCACTGATACGGCTGAGGTGTTTGGTGCTGCTACTGCTGATGCTGATGTTCCTCCACCGACTACTTCGGATGATTCAGACATTCAACGTACGTTGGATCATGTCTTGATCGTTCAGGCGGCTCATGGACAAATTTTGGTGGACGTGCTCGATGAGATCCGTGCTTTGCGCGCAGAGTTGGCACAGTTTCGATGATCTTCACCACCACCTCCTTTTGATGATGGATTTTGATTGCCTTTTGGCATTCCGTCACAAAAAGGGGGAGTACATATTTGAGCTTATAGAGTTTTTGTTTTCAAGGGGAGAGCATTTTTGGTTGGTTGGAGCTTGTAGAATTTAGATTGTATCTAGGTGGTTCACATTGTATTTTACCTTTTTTAGCTCTTGCCATATTTTTGTTGGACTATTCATGTTAGGGGGAGATATGTTTTTATTGCTTTATATGTTTCTTGTTTCGACTGCTTATTGATTTATATTTATAAGTTATTATTTGATATATGTCTTTATTGTGTGTTGTTTGAAATCAAGAATATATTTTGTTTACTTGTATTTTCCACACATGCGGTTATGCATTTTTGTTTGAGTGTTTCAGGAAATATACAGGTTGATTCAATTGAGCTGCTGTCTACACTTGCAACTGATGGATAGTAGTTAGGATTGAATTTGTTTTTATGAGCATTATTTTTGTAAAGGGTTTTTCTTTGTAAACTTTGAGCTTTTAGTTGTGTTTTGTCACGGATTGCCAAAGGGGGAGTTTGTTAGGTTCTAAAGACTTAGGATTTTATGTATTTAGAACTCTAATGTGTATTATTGGCAAACCATAATCAAAACAAGATGTTTAGTCGTGTTTAGACTTGCTCAAAGTTAGTTCATTTATGTAAAGTTGGAATAAGTTGATGCAGGAATCATTTAAGTTTCTCGGCCTGGTTCGATCGATCGAAGCTTAGGCTCGATCAATCGAAAATTGGGTCAGAGGCATTTTCTGCAGAATTCCAACTCAACCCTAGTTTTGTTTTAAAGCGTTTAGGGTTTTCTAATTTGCCCTAGGTATAAAAGGCAAACCCTAGCCACGTTTTTGTGTTGCTCATATTGTTGTTTGTGTAAATCTCTTGTGAAATCTATGAGGAGCTTTCTTTTACACAAGCTTAGGATTATCAAGAAGGAGATTTCTTCAAGAACTTGATAATCATTCAGTTGCTACCATAAGAACTTAAAGAAACACAAGCGGGTGTGCTTGTACTTGCTAGAGAATCCAAGAAAGAAGGAGTCTGTGGTTTCAGAGCTTGCATGTGGTCGTCTCAGTAAGTTTCTACTGGTGGGTAGCAATAGGATATTAGTGGTCTAAGTCCTGTTGAACAACTTCGATTCTTTCATAGTGGATTTAGGTTTACCTTGAGAATAGCTAGGTTAAATCCTCCCCAAGTTTTTACCGGTTTGGTTTCTTGGGTGATCATATCTTTGTGTTATTTATCTTTCTGCTGCTTTGCATGATATGATTGTTTTAATTGTAATAACCTAGATTTGTTAATTTGGAATAAGTAACAACTTGGCTAATTAACAAGGTTAATCCAGTTGTGTTTTTAAGGGGTCTAAAAACTATTAGATTCAACATTTGATTGGAATGATAATGATGGACTTCTTCAAGACCCATGCTCCATTTTGTCATGTGGACACCAAGGTGAGTTTTTCTTTGGTTTCTTTGCTTGGAAAAATGTTGTTGCATGTTTAACTAAAAGTTTCATGGTGTGATATTGTCACTTTTGAAATTTTGTTGGCGTTGTGTGATTGATCATGTTTGGAATGTTGGCTTTGGAGCATTCTTGAAGTGTGTTTTTTCTTTGATCATGGTGCAATTTGGGCAATGTTGGTGGCTTTTAGAATTTTGACAATGTAGGTAATTTGTGATGTTGTTGGATGAATTTTGGTTTGGATTTTGGGAGTATTGGCATTGTGAAAACTTTGTGTTTGACTTATATGAATGTGTTCATGATGTATGTGAGAAAACTTCTTGGCATGCGTAAACTTTGTTTTATGAACATGGCAAACTTTTGTGGGTATGTGCATGGATATATTTATGGGTATTGTGGAAAAATTTTGTTGGGTATGTGAGAATTTATTTGTGCATGAAGTTGTGGGAATTTTTTTTCTTGGACATGTAGAAATTTTCTTTTTACATGGCTATGGCAAAATTTGGTGGTTGTATGGATATGTGATAAATTTGGTAGTGGTGAAATTTTGGTGGGGCATTGATTTGATTTTGTGGTGGTGTGGTATTGATTGTGAGGATATTTTTTTGGGTATGGAAATCTTTTGGTTATATGTTTTGGGTTATGGAAATTGATGAGCTGAATTTTTATGTTGGAGAGCCTCATGAGTTGAGGGAGTCTCCAAATGTTGAAAAGTGCATGGGCAGCGTTGTCACCTAGCATCAAAAACGTCATCAATGAAGCGGACTTTGGCACCTTCTTCAAAGTTTTGTCAAATCATGAGACACATGAGTATAAGAATCTTCAGTTACTTCTTGCCTTAGTAGAGCGTATCTGGGACACTACCTGTACCTTCCATTTTCCGAACATTAGGGAGGTAATATCGACACCTTGTGACTTTTCTGTCATCACTCTTTTGAGGTTGGGTGGTAAAAGAATTCTTGTCAATAATTCCCTTACTTCAATTGAGCTCAAGAAACTTCTAGGTGTAATGCCTTCTAGAATGAGGAGTAATAATGTTCCTTTGTCTTGGTTATGTGAGAGTATTCCCCAATGTGAGACTATGGCAAAGGGTGCTCATATGTTCATGCTTCTTTTTATTGGGACTTTCTTGTGTCCAAATTTAGGCAGTACTATGAATCTGTGCTACTTGGGGAGCTTGAGAAAAATTGAACATCTCCGGAATTATGACTGGGGCGACATGGCCTATGCTACTCTAATGTATTTCATGACACAACTCTCTAGGTGGAGTCTTTCAAGGTTGGGTGGGGCTTCATTTGTTTGGCAGGTGAGGTTTGGTATTTGTTATGGCTATATGTAGGTTGTGGAAATTATTTTGGCTATGTGGTAATGGTGTTGTGAATTTTCAAGTCTGGATGTATGAGTATTTAGGGGTTGGTCCCAAAATCAGTGAGGAAGTTACTGGCATTTTTCCTAGATTTCTCCGTTGGTTGCCCAAACATCACTTGTCTCCACCCTCTAGGCGTTCTTTGGAGATTTGGCTCTTGGTGATTGACAATCTGACAATTGATGATGTGAGTTCTTTCTTTTTCCTTTTTAAATCCTTGGCACATTGTTATGATCCAGTCTTTTCTCTTTCTGAGTTTCTTTGTGACTTTTCAGATGAACTTAAATCCTTGGGCTAGATATGAGGGGTATGCTGAGTGTGAGGGGGCTCTAGAATTGAATAGCCACAAAGTATTGTTTGAATGTGGGCATGGAAAGTACTAGTATCTTGGTGATCGGGTGTTGCCCCAAGTTGAACATGTGTATCCTCCTGCCACAATTCCAACTCGGTCCTTGTCTCACTGTTCAGTTGGCTAACTTCCTAGCTAATGAAGAGATTACTCACGCCCGTGATAGCTATGTTGTTGCAGGAATAAAAGGAAATTATGCTGAATTCCTCTGGGATCATCTAGAAGGTTGCTTAGTTGGTAGAACGGTATTTCTCTTCCCTACAAACTATTGTTGTGCAAATTCCTTTTCCATATTTATTCTTGTTAACAATATTTGCATGTTGGATTTTCAGCCTCCATATTCTAAAGGAGAGGAAGCTGAAGAGATTCCTTCTCCTCACCATGCTGGTGGTTCTTCTAGTTCTTTCACAGAGACTTATAATCATTTTTCGGCCTGGCAGTATGATGTGATGAATTCTAATGGAACTTATAGTTCCATGCCTTTAACTAGGCCAAAGCATGTGACAAATGTTCCTTGGCCCGATTCAGTGTGTTCTTGAATGTTCAGTTCTTTGTCCTTATTTCTATGAATGGATTCTAACTTAGTAGAGTTGTGCTTCAGGTTGATATGGATCATGTGGAAGAAAGCATGCCGATAATTAGAGGCTTGCAGTCATTGGCTTGTACTCAGTCCTCCCAATATATGATCAATGATTCTAACGAGGTATGCCATGTTGTTTTTTGAGTATCTTTGGCTTGAGGTTTGCTTGATAGTCTCTTTAACACTTGATTTTGCTGATTTTTTAGGCACATCGAATGGAAACTGCTGACTCTACCAGGAGAGCTTTAGAGGAAAGGATCAGGATCCTCGAACTTGAAAATCGTTAGTACGATCCTCGCTTTTTCGTAAGTCAAGAAGGAAATACTGAAGGTGGCACCTCTAGAGGTGGATCAAGGAGATCCTCCAGCAGGCGGACTCAGAGTCCTAATGATAAATGACTTGTATGTTTATTTTTCCTACAAAACAAGAGGAAGTGTTCTTTAGACAATCTTGTATTATTTTCCATGTTTAGCCCTTTGTCCTTGGTATCACCTTGGATCATGTAGAAACTTTAACTAAGACAACTTTAGAATTCACCTGATGAGATCTTGTAATACAAATTTAAACTTATCTTGCTTGGCTTTGTAGGAATCTGCACTTACTTGCATTAGGTGTGTTAGGACATATGTGTTTCACTTGTTAGGAAAATATGTTACTACTTTATGTAATTGACTTATCCTTTGACAAAACACACTTTACTTATATTTGGGTAGATTTAGGATGTGTTTAAATACTTAAAGAAACCATGTTTTAAGATCAAGTGTTGAAACCTTCAAGTCTGTCCAAGAAAACAAGTTGATAGTGCAAATTCATTAAAGCACGACAGCTGGCTCAACAGCTGCATCTATCGAGCTTAAGAAAGCTGTTCAAAGACTGGTGTGCTCGACACCTCCTATTTGTTGAGGTTTAAGAATTTTAGAATTCAAATCTGATTTTCTAGGGATCCGTGAATATGTCTTTGGGCCATCTTTTCTCCTAACCCTAGACATATAAAAGGATTGTTTTAAGGGCTGTCAAACAGTTCACAAGTTGCACAAGCATTGAGCAAACTCTGCTCAAGAAAATTGTGACCGGAGACGAAATTCTTGCCCTAGTTCATCTGTTTCTCTTGAAGAAGTTGCTGTGTATGTGCACCGTAGGGTTTTGTGACCAAACAGCTTCTTGATCTTCATCATGTGGATGAACTGAAGAACTTTGCAATCAACAATCTTCTTAGTTGGTGATTGAAGTCGCGTACTGGGATCCACGCAATTGGTTAGTTACGTACTTGGGAGTTGTGCATCAGAAAGGGAAACTATCACTATAGAACAAGTCCAATTGGGTATTGGGATAAGGGTTCAACTGTAGGTTGGTAAGGTACTTGGGATTCCTTTACTTGTAACCGCTTGTTGTGATAATAGTGGAGTTTCGGGAGTGGTGACTTGAAAATCACCAGTGGGGTTTTTGCCGTTAGGTTTTCCCCATTCATAAACAAATCACCGTGTTATTTATTTTCCGCTGCATAATTAGTTTATTGGTGATTTGTTTATGCTACCACGCATTTGCATGATAAATTGATTAATTAACAACTTGACTAATTAATTAATTAATTTCTATCACAAGGGATCATTCAGTTTGTGGCCTATCAAGTGGTATCAGAGCAGGCACACTCTAATTAGGGTTTAATCTTTGCTGTGTTAATCCATTGACCCCTGTTTGTCATGGATAGAGGACAGTCATTAATCATACCTCCTTTATTTGATGGCACTAACTATACATATTGGAAAGTACACATGAGAGCTTTCTTGCAGTCTTTAGATGAGAAAATGTGGCAAGCTGTGGAGATAGGCTGGACTAAGCTTACAGAAGTGCCAGCCAACTGGGATGATGCCAAGATTAAGGTGGAAAACTTCAACAGTAGAGCATTGAATGCGTTGTTTAGTACAGTCACCAATGAGGAGTTCAAAAAGATATCCTCAACTGAAACTGCCAAGGAGGCTTGGACCATCCTCCAGACAACCTATGAGGGTACAAAGGCTGTAAAAGATTCAAAGCTTCAGAGGCTCACTACAAGCTTTGAAGAGATAAAGCTGGAGGAGGATGAGTTATTCGATGAGTTCTATGCCAAGCTAAAGGACATAGTGAACTCAGCCTTTAATCTTGGAGAAACCATTCTTGAACCCAAGATTGTAAGGAAGGTGCTCAGATCTCTACCTAAGAGATTCCATGCTAAGATCACAACAATAGAGGAATCAAAGGACATTGATAAGATTCCTTTGACTGAGCTGGTTGGAAGCTTGCAGGCCTACGAGTTAGGATTGACAAGGATTGGCAAGACAGGTAAAGGCAAGAGCATGGCACTGAAGGCCAAGAGCAGTGAGACAGATGAGTCTTCTGATGATGAAGATTCCAAGATGAAGTCCTACATCACCAGGTAGTTCAAGAAGTTTATGAAGAATGCCAATGGAAAGGGTTTCGACAAGGATCGCAGGCAATCCAGTTCTTCTCAGTTTAAAGGCCAAGACAAAGGGAAGAAGGATGCTAAGGAAGGTAGTCAGTACACTGTTCCCACAGGACCTAAGTGCTTTAGGTGTCAAGGCTTCGGTCACATGAAGCATGAGTGTCCTACATACCTCAAGAGCATTGGGAAGAGCAAGGCACTTGCTGTTACCTTGAGTGACACCGAGCCCGAGGATGATTCCAACAATGAGGATGACGGAATCTTAAATGCCTTCACAGCCACTGTTAATCCTACTGATGGGATTGTCGAAGATGTGGTTGAAGAAAAGGAATTGGTGGAATCTAAGTTTGAGAAGATGGATGATCAAGATGACATTCATACAGCCTATGAAAAACTGTACAAGCTTTCTGAGAAGCATGAGAAACTGTATAGGCTAACCACCAAGAAACTCAGTGATGTGGAACTTAACCGCGAGGAGATTTCCATGAAGTTTAATGAGGTTAATTAGACCATCGAAGCACTGAGATTTGAGAACAATTTCTTAGCTGAGAAGACAAAGAAGCTTGAAGCAGAACTGTGTCAAGTCAGAGCTCAACTGGAAAGGACTTCAAGCGCAAAGCTAGATGAGATGCTAAGCATTCAAAAATCTGCTTCAAATCAAACAGGCTTAGAGTATGGTCTATCTTCCTCTAATATTGCTTCTTCTAGTACTACTGTTTTTGTTCCTCTTGCTAATAATGTTAAAATTGAGAATAATAAGGTTAAAACTGAATTAGCTAGTGAGAACATAGACAAAGGTAAATTTATCTTAAGAGCACCCCCTAAGCTTGAGAAGAAAGATGTTAAAAACCCTAGGGCTAAGAAGGCTAACTCTCAAAATCCTAAACAAAAGAAGCAGCATCTCTGTCATCATTGTGGAGCTGCCGGTCATAGTCGACCAAATTGCTACAAGTGGTTTGCCACTCAACAGAGCAACGGCATGATAGCATATGGGAACCAAAATCAGCTTCAGTATTTTCTTGCTCCCCTTGGAGATCTTCTCAAAGCCCTCATGTTCCTTTCGAACTTGAACGGTTTTTCTCCTTCACCGCCGGTTCAAGGGTTTAATCAAAGGAAAGGTTCTTCCAGGGTGTGGAAGGAAAAGGGCTCCAAGTGATTCTGTCACTTTTCTCTCTTTCTTCTTGTTTTTGTGTGTGCATTACTTATGTGTTTTGCTTTCAAGTTTTGAGTCAGTCTAGTTTTTATGCTTTGGTTGTTTAACATGTTTTTATTTGGTTTTTTTTTTTTTTTTTTTTTTTTTTTTTTTTTTTTTTTCCAGTTTTGCTTTGTTTTTTTTTTCATATAAAAATAAAAAAAAAATACAAAAACAGTGTGTGTTTTGTGTACATTGGTACTTGTGTACCTTGGATAGCCATTGAAACAAAGTCTTCTAAACTTTGTATCATTTGTAGCTTAGATGAGCATCTCTATGCACAACTAAGCAAGTGAGTTTTGTGGCTCTTGTTAGTGATGAATAAGATTAAGTTATCTCTTGTATTTAACACTCGTATCACTCTTTTTGACAGGAATGACTAAAAAAATCCTAAGAAAAAGGCATAAATAACCATCTCACAACTGTTACCCGCCAATCATAATATGACACCTGTATGCTTCGACATAGCAAAAGTTCAGTGTCAATGACATTTGTGTGCTTAGGCATAGCAAAATTGGAATGTCAAATATCATTGGGTATTTCTTTTCTCTCTAATATGCCCATGCATGATATGCTTAAAAGAAAAATATGCAAAAGAAAAATCAAAAGCAAAAAGATCAAAATGATTTAAAAATGATTGCAAGCGTGTATTCTAGGAGATGTGGGAGTTATAGGATGTACCTCGAAGGTGATAGTCTCCATCAAGAAGTTATGATTGTGTGTGAGTTAAAGTGATTTTCTCATATCTCAAATCGTCATAACATGTATACACATATGCAATCTTGCAATGTTTTTCACACACAACACGCAATATTCTTTGCTATTCTTGATACATGTGCAGGTACAATGTGATTTGGTCATCACAAGATTTTACATGTGTTAATGTATGCTCACTAAACTGTCTTGACTTATTTTTGAAATATAAAATTGGTTAGATTTGTTTAGTGTGTGTGTGTATGTTTTTGAGGATCCATGTGCTTAAAATTTTTATTGAGAGATGATTTTGAGAGCTTAATATGTTGATTGGATCATTGGTTGAGTTGCATGTTGGATTGCATTCATGTCTATGTTTTTCACATCTTGAAAAATTGGTTTTAAAAGCTTGCTCGACACCTCCAGGATACCTCCTCGACACCTTCTATCTATCGAGGTTTAAGAATTTCAGAATTCAAATCTGATTTTCTTAGGATCCGTGAATATGTCTTTGGGCCATCTTTTCTCCTAACCCTAGACATATAAAATGATTGTTTTAAAGGTCGTCAAACAGTTCACAAGTTACACAAGTATTGAGCAAACTCTGTTCAAGCAAATTGTGACCGGAGACGAAGTTCTTGCCCTAGTCATCTGTTTCTCTTGAAGAAGTTACTATGTATGTGCACCGCAGGGTTTTGTGACCAAGCATCTTCTTGATCTTCATCGTGTGGATGAACTAAAGAACTTTGGAACCAAAAATCTTCTTAGTTGGTGATTGAAGTCGCGTACTGGGATCCGCACAATTGGTTAGTCACATACTTGGGAGTCGTGCATCAGAAAGGGGAACTGTCACTACAGAACAAGTCCAATTGGGTATTGGGGTAAGGGTTCAACTGTAGGTTGGTAAGGTACTTGGGATTCCTTTACTAGTAATGGCTTGTTATGATAATAGTGGAGTTTCGGGAGTGGTAACCTAAAAATCACCCAATGGGGTTTTTACCGTTAGGTTTTCCCTATTCGTAAACAAATCACTGTGTTATTTATTTTTCACTACATAATTCGTTTATTGGTGATTTGTTTGTGCTACCATGCGTTTGCATGATAAATTGATTAATTAACAACTTGACTAATTAATTAATTAATTTCTATCACAAGGGGTCATTCAGTTATGGCCTATCAAGGTGGAGCTAAATGCCCCTAGTTTAAAATGAATGCATGATTTTTGAAAATCTTGATGTGATTTTTTTTTTTTAAGAAAATAATGGGGGCATTTTTTTTTTGAAAAATGAGCCATAGGTGAATGCCCCTAGTATACAAAAGGATGCATGATTCTTGGAAATCTTTATGATGATTTTCTTCCTCTTTTTTTTTTTTTTTTTGAAAAAAAAAAATCTGATGGAAGGTTTTTGTTTTTGAAAATGCATAAGGCGTGGGCGAATGCCCCTAGTTTGGAACATAAATCCATGAGTCTTAAGAAAACTTGAGTTGATCACTTTTTGAGAACAATGATGCAGGTGATGATTTATTGAGAACAAGTGTGTTAGACTTGTCAAAATGTCTCAGTTTGATTAAAAAAAAATATTTTTGAGTGTCAAACGATCTTAAAAAAAATTACATGAGAACATGAAACTGCATGGAATTGCATGATTGTAGGACCGAGGGGCTGCATGCCACTTGGCAACTGAAGAGTGCAATTCGGCACTTTTGGAGTGTCGTTCGGCACTTTTAGAGTGCCAAATTGCACTGAGCCACACCATGACACTCACACCAAGGTGGGCCGAAGATCATGTGTTTCGGTTTAACACTACTAAACTCTATTTGACAATTGAAGAATTCTCTGCTATCTTGGACTACGATCCAGGTAAAAAATATGTAGTGGTTTCATGTGATCCCAAGCGTAAGGAATCTTTGTTTGATGCTCTCAGTCTTCCTACTTCCATTACTGATAGTATGATTAAAGGTCGTATGGTGAATCTTTGTGCCATTATCTCTTGGTTGATTGACAAATACACCTATAGAGTGACTGACAACACGCAGAAAAACTTTGGTTTGGCTTTATGCTTTGTGGGAGAAATTTTTCTTTGCTCTAGAAGACACAACTTTGTGAATGCTCGAGCTATAAGTGTTGTGAGTCAGATTAAGGATGGTAATAGTCCTGTTTCTTTGATCTTGGCAGAAACTCTTCTGGGACTGGATGTTGTGTTTCATGGTGGAGAAACTCAAAACTTTTTAGGGAGTCTTTTGACTTTGTAGATATGGCTAATGGAGCGATTGGACATGATTGCCAAGCCTACAATCGGTAATTATAGGCCTAGCAGTTTTCTTAGCAGGGCTGTAATCAAGACTAAATGCCAAACAGAGAGTGACTAGGTGAAATTCTTAGACAAGAAATCTGAAAGTTCAAAAACGTGTATAAAAACACTTTTGAACGTTTAGACCCCCAAAATACAACTTAACCAACTCAAGCAATATGTCAAACAACTAGTGTGCGGAAACTTAACACATGCTATAATATGAAATTGGTTATAAACTATCTAAGCCATAACAAAATAAAACCACAGCAGATAATGTAAATGCAAAGATAGAGAGGAAGGAAGATGCAAACACAAAGACAACACGCGATGTGTTATCGAAGAGGAAACCGAAGTCCTCGGCGAAAAACCTCTCCGCCGCCCTCCAAGCGGTAATCAATCCACTAGAAAATACAGTTGGGATACAAGGACAGCAATAGACCCTCCAAGCCTAATCTACCCAGTGCACCTAAGCCCTCCAAGCTTCTTGCTCCAACGAGGTTGCGCCGAACCTTTTTCTTTTCTAGCTTCCCGGATTCCGCTACTAGACCGTAGCATCAACCAATGAAGATTGGCTCCTTCCTAACTGCTTCCCAGAACTCCAAACAACTGTCTCACAGAGATGATAATGGTGAGAACCAGGATTGATATAATGCCTCTCAAGGATTTGACAATGGAGAGGAAGAGAGTAAGGGAATTTGAAGAGACTCTAAGGTATAGATTGTGGGTGAAGCAATCTGGTTTTTCTTTAGGGTTTCTCTCTCAAAATTCTCTCTAGAAGCTCTCTTTCAATCGTGGGTTAAAGGGGTATTTATACTGGAGTAGGAGAGGAATGTGAAACGTCAGGTTTTACAAAACAGGGGTGGCTCGCGGCTTGACCAAGTCGCGAGATCCAGTCGCGAGTTAACCGTATGGCCAGTTGTCCTGTTTTGTCCTGTAGTGCTCCAGCTAGCATGACTGTTCATCTTCCAGCATGCTTGGCACGTGTGCAGCTTCTGGCGGCTTGCAGCCGCGAGTCCACCCACGAGTCCCAGCCGCGAGTCTCTGTTTTCTTGCACACTCTTGAGCAAACTTCACTCTATCTCACTCACTACCCTTACAACAAACCCACCTAAATACAGGGTTACTAAATGCTGAATTACAAGCAAATTTGGCATGGAATAAAGCCAATTAGATGGTTGAATAAATTCAACCTTACAATCTCCCCCTTTGGCTATTCCGTGACAAAACCCTAAAACAAACTCTAGACTTAACATGTGAGTTGGGAACAGTTGAACAAAACTCACTCACACCTAACTCTAGAAGCTGTGAAGCACTTGAATCATATGAACATAATACTCCTGAAACACAACAATACACCATGATCATTGTAAGCTGAAAATTATAAATGCATATGAAACAGGCAATATGTGATCAAGCAAAGATGGAGTTACTAAACAAACCATGGCTTGATCAACCAAGTGAACACCACAAGGTAGTGATCACAGTGCTCATTCACACTTGGAATGAACACAAAGACATGCAAGTTAACAAGCACAAGGCAAGACACTTGTATGCTCAACACTCAACCAATGCATAACACACAAGGCATATGCATCTAGAAACAATCCTACAAGGGCACAAGAGTGACAGTACATAAACCAAAATGCAGAACATTTAGATTAAAGTACTGATTTCAACAAAGCATAAAGGCTGCACTAAGCAAGGTACATACCATAAAGCCTATAAACTATGCATAAAACATTAACCCTAAAAGCTTACAAAAGCACATAGGTACAAACCAACAAAAACATTCTGAATAATATCATCAAAATATATTAAAGTTTAAACCAAGAGTATAAGTTATGAATTAGAAACAGCTATACACAAAATACCCAAAAACATAAGCATATATAAACAAAGTTTCTGAATATGATAACTATGACAACTCCCCCTCAACACATTACTCCCCCTTAAGATTTGTTTTTCTGCTTTTCATCATTAATGACATAATTTCTCCCCCTTTTTGACCGGAATGGCCAAAGGGTCACTGGTCATGCTGAGTTGTGAAGCTGTCAAGTTTAGCAGCCAAGACATCAATCTGGTCTTGCATGGCTCTCATCCTGTCAGAGTGCTCAGTTTGGACTGCCCTGATCCCATCAAGCCTTTCCAGAATGATCTGGAAAGCATCTGGAGGTGTATCTGCAGAAGTTGAAGCTCTGTATCTTTTGCCACTCCTCCTAGGTGTTGAGGTTGATGCATGCCCTGCTGCCTCTGCTTCTGTTTCCATTGGGACAGCCTCTCCTTCATCACCTTCATCTTCTTCTCCTGGAAGCCTAACACTTATCCTTTTGCAGGTAAGCTTGTTAATTGCAGAGGGTGTGGACATGGGACTGATGTCTTGAGGGATTGGAACACCCTTCCTTCTAAAAATCCTCATTAGCAAACTGGGAAAGATCAATTTAGGCCTAGAGGTTGTTCTAGTTTCATCCACAATGGTGTCATAAATGTGGGAACTTATGTCTATGAAATTCTTTTCTTTGAGATCCATCAGAAAAACTGCTCTAGCACAATTGATTGTAGTCAATTTCTTAATGGGATAGAGGTTAAACATCATGATTATTGTAAGGCACCTCATGTCCACTGGAAAGGCAGTGGTATTCAAACATTTCCCTTCTCTCTGCCCACCTATCCTTTGTTGAACTGTTTCAATAGAAACACTCCTATCCTTGTAATTGATAAATTCTTCATCATCTAATCCTTCAAGCCCTAATGCATCATCTATGACATGAGCATCCAAGACAAATTCTTTACCTCTCACCCAGCAACTTAATTCATTCTCCTTTATCACAGCATTTGAGTAAAATTCCCTAATTAGGGGTTCACACACAACAGGGAAACCACTTAGAAGCTTTTCCCATCCTCTTCCTTCAAAACAGCTGGGAATAAAGGTTTATCTTAAGTCCTCCAAATCTACAAATCTTTCTTGAATGATTCCTGCATTCAAGAAGTTATCCTTGTATCTCTCAAAGTGATGAACTGACCTAAACAGTTTAGAATCCATCTTTAATCTTTTGTCAGCCTTTTTTGCAGTAGATTTCTTCTTCTGAGGTGAAGGAGCCATCTGTGAACAATCAGAAAAGGCCACAACAACATAGAACAATATATGTGCATGACCAGTCAGTACCATGTAATTAACAAAGAGATATCAACCATACAAATGAACTTTGAAAACTTAAACAATAAGCTACTTAGATCAATCACATGGATAACCAAGCCTAGGATAGGAAACACATGAACAACACGGAGAAACTATCCTAAAGGCAGATAAATGACATTGAGACAGATAATGGAAAAATGATATGACACACAAACAGTATTTTGAGCCTAACAGAAGCTCCCAACAGATTAACACAATAAAACATGCAAATTTAGCACAGTAAAACTCACAACCTCAAAATGAACCAATAGAAACAACTCAACAGCTCAAAGTTCAGATTAAAATAAAAGAAACACTTAGCTAAGCACAAGATGAAGAGCAATAAGGATATGACTATCATCAACACAAACTATAGTAACAGCATCCACAAGCTAAGCATGAACAAGGAGCAGAAACCGAAACATAAACCCATTTCAAAATCACAATCATATGCGAAAAATCAAAGGGTAAAAGCACAAAATCAAGTAGAAAAGAGTGTAAAACTGAAAACCCATACCTGTAACTTGACGATTTTGAGCTACAAGAGTGCAACAATAGAGATTGGAAATGGGAGAACGGAGTGTTTGGGAGGGAGAGAGTTTAGAGAGAAGATGAACAGTCACAAAAGTTCGAGGGAAAACTGAAAAAAGTTTAAAAACTGTTCCTATTTCTGCAAAACACGCGATTTTCGCAACTTGATTAAGTCGCCACACAGTCGCCAGCTCAAGCCGCCAAAGCACTTAAGAACAAAATTTTGAAAAATTTTTCTAAGTGTTTTTCGCGACTGGAAGGTCTACCCGCGAGTGAGTCGCGAGCTGAGCCGCGAAAATCTCTGAGTGAACCTCGCGACTGGACCTTCCACTCGCGAACAAGTCGCCAAAAATGACCAGCGAGGTTGTGACTGAGGCTCGCGACTTGACATACCCGCGACTGAGCCGCCAAAACAGGGCAAAACTGTATTTTTGAAATTTTCAGATTTTTCAAACAAAATACTTTCCAAAAACACCTAAAACACTCAAAAATCTTTTTGTGCTTGAATTAACAAAGATTGAGCATGTGAAAACACATTTCATCAAGTACAATCACACAAATGAATATGGCATTTATTGAACATAAACTTGTGTGTTGTGTGTGGATATCAACAATGAGATAGTCCTTTGTCTAATGTGAAGCTTCAATGATCAATTCAACCAAGGCATACACAATTAGCACTAGATCATGTGACCTATCTCAATTATAGAAATATGTATATATGACCTCCCACACAACTTGATAACATAACTTGGAGCTTTACATTTTACTCCACTTTTAGTCATAACATTTAATCTTTTTGATCTTTTTGAGGCAATCATCTCTCATTGTGAGAGTGATATTTGACATTTCACTATAATGATCAAGCCTTTGACTTTTTGAATAAACAATCACTTTAATATAAGGTCGCTTACCCTTTTTCCTAGTCAAATACTAGAATGTGCGACAGGCTTTTGCAGCTCAATATCTCTTTACATTTGGAGATTTACATTTGGTGAGCTCTTTTTAGCAAAACACAAATAAAAAGTGGGAAGATATATAGACACAAGTCTATGCATGTCTCAAGATTAACATAACCATTCACTAATCATTCATGACAAGTTTGAAGATCTATTTACAACAATCACATAGATTTCAAGATTTTTCCACAGTGATATGAGTGCATGTAAACAAGCAATGCTCGAAAATACACAAAGCCATTAGCACAAAGGTACAAGGCAAAACAAGTTTTGAGACAAAACTCAACAAAGTCAATCAAGCTTTTTGATTTTCTAATTTTTATGTGATTTTTGGATTTTTGACACAAGAAACAAAAAGATTGACAAAACAAAATTAAAAATATTCACAAGTAGACAAGCAAACAACCAATATCAAAAACAGCAAGCTTACCAAACAAACACAGTCATAAAGCATAGGAAGTATTAATGCATGGACATGTTGTAATGCTTATGCATGAGTACCCTTTTTCACCCACACGTCACTTGCGTTTGGGGTGATTTCCTTATAGGATTGGGTACGAGAGTTAGGGCTTTCAAACCTTCGTGAGAAGCTTTTCAAGCAGTTGGTGAATGCACCAATCATCTTCATCACGTTCATCATTCCGGGATCTCCATTTTGATCTCAAGATTGATCACCTGCCCCAATTCTCCTATCATTTCTGGGTCCTCCTGACCTTTGAGGAGTTGCACTGTTCTTTGCTCTCAACTTTTGGCAATTTGGTCGAGTACGACCTTGAAGTCCGCAATAATGGCACACATAAGTTCCTCTAGGACCTCTTTGTGGTCGTGGACGTGACTTGGCACGAGATTCAGACCTGCCCACAGACTGATTATGGGGATTCAGCATCCGTTGGTTCACCACGTTCTTCTTCTCCTCCACCTCAAGCTTCACACCAGTAAGGTCAGCTACAACTGGATCTTTGGCCTTTACAAACTTCACTTCTTTAGTGACATTTCCAGATGAACTACTTCCTCCGGTATATCCCAGTCCAGATTTGTCTGAAAAGCTTTTTTGAGATGATATAACATCATCTAGCTTCTTGGTGGTGACTCTCTCTATTTTAGCATTTGCTTGCACAACCTCATTTTCAAGAAATCTCACTTTTGTGTAAGTTTCGGACAACTCACCATTCAGTGTTTCTATCTCACATTTGGCCTCCCTATATCGAATTAGGAGACTTTTGTAGTCCTCCTCAGCCTTCTTCATTTTTCTTACAGCAGCCTTGGCCACCCTTGTGTACTCACCCGATTTCTCCAAGAGTGAGTTATAATTCTCTTGAAGATTTGCTGTGCTTTCTTCTTCTTCAGCTTCTGATTCTTCAACAATTCCTAGTGATTCATCATCACTATGTTCTCCAAGGTCTCGTACAAGCAGATTCAACTCATCCGAAGACTCAACATGAGCAATAGTCATGAAAGCTGAATAGTTCCCTTCTCCATCACAGCTCTCTTCAGATTCTGAGTCAGACGAATCTGAGTCACTCAAGGTCGTGGCATACACCTTGCCTTTCGATTTCAAATAATTCGGACATTCCTTCTTAAAGTGTCCATACCCGTTACATTCAAAACAAGTGACACCTTGTGTGGGTTGGGATTCTTTTCCATCTTTCTTTTTGAAATCCCTCTTCTCCCTTCCAGAACTTTGGAACTTTCTTTTATCATCAAATTTGCCATTATTTTTGAATTTCAAAAACTTTCTAAAATTTTTGACAAGATAGGCCACATCTTTGTCAACCACATCTTCTCCCGATGAGTCTTGATCTTCCACCTTCTCATTAATGGTCTTTAGAGCAAGGGATTTACTCTTCCGTTGATTGGGCAACGACATCTCATAAGTCTGCAGAGAACCAACCAGCTCCTGTACTTTGATGTCGTCAAGATCCTTGCTCTCTTCAATGGCTGTCACTTTAGCACGAAAACTTTCCGGCAATGATCGAAGGATCTTCCTTACAATCTTTGAGTCCTCCGTTTTCTCCCCCAAGTTAAACTTACTGACAACCACCTCATTTAGCTTCTCATAGAAAGAGTCAAAAGACTCATCGTCACTCATTTTAAGCTCCTCAAACCGAGTGGTCAGCATTTGTAACTTGGTGTCTTTCACTTTCTTCGTGCCTTCATAAGTGGTTTCCAGAATCTCCCATGCTTCTTTGGCAATGGTAATGTGAGAAATCCTGTGAAATTCATCTAGAGACACACCACAGAAAATAGCATTGAGTGCTTTACTGTTAGCATTAGATGCAGCAAGTGCTGCCTTATCCCATGTGGATTTGGCTGCCTCAGGTTTGGTCCAACCAATCTCAACAGCATCCCAAACGGATTCATCAATAGAACACAGAAAAGCTCTCATACGAACCTTCCAAAAAGCATAATTACTACCATCAAAATATGGAGGTGCATTTAGGGATTGAGACCTATCCATCTCAAAAGGGAGTCAAGGATCACACAAGGGTAATGAAACCAACAGCAGTGTACCCGCTCTGATACCAATTGAAAGTTCAAAAACGTGTATAAAAACACTTTTGAACGTTTAGACCCCCAAAATACAACTTAACCAACTCAAGCAATATGTCAAACAACTAGTGTGCGGAAACTTAACACATGCTATAATATGAAATTGGTTATAAACTATCTAAGCCATAACAAAATAAAACCACAGCAGATAATGTAAAGGCAAAGATAGAGAGGAAGGAAGATGCAAACACAAAGACAACACGCGATGTGTTATCGAAGAGGAAACCGAAATCCTCGGCGAAAAACCTCTCCGCCGCCCTCCAAGCGGTAATCAATCCACTAGAAAATACAGTTGGGATACAAGGACAGCAATAGACCCTCCAAGCCTAATCTACCCAGTGCACCTAAGCCCTCCAAGCTTCTTGCTCCAACGAGGTTGCGCCGAACCTTTTTCTTTTCTAGCTTCCCGGATTCCGCTACTAGACCGTAGCATCAACCAATGAAGATTGGCTCCTTCCTAATTGCTTCCCAGAACTCCAAACAACTGTCTCACAGAGATGATAATGGTGAGAACCAAGTTTGGTATAATGCCTCTCAAGGATTTGACAATGGAGAGGAAGAGAGTAAGGGAATTTGAAGACACTCTAAGGTATAGATTGTGGGTGAAGAAATCTGGTTTTTCTTTAGGATTTCTCTCTCAAAATTCTCTCTGGAAGCTCTCTTTCAATCGTGGGTTAAAGGGGTATTTATACTGGAGTAGGAGAGGAATGTGAAACGTCAGGTTTTACAAAACAGGGGTGGCTCGCGGCTTGACCTCGCGGCATGACCAAGTCGCGAGATCCAGTCGCGAGTTAACCGTATGGCCAGTTGTCCTGTTTTGTCCTGTAGTGCTCCAGCTAGCATGACTGTTCATCTTCCAGCATGCTTGGCACGTGTGCAGCTTCTGGCGGCTTGCAGCCGCGAGTCCACCCGCGAGTCCCAGCCGCAAGTCTCTGTTTTCTTGCACACTCTTGAGCAAACTTCACTCTATCTCACTCACTACCCTTACAACAAACCCACCTAAATACAGGGTTACTAAATGCTGAATTACAAGCAAATTTGGCACGGAATAAAGCCAATTAGATGGTTGAATAAATTCAACCTTACAAAATCAAGTACCTCAATTCAATGGGACTGTTATTGGTGGAAGTGCCTACCCCCTTTACCGAGGTCTCCATGATCATATCATATTTTCCTTGTTGGATTGCGAAGAGCAACTTTCTACAAGGGAGATAGACTCTTAAGGCAATTGAAATATGAGTAAGGAATGCCTAGTGGCAAAAGAAGAAGACCTTTCTTTCCTATGGATACAAATCCTACTTCTTTACAGAACATGCTTTTGGGTTTAAAGATGGCTAACCGAGTGGACCAATCTTTTGTCAAGGTTCACTTCCACAAGATAACTATAGAATACTCCAACTAGTTGATAGACAAGATTGTTGACAAGGAAGCTGAAAGGATTGCTATGAGAGAACAGTTTCTTAGAGACAACCGGGAAAAAACCCGATGAAGACAACTATGAACTCAAAAGAAAGGACAATGCTGACAAAGTACCTATCATAGAGGGAATTGATGATCAACAGAAAAAAGAAAAGACTGAAGACAAAGTGACCTTATTTATTTATTTATTTTTGGCTTTGAATCATGTTTGTTTTAGAAGTTGATGTAAAAACTCTTATGCTTAGGAATTATTTAAGATTTGCAGGCTAGGGGTTCTGTTTAAAGTGTAGGCTTTTAAGGTTTTGGAACTTTTATGGTTTGGTTTAGAGTTTGGGCTTTTGGATTTTGTGTAATGAAATGGTTGAATTTTTTGTAATTTTGGTTAATGGACAAATGGTGGGTTTTGGGAAATTGTGAATGAGCCAATGCATTGTTGCCTGTGTACCCCCTTGATAGAAGGATCAGGTCATCATGTAGTTCATTGATGATGATGGTTATTTATTTATTTATTTGCCTTAACTTTTGCCTAGGTCTCCCTTTCGGGTTTTCAACCTAGCAGGCTCTCTCACTCTTTTTTTTTTTTTTTTTTTAGTTAAACCTAGAAAAGGAAATAACTTAATGTACAACCACCTCAGACATTATATTTCTTCAATTGATCCATGTTGGTTAGCTTAGTGAAAGGGTTTGCATCCAAGTCCATCAATCTTACTGCTCCCGTAGAATATATCTGCTTGATAATGTATGGGCCTGCCCAATTTTGCTTGAACTTCCCATTTGCATCTTGAACTGGGGCTTGGATTTCTTTTAATATTAAGTCCCCAATTTCAAATCTCTAGTTCTCATTTTTTTTTTTTGTCAAAAGCTTTCCTAAGCCTCCTTTGATATCCTTGAATGTGATACAAGGCTTTAAGTATTTTCTCATCTAGCATGCACAACTGATCATATTTGCTTTTCAACCAATCTACTTCAAAGATTTCACTTTCCAATATTGTCCTTAGTGAACAAACACCTATCTCAATGGGAAGGACTGCTTCCATCCCATACACCAATGAATAAGAAGTGGCTCCTATGGAAGATTGATGTTCTATACCCCCAGAGTGCATAGGGCAACTGTAGGTGCCAGTCCTTGTAGTTCTTTATGCTCTTCTTCAAGATTCGCCCAATTTTTTTATTATTAGCCTCAACTACTCCATTAGTCTGAGGACGATAAGGCGAAGACTTGTGGTGCTGAATATTAAATTTTCATAGCAACTTTTCTGTTTCTCCCTTGAAATGCTGCTCATTGTCGGAGATAATTTCATGCGGTACCCCGTATCTGCAGATGATATTGGTCTGAATAAACTGAGCAACTTTCTTTGCGTTCAAAACCTTGAATGAGGCAGCTTCTACCCATTTAGTAAAGTAATCAATGGCTACAAGTATAAATTCATAGCCATTGGATGTTGTAGGGTGGATCTTCCCAATAATGTCTATTCCCCATGTAGAGAATGGCCAAGGTGATGCCATGGTATGTAATGGCATGAGTGGCATGTGCTTTAGATCTCTATGGACTTGGCATTGATGGCATCTTCGAACATGAGTCACACAATCGGCTTCCATAGTGGTCTAGTAGTAACCCTGTCTCATTATCTTCCTTAATAGCATATGCACATTCATATGTGGCCCATAACTTGACTCATGAACCTCTTCAATTATCTGTTGTGATTCCTTGGCAGTTACACAAAGGAGATGAATTCCATCATATGATCTTTGGTAAAGCCTTTCACCACAAATGATGTAATTAGTAGACAACCTTCAGATGGTTAACTAATCATTCTTCTCTGCAAATTCCAGGTATGTTCCATTCTTGAGGTATTATAGGATGTCTAAGTACCATTCGCTTTCCTTGTTCTTTCCCTTATCTCCTTCTATTGTCATGCAGTAGACTAGTTCTTCTTTTTGTTTTAACACTATCAGTCTAGCTTCATCTTCTTTAGGCCCATCCATCATAGATGTCATGGTTGCTAAAGCATTTGCGATTTGATTCTGCATCCTTGGCACATACTAATATTGGATCTTGCTTAATTTTGATGCCTACTTCGGAAGGCATTGGTGATAAGGCATAAGTCTTTCTTCTTTGATCTTCCATTTATTCTGTACCTGAGAGATTATTAATGTTGAGTCACCGTACACTTTCAACTCTTTTACTCCAAGGCCTAAGGCTGCTTGTAGACCCATGATGTAAGCTTCATATTCTGTGGTATTGTTGGTGGTCAGAAAGTTGAGTCTGCCAGAAAATGGAATGTGTGTCTCTTTTGGAGAAATTAAGAAAACTCCAATTCCACTTCTGTTTTGATTTGTTGCTCCATCAAAATACATCTTCCATGATTCTACTTCAATCCCCATGATGTCTTCGTCCGGAAAGTCTCCTTGGATCTCTTCAGCTTCTTCTGGTGAACAATGGGCTAAGTGATTGGCAATTACTCTTCCTTTCACAGATTTCTGAGTCACATACTTAATATCAAATTCTGATAAAAGCAAAACCCATTTAGCAGTCTTTCCATCTTGCACAGGTTTTTCCATTAAGTACTTCAAAGGATCCATTCTTGCAATCAACAGAACCTTGTAAGCAAGCATATAATGTCTGAGTGTACGAGTTGCCCAAACAAGTGCTACACATGTATTGGTGGTTTCATCAGATAATTCTTGATCTTCTCGAAGGCTTCTTGGCATTGTTCAACTCCAAACTGTTGGGACCTCTTTCTTAAGTAGTCTGAAGATTGGTTCACACATCATAGTGAGTTGGGCTATGAATCTGCCAATGTACTGTATCCTCCCTAGAAATCCTCGGATCTCCTTTTCAGTCCTTGGAGGCTTCATCTCTACAATTGCCTTGATTTTGTCAAGATCAACTTCTATTCCCCTTTGGCTTACCATAAACCCTAATAGTTTTCCGGATGTGACCACGAAAGTGCACTTCTTTGAATTCAACTGCAACCTGTAGAACTGGATTCTCTCAAAGAACTTCCTCAAAGCCAGTATGTGCCATTCACGGTCTTTGGACTTTACTATCATGTCATCAACATAAACTTCTACTTCTTTATGGATCAAATCATGTAGCAAAGTGGTGGCTGCTCGTTGATAAGTAGCACCAGCATTCTTAAGGCCAAATGGCATGACCTTGTAGCAGTATGTCCCCCATGGAGTGATAAAGGAGGTTTTCTCCATATCTTCTAGATTCATCTTAATCTGGTTGTATCCTGAAAATCCATCCATAAATGAGAGCAACGCATGCCTTGCTGTGTTGTCAACCAGGATGTCAATATGAGGCAAAGGAAAGTCGTCTTTTGGGTTGGCCTTATTCAGATCTTGGAAATCTACACACATTCTGACCTTCCCATCCTTCTTTGGTATTGGAACTACATTAGCTAACCACTCTTAGGAATCCTGCATTATACTGTTTTTCTACTTCTTCTTTGATCTTGAGAGTCCATTCTGTCTTCATTCTTCTCAACTTCTGCTTGACCAGCTTCATGGTTAAATATGTTGGAATGCAATGTTGTACTCTATCTATATCAATCCTAAGCATGTCATCGTATGACCAGGCAAAGACCTCCTTGAATTCTATCAATAGTGCCACTAATGCATCTTTCTCCAAGGCAGTTAGGGTATTGCGTACTTGGATCATTTTGGGATCATCATCAGTTCCCAAGTTAATGGGTTGGGTTTCTTCTTTTATAGGTTCTAGGTATCCATGTTTTAATTCCTTATTATTAAGGGTTTCTTTACCAATTTCAGAAATAAAAACATTCAAAGCCAACAAATAAGCAAAATCAAACATCATATTAAAAGGGAAAGAGTTTTTAATAGACTCTATAGACTCAACAGATTCAACTGGAAAACTATCACAAAACAGACTTAACAAGAATAGAAACACTAGCAGAAATAGACTCAATAGGAACAGAAGCAATGTTCTTGGCAAGAGTGACTAGCTCGACGATCTTGATCTTCTTGGCAAAGGTGACTAACTTGATGGTCTTGATCTTCCTCACAGAGTCCTCCATGGGGTGGGCAACTCCCTCCCATGCCTAATTCTTTAACTTGGTCGTGGCTTCCACAATGGCAGGTGGCTCCCAGTAAGCTATTTCTTCCTTCAGCATCAGTATTGTGGGGTCTACATCCATATAATCCATAGCTTCTTTCAACCTCCATATATGTGGGCTTGTCAGTCACAAAAGCATCTAGGTGCTCCATGCTATCCATCCATTCATCAAATAGCTTATACTTGCCTCTGTTGCCCAAATCAATGGGTTGAGGGAGATGCTTTGGTTCACTTCCTTCCATTCTCTCCTCATTACGTTCAACATTCTCAAGTGTCATGATTCTAAGACTATGGACCATCAGATTTTGGTCTAGAGTGGCTAGCCTGGCATCTATGTCATCATCCTCTATAGTATGTAGGGTCGGTGTACTTAGTTCTGAATCATAATACGACCCCAATTTGGGAACCTCTCTTCCATGCTTGTCATACCTAGGGCCAAACCTTGAGCTAACATTAGTGATATCACTCCAATCTGAAAGATGCCCATAGGGATATTCTTCATGATACATTTGATTGACTTATGCCTTCTCCTCTCTTGCATTCTCTAACACATTTATCAGCTTGTATTGATCAATATCAGTATCACTCCACCCGTTAGCTTCAGTATCATCTTCAATATCTTGATCATAGTAGTCCACATCACTGTCATATTCCTTATAGAATAGGTCTGTATCTTCATCTTCGCTTTCACTAAGGGGTTTACCCAAATCATCTCCGTTGTATGGGCTATCATAACTTCTGTTGCTATTGTCATCACTATTGGTGCTGCTATCATCATCACCATGTCCACCATCACTGCTGCTATTGTCACTACTACTATCACTCTTGTCTTCACTTCCATCTTTATCATCACAAGGGGTTGTTCCCTCTTCTTCATCTTCATCACTGGTTCTTAGTATTCTGGTAGGCCTCCCAATATTCTTCTTCTTCTATGTTGTAGATATGATCCCCAAGGAGTGTAGTCATGGCGTCAGGATCCATATGATCATCCCAATCAGTAGTAACCCAGGTGGTATCTTCTTTCTTCAATTTTGGAACTTCATTGTTGCAATCAAGTAGTATCTCAAAACTAGGCACCATAGTCTTTGTTATAGGATCGAAACTCGATTCTGGGTATCCCCCATAATGTTGACTTTCTCTAGCTTTTACAAACTTCCCATTCAGTGTAGGAGTGTAGGGCTTCAGAGGTTCTGGAGGACAAGGAAGTCCTTTTGCTTTGGCATTGGCTCGGGCCATCCTTCTTACTTCCATTTCCAACAAATCATCGTCAGTGGGCTTATAGCCTAGCCCAAAAGGTGGTGTGGCAGTTGGAATTGCCAAGTCTTGAATGGTTGGTTTCTTCACAACTCTCCCCAAATTCATCCCAAGAAGGTAGTTCATTTTCCTCATCATTGCTACCACATTGTTTTTACCATAAGGAGCAAAGTCCATTAGGATCTTTTCAACTACTTCTCCTCTCTTTTCAAAGCCAGGCTTCTCAATCTCAAATCCATCTAAGGTCAATGGCTTTTTCTCAGAATCAATACCATAAACGGGAATAGGCACAATCAAAGTATCTCCATAGATGGTCACTATAGCCCCTTCATGTGGAAACCAAACCTTTTGATATAGGGAAGAAGGTACAACTTTAGTGTCGTGGATCCATGGTCGTCCAAGGAGCATATTGAAGCATGAGGCTATATTAAGGACTTGAAAATCCACCTTCTTGACCATCGGTCCTATGGTAAGCTCTAATGTTATGGTTCCCAAGACTTCACTTCTACTGTTGTCGTATGCCTCACATGTTGATCAGTAGGCACAAAGTCTTCAATGCTCAGGCTAAGGCAGCTTGTAGTCTTTAAAGGACAGACATTCAAGGCACTTCCATCATCTACCAAAACCATCAGTATTCTCTTCCCCATGGAATCCACAGTGATATGCAACGGATCATTGTGGTGCTTCCCCTTCTTGGTCAGATCCTTGTCTGAATAGGAATAGTGAGTTTCCTATTTATGGACCCAATCATAGCATTCAGGTCTTGGGATGTTGTGGTTGTTAGGACTTGAATTTGGTTGAGCAAGTCTACTAGGTTTTGTCGGTGTTTGTATGAGGCAATGAGTAAACCTCATAAGGATATGTTGGCTTGTGTCTTTTGTAGTTGCTTAAGGACTTCATCTTCTTTGGCAGGTGTTTGTTGAGTGGATCTGTTCAGAGCTTCCACCGGGTTATTGGTGTCTAAATGTGGGGGTTTGAAGTGTCTCCCCATATTTACGAGTGTTTGGTTATTCTCTTGGGGTTTGAAGTGTCTCCCCCCATTTGTAGATGTTTGGCTATTCTCCTAGGGTTTGAAGTGTCTCCCCCCATTTGTGGATGTTTGGTTGTTTTCCTGTTCTAGTACTCCATTCCATATGTCATATCATGTGGTGGTAGTAGAGGTTCTATCCATTAATTCTTCCCATGTCATCATGAAACACTCGAGTAGGTCATAGATCAAGTCAGACAGGTCTTCCTTATTCTCTTCTTCAGTCATCAAGCAATTAACCCTCGGTCCTTTCCCAAAATTATGATTAGGCAAGGGACTGTTAGTGATGCTAGGCCTTATAGGTAGTGCAATCACTTTATTGTCAATTAGGTCTTGAATTGCATGACAAAGGGTGAAACAATGGTCAATGTCATGACCAGGGATTTGATGGTAAGAACATCTTTTATTCACATCAAACTTTGAGGGCAAGGGGTTTGGAAATGGTCTTGGGTCTAAGGGCTTCAGTAACCCTTTTGCTTTTAGTTGACTCATGGGCATGTACAACTCATGAAATTCTCTCTTGGGTCTAGGCCCTTGGGGTACTTACATAGGTGCAATGGGTGCAATCAATTGATAAGGATCATTTTTATGAATATTGGAAATAGGCAATAAGTTCTTTACAACCATGGCTAACTGTTCTTCTTCAGTCAGCCTCCTCATCATCTGTGTAGCCTTGGCTCTCCACTTGGTAATGAAAGTAGAGAAGGATTCTTTCGGCTCTTGCTTGGTAGTCTCAAGGTCTCTTATTGTGATGTCCACTTCCATATTGTACTTGTATTGCTTGTGAAACTCTCGGCAAATGTCCTACCAACTTCTTGCTCTTGCATCAGCTAGGTTGAGGAACCATCTAAGAGCGGCTCCGATCAGTGTGTTTTGGAACATTTGGGCAAGTACTTCTTCGGTTGCCCCGAGGGGTTTCATAGCCCTCATATACATCTTTAGATGGGACTTTGAGCAGCCGGTCCCATCAAACTTGTCTAGGATTGGCATCTTGAACTTGGGTGGTAGCCTTGCATTAGGTAATTGGGAGAGTGAATCGTAGTCCATAAGTTCCTCCATCTTAGGGGCTCTTCTAATCATCTCCTCCATTTTATTCATCCTCTTATTGATCTTTTTCTCATTCTCTAGGGTTGGTGGATCATGATCAGCCTTGTCCCCCTTTTGATTACTCTTCAAATTCTGAAATTGTTGCATCATACGATTCATATCTTCCCTCAGCTGAATCTGACTAGCTACCATAGTGTTGAGTAGCTCTTTGGTGTTCATGGGTTCCTCTGTGTTTGGGTGTTCTCCCTCTTCTACCATGTTACTAGGAGCTTTAGACTTCTTGTGACTTGAACTTCCTTGAAGGTCGAAGATGGGGTTGTGATGTTGCAGCAGTGGAGTTTCTTCTATGCTTGAAGGCTTTAGTATTGTGTTGGGAGTGACAGGCTTGGAGCTGGAGCTACTGGCTTGAGTATCAGGCTTTGGTTCTCTTTGTAGCCTTCCTTCAGATCTTGACTAGATTCTCCCCTAATGACAGGCTTGGTTGGGTTAATCAAAGCTTAGACCTCATCCACATCTATCAGTCAATCAAAACAAACACACGCAACATGCAATGCAATTTTAACCGGGACCGACCTAAGGGTAGGTTCTAAGTCATTATGTTGTAGGGTTGGTTTGTTGCTTCATTATTTCCCATAGCTGGGATGTTACACCTCCCAACTTGTAATGTAATGAACATTACGTTGGTCCAAACGGCATGGTTTGTCCTTTACAGTCAACAGGAAATAATCCAGTGACTTTGGGCTATGAGTTGGTGAGTTCGCCACTGGGTACCCGAATCTAATGAAGACCGGTGATCCATGGTTACTACTACCACAAATTGTTGAAAGGGGTGCATACATTGTTGTTTGGATGGCACAGATTATGACAATTAGGGAAAGATTTTAACAACCAAAACAAAAAACAAAATATCATACACCACAATATTATGCAACATCCCACCAAACATAAATAAACAAACAACAACTATATCATGCGAAACCATGCAAAACAAAGGTACATATTTGGTGACTTAAGTCTAATACGAAGCTTAGCCCTTGACATCCCTAGCGGAGTCGGCATTGTGAGAGACCTCGATGAAAAGCGTCCCTCAAAAAGAGATTCGGGTACCTTTTAGGGCACCTCTCTTTTTGGGTAAGTGGTATGGAGTTGCCACTTATTATTTTATACAAAAAAAAATTAAGAAAAAATAAATACATGGTAAGTGGTATGGAGTCGCCACTTATTTTTGTTATCTTAGTTACATTCTACCCAAAAATAAACAAAGACAAGACAAGACTAGATCTACTAAACCAAAAAACCTAAATCCAGAGGCTACGTTACGGAATGGGAAGGTGTTAGGCACCCATTCCGCCCAGGCAGAGTCTAGTCTTCTAGACTCTTGCGACCAATGTATTTTTTTATGCATGTCATGAATGATTTGTTGAACATGTGAATTGTTAGGTTCTAAAGACTTAGGAACTAATGTATTTAGAACTCTAATGTGTAATGTTGGCAAACCATGATCAAAACAGTTGTTAGTCTTGTTTAGACTTGCTCAAAGTGTGTGCGTTGTATGTAAAGTTGGAATCGAGTGGCTGTAGAAGTAGGCTTGGCTCGATCGATCGAAGAACAGGCTCGATTGATCGAATCTCAAGCAAAATGTTTTTTCTACAGATTTCTCCAACTCAGCCCTAGCCTATTAAAACGTGTAGGGTTTTATGTTTTGCCCTAAGTATAAAAGGCAAACCCTAGCCACATTTTTCTGTTGCTCTATTTGCTGTATGTGTGAATCACTTGTGAGATCTAGAGGTGGTTGCCTTCACACAATCTTAGGATTATCAAGAAGAAGATTTTATTAAGAACTTGATGATCATTCAGTTGCTGCACTAAAAAGCTTAAAGAAATACAAGCGGGTGTGTTTGTACTTGCTGGAGAATCTAAGAAAGAAGGAGTCCGTGGTTTCGGAGCTTGCACGTGGTCATGTCAGTAAATTTCTACTGGTGGGTAGCAATAGGATGTTAGTGGTCTAAGTCCTATTGTAAAACTTTGATTCTTTCATAGTGGATTCAAGTTTACCTTAAGGATAGCTAGGTTAAATCCTCCCCAAGTTTTTACCAGTTTAATTTCCTAGGTCATCATATCATTGTGTTATATATATTTCCGCTGCTATGTATGATATGATTGTTTGATTGTGATAACCTAGATCTGGAATTTGGACTAAGTAATAACTTGGCTAATTAACTAGGTTAATCCAATTGTGTTTTAAGGAGTCTAAAAACAAACATGAATGAAAAATTAAATCACACAAATTTATTTATGAATGAAGTCTCTTCTTTGGTTTTTTTATTTTATTTTATTCAGATCTGTTTTACTAATTAAAAAAATGATTTTGATTTGTCAAAATATGAGATCTGTTTTGTAGTATTAAAAAAAAAAAAGCAGTTTTTGATGAAAAAATTTAGATTTGTTTTGTTATATTTAAAAAAGTGATTTTTGATGACAAAAATTTAGATCTGTTTTGTTATATGTTTTACAAAAATTTAAAAAAAAAAAATTAAGAAGAGAGTTTCACTGAAAATCCAAATTTATGCAATCATGAATTAAAATAAACACAAACACAATAATACACAATCTCTTTCTTTATTTCAACAATTTGCATGTATTAAGAAAATCAAATTTGCATCTTAAGAAAGATGCAAATCAATTTTGATTTGAGAAAATTTTAGATCTGCATCTCATAAAGATGCAGATCTCTTTTTGTTTGAGAAAACTCAAATCTATATTTAAGGAAGATGTAGATCTGTTTTTATATTGAGAAAAACTCAAATCTACATCTTATAGAGATGCAGATCTATTTTTTATATTGAGAAAAATTTAGATCTACATCTTATAAAGATGCAGATTTGTTTTTATATTGAGAAAAATTCAGATCTACATCTTATAAAGATGTAGATCTGTTTTGTTAAGAAAAATAATTGTTCACAGACAAATTTATTGACATTCAAGAAAAAGATTATAACAATCACATAAAAAACAATCATGCTTTAACAAAACAACAATTAAGAATTCATGTTGTAGATATTTGAAAAAGAAAGAGATATAAAATGCATCATCACATCACAAGAAAAAGGGTGAAGGAAACAACCTCTTGCATGAGCACACTTTTTTCTTGAGAGGATGTTTTAGGGTTCAAAGAAATTTGTTCAATTCTCTTTGAAACCTAAAACACTAATTTAAGCAGCAACCCTTAGAGAGGGGATCAGAAAATATGGGTGGTTTGAGAGTCAAAAATGTATGCCTCTCTGAGCAAAAAAAAAAAAAAAGAAGTTGCTGAATTATAAGGTTCAGTCTCTATTTATAGAGGCCAGAAAACTTTAAAAAATAGGTACAGACGATTAGGGTTTGAATCTGGATGCATCCTTTTGCGAAAAGATTGAAAAGGGTATGCATAATCGTCACTTGAAGGCCGTTGGGCCAAAGCCCAGATCAGGAAAATTCGGTCCTTTTAGAGTGCCGTTCGGCACTCCAAAAGTGCCGAATTGGCTCTATGGCTCTGAATGCACTTTCGTATTTGGGTGCCATTTGGACTCCTTTTCTAAGGTTTTTTGGCCGATCCTTGTACCTAGACACCTTTTCATCCTCCACCTATGATTTTTCATCTCTTTTTTGGATAATTCAAGATATTTAAGAACAATTATCTTGTAGATAAATACCCTAAAATAAATCTTGATAAAGTTTAGATTATCCACAGTTTTATTGTTATCCAATCATCCATTTTATTCCCATGCTTGCATCCATATTTTAAACACTAATTATCAACCAATCACAAAATTATTTAATTAATTTTAATTGTTTAACCAATTAGAATTAATTTAAATTGATCATGTGTGGTCGATTCTACCTAGACACAATGAATGTTGATCATACAAACTTGATCATGCGATATCTTTCGATCCGATAGTCCGATTTGATAATCGGAAACACTGCTGTGACCATAAGAATCTCAAGATCATTTTTATGTGTAAGGTTGAATTTATTCAACCATCTAATTGGCTTTATTCCGTGCCAAATTTGCTTGTAATTCAGCATTTAGTAACCCTGTATTTAGGTGGGTTTGTTGTAAGGGTAGTGAGTGAGATAGAGTGAAGATTGCTCAAGAGTGTGCAAGAAAACAGAGTGTCGCGGCTGGGACTCGCGGGTCGACTCGCGGCTGCAAGCCGCCAGAAGCTGCACACGTGCCAAGCATGCTGGAAGATGAACAGTCATGCTAGCTGGAGCACTACAGGACAAAACAGGACAACTGGCCATACGGTTAACTCGCGACTGGATCTCGCGACTTGGTCAAGCCGCGAGGTCAAGCCGCGAGCCACCCCTGTTTTGGAAAAACCTGACGTTTCACATTCCTCTTCACTCCAGTATAAATACCCCTTTAACCCACGATTGAAAGAGAGCTTCCAGAGAGAATTTTGAGAGAGAAACCCTAAAGAAAAACAAGATTGTTTCATACACAATCCCTACCTTAGAGTCTCATCAAAATCCCTCACTCTCTTCCTCTCCATTGTCAAAACCTTGAGAGGCATTATACCAAACCTGGTTCTCACCATTATCATCTCTGTGAGACAGTCGTTTGGAGTTCTGGGAAGCAGTTAGGAAGGAGCCAATCTTCATTGGTTGATGCTACGGTGTAGTAGCGGAATCCGGGAAGCTAGAAAAGAAAAAGGTTCGGCGCAACCTCGTTGGAGCAAGAAGCTTGGAGGGCTTAGGTGCACTGGGTAGATTAGGCTTGGAGGGTCTATTGCTGTCCTTGTATCCCAACTGTATTTTCTAGTGGATTGATTACCGCTTGGAGGGCGGCGGAGAGGTTTTTCGCCGAGGTCTTCGGTTTCCTCTTCGATAACACATCGGGTGTTATCTTTGTGTTTGCATCTTCCTTCCTCTCTATCTCTGCCTTTACATTATCTGTTGTGGTTTATTTTGTTATGGCTTAGGTAGTTCTTTAACCAATTTCATATTATAGCATATGTTAAGTTTCCGCACACTTGTTGTTTGACATATTGCTTGTGTTGGTTAAGTTGGTTTTTGGGGGTCTAAACGTTCAAAAGTGTTTTTGTACACGTTTTTGAACTTTCAATTGGTATCAGAGCAGGTACACTGCTGTTGGTTTTATTACCTCAGTGTGATCCTAGACCCCTGAGTTGTGGTTGTTGTTTTCGTTTATACCATGCTGAATTGTAGCTCAAGTGTTTGTGAAAATGTCTCTATGCATATGTCTGAAAGGTGTCTTACTGATGATCTTGTAGAGTTATTAATAACTAAGAAACATGCTAGAGTTTTTGTTCACATGCTGAAATATCTTGAGAATCAGAATCTTGTCTTACACAGTAGCATATCTGAATCAAAATCATTGATTAAGAAATATAAAAGAAAGAATAGGATGTTGTGTGAGATGATTGAGAATCTGAAAATGAAAAATCAATCTAAAAGTAGCATGAAACCTGATGATGAGTTTGTGTTTGATGGTCAAGATTGTCTGTCACATGTGAACCTATTTGTGCATACCTCATTAAAGGTGTTTAATGCATGTTTGTGGTATCTTGATAGTGGGTGTTCTCGCCATATGACAGGGGATAAGTCACTGTTTAAGTCACTCAAAGAAAAGGTGGGTGACTATGTGACATTTGGGGATGGAAGCCATGCTCAAGTCCTAGGCAAAGGAACCATTGAGATACCCGGTTTGCCTCTGTTGAAAGATGTGCTGTTCATAAAAGGGCTGAAGGCAAATTTGCTGAGCATCACTCAAATTTGTGATGACGACTTCCTGGTACAATTCTCCAAGAAAGGATGTTTGATCATCAATAAAGAGGGGATTCAGGTTTTGGAAGGAAATCGGACTACGGATAATTGTTATGGAATAGTTCCCACGGCACCAATATCGTGTAGAAGTGCTCGGGTGGATATGTTGGAGCTGTGGCATCACAGATTTGGGCATGCCAACTTCAAACAAGTAGCAAAAGTCTCCAAACTTGAAGCAGTCGAGGGACTTCCTAGGTTTGGAAAAGTAAAAAAGACCATTTGTGGTGCATGTCAAATGGGGAAGCAAACTAAGGCAAGTCATCACAAGGTAAATGTGATAGCCACCTCTCGTTGTTTGGAGTTACTTCATGTTGATCTGATGGGGCCCACCAGAACTGAAAGCCTAGGGGGAAAAAGATATATTATGGTCATTGTGGACGACTACTCAAGATACACTTGGGTTGAATTCCTTAGAGAAAAATCAGAAGCTTGTGAGAGGCTGGAGATTCTGTGCAAGAAATTACAAAATGAAAAGGGGATTCCAATAGCCAAAGTTAGAAGTGATCATGGGTGAGAATTTGAGAATGCAAGATTCGAGTCCTTCTGTGAGAAGAATGGTATTAAAAGAGAGTTTTCAGCTCCCAAAACTCCACAACAAAATGGAGTGGTAGAGAGAAAAAATCGTGTGATTCAGGAGATGGCAAGAGTCATGTTGCTTAACAAGCAAATACCTCAAAAATTTTGGGGAGAAGCTGTCAACACCTCGTGTCACATAGGCAATAGGATTTTCTTTCGAGTTGGTACAAAGAAGACTGCATATGAGATATGGAATGAGAAGAAGCCTAAAGTGAAGTATTTCCGGGTATTTGGAAGTAAATGTTATATCTTAAATGATCGAGAGAATCTTGGGAAGTTTGATGCAAGAAGTGATGAGGGTATTTTTCTTGGCTACTCTACTACAAGTCAAGCATATAGAGTGTTTAACAAGAGAACAAAGACTGTGATGGAATCCATAAATGTCAAGATCGATGATGCCTTACCTAAGGTGGAAATGATTGATGATGTAGAAGGGCCGAGCACCGAAGAGCCTGATGTTGAGGTAGAAGATTTGGATATAGAAGGTGAAGAACCTATACCAGAAGTAGAATCGACTCCCATCAACCCAAGAAGGGAAACGAGATCAATGTCTAGAACTTCAAGTCCTCTTACTCCTCCAGAAGTTCATCCTCCTATCTCTCGTAGTAATGAAGTTTCCACTTCAAAAAGGCCATCCTCAAGAATTATCAAGAATCATCCGGAAAGTAATATCATAGGATCACTTGATGACGGTCTTCGCCTCAGGAAAGGAAATATTCTGCTAGCCAATCATGTAACATATCACTGTTATCTTGCACAGTTTGAACCAAAAAAGGTTGAAGAGGCTCTTCAAGATGAGAATTGGGTTGAGTCAATGCATGAAGAGCTGAATCAGTTTGTGAGGAATGACGTGTGGGAACTTGCTCCACGGCCTGAGAACGTTCATGTTATAGGCACAAAGTGGATTTTTAAAAACAAAACTGATGAAGATGGAGAGATAATTCGAAACAAGTCTCGGTTGGTGGCTCAAGGATACACACAAGTAGAAGGGGTGGATTTTGATGAATCATTTGCTCCGGTGGCAAGACTCGAATCCATTCGAATCCTCATGTCCATTGCGTGCACTTTGAAGTTCAAACTTTATCAAATGGATGTTAAGTGTGCTTTTCTGAATGGATATCTAAATGAAGAGGTTTTTGTTGAGCAACCAAAAGGATTTGAGGATCCTCATTTTCCAGATCATGTATTAAGATTGAAGAAAGCACTATATGGTTTAAAACAAGCGCTTAGAGCCTGGTACGATCGTCTTACACATTATCTTCTAGATAGAGGTTTCAAGAGAGGGTACGCCGATCGAACTCTATTTGTCAAAAATGATGAAGATTATCTCCTTGTGGCACAAGTCTATGTTGATGACATAGTGTTTGGAGCAACTATCGAAGATCGTGCTACTGAATTTTCTGAGGAAATGAAGAAGGAGTTTGAGATGAGCATGGTGGGGGAGCTCACATTCTTTTTGGGTCTTCAAGTCAAACAACAGAAGGAGGGTATATTTGTATCTCAAGAGAAGTATGCCAGAAAAATTGTCAAGAAGTTTGGCCTAGACTCCAAAAAACATGCCTCCACTCCCATGAGCTCTTCCACTAAACTGAATGTGGATTTATCAGGAGTTGAAGTAAGTCCTACATTGTATAGGAGCATCATAGGAAGTTTGCTCTACCTTACAGCAAGTAGACCGGACATTGCTTTCAGTGTGGGCGTTTGTGCCAGGTACCAAGCTAATCCGAAGGAATCTCATCTGATTGCTGCTAAGCGAATCATTCGATATGTGAATGGTACTGCAAACTATGGTCTGTGGTATTCAAAAGACTCAAATGCGTGTCTTGCTGGGTATTCGGATGCTGACTGGGCTGGCAGTGTAGACGATCGGAAAAGCACTTCAGGCGGCTGTTTTTATCTTGGTAACAATCTTGTTTCATGGATGAGCAAGAAGCAGAATTCAGTGTCTCTATCTACTGCAGAAGCAGAATACATCGCTGCTGGAAGTTGCTGCACTCAGCTTCTTTGGATGAAGAAATTACTTCATGACTATGGAATTCCTCAAGAAACGATGTGTGTCTTCTGTGACAACACCAGTGCCATCAATCTTTCCAAAAATCCTGTTCAGCATTCAAAATCCAAACACATAGAGATACGTTACCATTTCATTCGGGATTTGGTAGAGGAAAGAGTTGTGTGTCTTGAGTTCATACACACCGACAATCAAAAGGCGGATATCTTCACCAAGCCTCTCGATGGTCCACAGTTTGAATCACTCCATAAGACCATTGGTGTCGGTACAATTCCTTGACTCTCTTGTGTGTTGTGTGCTTCACATTTTTATAATATGATAAATCTGTCTGTGTTGGGGCACACATTTTTTTTTTGCAACATGTTTCTTGTTTGTTTGTTCTTTTGTGTATACTGCTGGTTATTTTTGTGTTGGTTCAATCATTTTTGTTTCTTGTGTCAAAAATCCAAAAATAACATAAAAATTAGAAAATCAAAAGGCTTGATTGACTTTGTTTGGGTTTTGTCTCAAAACTTGTTTTGCCTTGTACCTTTGTGCTAATGGCTTTGTGCATTTCCGAGCATTGCTTGTTTTCATGCACCTATATCTCTGTGGGAAAAATCTTGAAATCTATGTGATTGTTGTAAATAGATCTTCAAACTTGTCATGAATGATTAGTGAATGGTTATGTTGATCTTGAGACATGCATAGACTTGTGTCTATATATCTTCCCACTTTTTATTTATGTTTTGCTTAAAAGAGCTCACCAAATGTAAATCTCCAAATGAAAAGAGATATTGAGCTGCAAAAGCCTGTCGCACATTCTAGTATTTGACTAGGAAAAAGGGTAAGCGACCTTTTATTAAAAGTGAAATTTCATTCAAAAAGGCCAAAGGCCTGTTCTTCAAAGAAAAATGTCATCTATCCCTCTCACAATGAGAGATGATTGCCTCAATAGATCAAAAAGATCAAATGTTATGATTGATAGTGGAGTCAAATGAAAAGCTCCAAGTTATGTTATCAAGATGTGTGGGAGGTCATATATTCACATTTCTATAATTGAGATTGGTCACATGATCTAGTGCTAATTGTGTATGCCTTGGTTGAATTGATCATTGAAGCTTCACATTAGACAAAGGACTATCTCATTGTTGATATCCACACACAACACACAAGTTTATGTTCAATAAATGCCTTATTCATTTGTGTGATTGTACTTGATAAAATGTGTTTTCACATGCTCAATCTTTGTTAATTCAAGCACATAAAGATTTTTGAGTGTTTTAGGTGTTTTTGGAAAGTGTATTTATTTGAAAATTCTGAAAATTTCAAAAATCCTGTTTTGCCCTATTTTGGCGGCTCAGTCGCGGGTATATCTAGTCGCGAGACTCAGTCGCATCTTCGCTGGTCATTTTTGGCGACTTGTTCGCGAGTGGAAGGTCCAGTCGCGAGGTTCACTCAGAGATTTTCGCGGCTCAGCTCGCGACTCACTCGCGGGTAGACCTTCCAGTCGCGAAAAACACTTAGAAAATTTTTCAACTTTTTGTTCTTTAGTGTTTTGGCGGCTTACTCTGCCGACTTTTTGGCAACTCGTTCCAGTCGCGAAAATCGCGTGTTTTGGATAAACAGGGGCAGTTTTTGAACTTTTCATTTTTCCCTCGATCTTTTTGTGACTGTTCATTGTCTTTCTCATTTGCTCTTATCCTGTATCACCGTGCCTCCATTTTCGATCTCCCTTACTTGTCTCTTTTCAGCTCAAAATCGTCGCCTAACAGGTATGGTTTTCTGTCCTGCACTCTATTTTACTTGTTCTTTTGGTTTTCCCTCTGGCTATTTCACATTTGTTTGTGATTTTGTGATGGGTTTTTAGCTCAACTATTATTCTTTGTTCTAGCTTCGCTTGGGTGCTTATGTTTCTGTGTTTGAGCTAGTTTATGTTGGTTGTTGTGTTCTTCATCCTGTGCTTAGCTAGGGTTAGCAATTTTTGTCTGATCTGCTGTTGCTATCATGTTTCACTTCGATCCTGTGTGGTATCTTGCTGATGTGGTGTTGATTTTGGTCCTTTTTCAGCTGATTATGTGGTTATATTTGATCTCTCTATACTGTGTAGTTCTAATTTGGGCCTTTGGTGTCCCTCATTGCTACTTTCTGACCATACTCATCCAGCTGTTAGGGTTTCTTCATTGTTCCTAAATTTTCACTAACCCACTGCTGATATAGTCTGTTGGATTGTGTTCTGTCATTTTCCTTGTTTATAATACAGACTGGTCATGTCTCCATTCAAAAAGGCTGCTGTGAAAGGAGGTTCTTCCAAAGGGAAGGAACCCGTAATTGATGTTGATGAAGACACACCTCTCCCGAAAGTGACTCGCTCTTCATCACAGCGATTCGATCCCAATAAGTTCAGATCATATGCAGCCTATCAGTCATATGAGAATTTTTTTCTTCATGCCACACCATTACTAGAGAGAGCTGTGGATCTGCCCTCACTTCATAACACTGACATTCCGATATGTTTTGCTCACAAGGATTGGAATTACCTTCTCTCTGATCCGGATATCGTGTATGAAGAGTTGGTTAAAGAATTTTATGCTAACGCAATTGTGGAAGGAGATGAACTTAAGTGCTGGGTTCGGCAAAGGAGCTTTTCTGTCTCTCCTACATACCTGGCAGAAATTCTTCACATCAACAGACCCATTTTTCGTCATTCACCAGTCTATGATGATCTATGTCCTGATGAGGAGCTTCTCAAACAAAGTCTTGGTCAAGACTTGGAGTTCTCACCCAATGGCAAATCCATCAATGTTTCCTCCCTTTCTCCGAAACTGCGAGTTCTTACAATTGTGATGTTTCACAATTTGTACCCTTTATCAAGTACTGGGTATATGAATCTCGGACGTGCTTTGTTTCTTCATGATCTAATCTCTGATGAAGAAATCGACATTTGTGCTCATATCTTTCATGTTCTGCGCAAAACGGTTCTTCGAAGTGAGTCTCGGATATGCATTCCTTCCTGTAGTCTCATTTCACGGATCTTGAAGCTCAAGGGAATTTATCCTACGGCTGATGAGTCTCCTATCCCCAAACCAAGTCCAATCAACATGCGTACATACAATGCAAGTGTTGGACATAGTCGAAAGAGAGCCAAACCAGAAACCTCTGCATCTCACAGTGATTCTCAGTTCAGCAATGTCTCCCTCGATGAGAAACTTGATCGCATTGTTTCCTCTGTCCACGAGTTGAATACAAAGATGTCTGGACTCACTGATTCTCTACACCATCAAAGCAATCGATAGGATATGAAGTTTACTTCTCTTCAGACTCAGTTGGATCAAATTCAGAGAAAGCTAGAAGAGGATGACTAGCCTATTCCATGACAAAAAGGGGGAGTGATAGGCATAATCAGAGGGGGAGGATATTACCCTAAAGGGGAGCGTCTTTATCTAAGGGGGAGTGTCTTTATTTTTTTTCAGTTTCATTTCTCTCTTTAAGTTGATATATTGTGTTTTGTAAAACTGTTATTCAGGATATTCTGTGTGTTTGTACCCATGTGCTTTTGTAAGCTTTTAGGGTTAATGTTTTATGCATAGTTTGTAGGCTTTATGGTATGTACCTTGCTTAAGTGCAGCCTTTATGCTATGTTGAAATCAATACCTTAATCTAAATGTTCTGCATTTTGGCTTATGTACTGTCACTCTTGTGCCCTTGTAGGATTGTTCCTAGATGCATATGCCTTGTGTGCTATGCATTGGTTGAGTGTTGAGCATACAAGTGTCTTGCCTTGTTCTTGTTAACTTGTATGTCCTTGTGTTCATTCCAAGTGTGAATGAGCACTGTGATCACTACCTTGTGGTGTTCACTTGTTTGATCAAGCCATGGTTTGTTTATTAACTCCATCTTTGCTTGATCTCATACTGCCTGTTTCATATGCATTTATAATTTTCTGCTTACAATGATCATGGTGTATTGTTGTGTTTCAGGAGTTTATGTTCATATGATTCAAGTGCTTCACAGCTTCTAGAGTTAGGTGTGAGTGAGTTTTGTTCAACTGTTCCCAACTCACATGTTAAGTCTAGAGTCTGTTTTAGGGTTTTGTCACGGAATAGCCAAAGGGGGAGATTGTAAGGTTGAATTTATTCAACCATCTAATTGGCTTTATTCCGTGCCAAATTTGCTTGTAATTCAGCATTTAGTAACCCTGTATTTAGGTGGGTTTGTTGTAAGGGTAGTGAGTGAGATAGAGTGAAGATTGCTCAAGAGTGTGCAAGAAAACAGAGTGTCGCGGCTGGGACTCGCGGGTGGACTCGCGGCTGCAAGCCGCCAGAAGCTACACACGTGCCAAGCATGCTGGAAGATGAACAGTCATGCTAGCTGGAGCACTACAGGACAAAACAGGACAACTGGCCATACGGTTAACTCGCGACTGGATCTCGCGACTTGGTCAAGCCGCGAGCCACCCCTGTTTTGGAAAAACCTGACGTTTCACATTCCTCTTCACTCCAGTATAAATACCCCTTTAACCCACGATTGAAAGAGAGCTTCTAGAGAGAATTTTGAGAGAGAAACCCTAAAGAAAAACAAGATTGTTTCATACACAATCCCTACCTTAGAGTCTCATCAAAATCCCTCACTCTCTTCCTCTCCATTGTCAAAACCTTGAGAGGCATTATACCAAACCTGGTTCTCACCATTATCATCTCTGTGAGACAGTCGTTTGGAGTTTTGGGAAGCAGTTAGGAAGGAGCCAATCTTCATTGGTTGATGCTACGGTGTAGTAGCGGAATCCGAGAAGCTAGAAAAGAAAAAGGTTCGGCGCAACCTCGTTGGAGCAAGAAGCTTGGAGGGCTTAGGTGCACTGGGTAGATTAGGCTTGGAGGGTTTATTGCTGTCCTTGTATCCCAACTGTATTTTCTAGTGGATTGATTACCGCTTGGAGGGCGGCGGAGAGGTTTTTCGCCGAGGTCTTCGGTTTCCTCTTCGATAACACATCGGGTGTTATCTTTGTGTTTGCATCTTCCTTCCTCTCTATCTCTGCCTTTACATTATCTGTTGTGGTTTATTTTGTTATGGCTTAGGTAGTTGTTTAACCAATTTCATATTATAGCATATGTTAAGTTTCCGCACACTTGTTGTTTGACATATTGCTTGTGTTGGTTAAGTTGGTTTTTGGGGGTCTAAACGTTCAAAAGTGTTTTTGTACACGTTTTTGAACTTTCATTATGAAATGATGCATGTAATGCAAAGAAAAAATGATGCATGTAATGCAAGAACAAATTGATGCATGTAATGCAATTATGATTTTTGGGATACATGGATTGGTCATTCAAGTCATTCTCTTTGATTAAATTATGGGTGTAAAATTGAGTGTCTACACCTAGAGAGCTACATAAGGTTTTCTTTTTGAACCCTAGCCTCCTCCAACAGAGAAGAAAGAGTTCTTGTTGTGTTTCTTGTATGCCTTTGGGTTCTGTAACCAAGCAAAGTCTCTCACATCATCATTGAAGATCCTATTGGTGTTTCTATGTGAAGCTGTTGCAAATCAACTACATCAATCAAAGGGTTGCTATGGAGTTAGTCACGCATTGGGATTTGTGCAAAGGAGTTAGTCATGTATTGGGATCCATGCATCATTGGTTAGTCATGTACTAGAATTGTGCATTGAACGGAAATATTGCTGCTACAATATAAGTCCAATTGGGTATTAAGGTAAGGGTTCAACTATAGGTTGGTGTTTCGGGATAGGCCAGAGGGTTTGGTAAGATTCCCTATACTTGTAACCGCTTGTGATTGATAATAGTAGATTCTTGGAAATGGCGACCTTAAAATCACCTGGTGGGGTTTTGCCTCGGTGGTTTTCCTTATTCATAAACAAATCACCTATGTCAAATTTATTTTTCCACTGTATTTAGATAATCTGGTGATTTGTTTGTGCTACCATAGCATTGCATGTTATTGAACCTAATTAATTAACTTGGGTAATTAATTAATTGAAGGGGTCGATTCATTTTAACCCAACACTATATGTTTCATTCTCATTCTTAGATTTTGAATCATAACTTTGCACCATCAAATGTTTTGAAGCACACATAGCAAACGGAACCAAAGTAGTTAATCAAAAGCATATAATGAAATAACATTCAAAGTTTGGCCAGAAATAAAATTCATTTTCAAAGAAAAATATTATATTACTAAAGTGTTGTGGAAATACATCTGGGTGAAAAAGTGTTGTAAAAATACATGTTGTGGTGTTTAAACAACGAAAATTGTTGTTTAAAAAACATTACCAAACAGGCCCATAATCATTACATAGATTTTTTCTTTAACCGCATTTCTCAATCCGTTCTTTGTTTAGTTTATTTTCTAGTTTTGACTTTGTTTTGGTGTAATTTCATTCATTATTAGAAGAAACAACCAACACTGTCTTATATGATTTTTGTTGACCCCCTTTTGGAAGAGGGATATCAATTATAAAATTCCTCCACTGTGAACAACTCGTTCATCAATTCCTTTGAATGTTAAGTAAAAGAAAGTATAGAATGAAGAAGAAAATGTGGGACACAGAAGAGAGAAGTGAGTATGTGTTTAGTGTTTACCACTCAGCCTACTATTTTCCTGAATTCCTGTCCAATGATGGATTTTTCCTTGACCAATTTATAGCAACATACGGAAAAATATCAATTCCTTCTATCCCAAAATATCTTTAAATTAAGATATACGGGAGCTTTAAAAAAAACGAAAATGTTTATGTAGACTTTCCATATTACTCTCTAAATTTAGTTTGGGCCTACCTTTGCTTATGAGAGCATTCGAGTGCTAGGCCAAGAGTGAAAAGGCTGAAGGTTTTCGAAAGGGCAAAACCTCCTTCAAATAATTAGAAAGGAACGAGATAAGGGTGTTTGCCTGTTTGAGTTGAGGGGTGGGCAATGGCCTTTGGGTTAGAGGTTTGACATGTGCGTAGAGCGTGTTCAGAGGCCTTTATTTTTTATTTTCATTCATGTTAACATTTTCATTGATGTCAATTTTGTGTTCATTGCAATTTCAGTATTCATCTTTTAGTGCTAGTTTTGTGGGTTAGTTAATTTTTATCGTGTATAAATCTCCTCACTCTCTAGGTATTTTTGTAATTAGAAAATGCATTAACCTCAAATTAAGATGAATGGAAATGTATTGACCTTTAGGAAAAAAAAAAAAAATAGAAGAACCTTCAATAATAATACTAAAATGATAATGCAAAATATCAACAAAAGTAATGCAAAATAATGAGTTGGTCCAATTCAATCTATTTCGGTCCCTCCTGTACATTTCTATCCATTATAGTCTATTCAGTCTAGTACGGTCCATTACGGTCTACTTCAGTTTACTTGGTCCATTTGGTCTATTTGGGTCTACTTTCCTAGAATTAAGTTTCTCTTCCGATTCATTACCAATTTTTTTCCCACAAAGACATTTAAGAATATTAATTGATAAAGGGCTTTGATTTTTTTCTTTTACATAAAATTTTTAATATCATAAATTAATGTTAAAGGGCTCGCACAAGGAACTTCTTAATATCATAAATTGGAGTCTATTTGTATTGTAGTACTTATATAACAAACACTCTGTTATGTAGATTGTAGATAGTGAAGACCACTATAAGATACATAATCTTACAATTTTCTTTATAAGCCTGTTGAAATTTTCAGTTTTTAAAAAAGAAAAATGGAAAAGACATTTAGAAAAAATAAAGAAAAGAAAAGCAAAGAGTGAATAAGGAAAGAAAGAGAACAAGAATTTGATTTTAAATAAAAAAGAAAGTGAATTGAATAAGTGATTGATTTGAGATGGGCAAAATGATCCCCTTCTCCACGATATCTGGATCCTCATTCTGTCAAAATTTGATATATAAGGTTTAAAATGTGCCAACTCATTTAAAATCCTCATCGTACATGTGTAGTCCATGCTAAGAGGATTTTTATTTTTTGATTTAGTGTCGAAAGTTCCAATTCGAGATGTATACTTTTTTCCAGCCATATTAATGCATTTGACAATGACTTCATTTTTTGGAGCTAGCCTCACAACACAAAGTTTATGCAGTTGTACAAGAAACATCCAATCATAGGCACCAAATTGCATTCTCTTGGCGGCTTAAAGCCCTACAATACCGAAGTTAATAGTGGCGAAACTGAAAAAGTGTGGTGCCTAGGGCTTGATTGTCTATTATGATTCAACTAGTATATGTTAGAGTTACTCACCGTTAGGAAGGCTTGATATAGTTTGAGGCTTACAGCGATATAATTTGATGTTTACAACACATTTACCACTTTTTTTAGTCAAACAATTTAAGTTTTCATTAGGTTGGATTTCTATTGGTCTAATAAGTTAAAGGCCTTCTTAAGCGTAAAAATTGTAGGCAACATAAGCTCGCTTTTAACTAATTATTATCATAAATTTTGGGCCTTTTTATAAAGAGGTGAGCCCTTTTTGTAATGGGGTCTTAGAACAAGGCCGAAGTTGCCTAAACCTAGATTCACTCTTCTTCTATTTTGATATCTGCGGTGACTTCTCTACTCCAATGCTTCTTCAATTCATGGTCTAACAGTGCCTAATTTTTTTTCCTCTTTTTATATATTTGGAGTATATTAGTTCTATGAGATGGTAAATGTGGGTGTACGTTAATCCCTTTTTTTTTATTGGCAAAAATGCAAATTACACTCTTTAAACTTGATTGAAATTCATTTCAATTTTCTAACTTTACTTTCATTCAATTAAGTCCCCTATGTTTGATTGAAATTCATTTCAGTTCTCTAACTTTACTTTCATTCAGTTGAGTCCTCTATGGTTCACATTTATTCATATTAGGCATTTCATTCAATTTTGATAAAAATTGCCATTAAAAAAAATATATTTTTATCACATAAAAAAATTTATAAAATTAATAAATTTTTTTTATGTTAATTTATTTTCTTAAAATGTTTTTTCACTAGTTATTGGCATACTTCAACAGAAATTTTTTAATGAAATTGGATGAAAAACTTGAGTTGAAAAACTTTGAAACTTAGAAAACTCAATTAAATGAAAGTAAAGTTAGAGAATTTAAATGAATTTTAGTTAAACTTAGAGGGTGTAATTTGCATTTCAACATTTTTTTTTAAATGACATGGTTATTTTATTTGATGGTGTAAATAGAATCTTTTACATCAAATTCAAATCCCTATTAAATTATGACTTCTTTAATTTATTTTTCTTAAAGGAATATCGGAAGAAAAATCTCTTCTTATAAATACTCTTTAGAAGGAGACAATGATAATAAATTATAATTAATAAAAATTTCTTTTGAGATATTTTCTCTGTCTTTTTCCCTGATAGTCTTATGTTCTTGTTGAACTTAGGTGTTTTTGGAAGCGTATGTGTTGCAAATTCTACTTCTACATGCCTGTGCTACATAATGTAACCTGTGGTTTCAACTTGGAATGGTAATCAAGAATTATCTGAATTTCTTCCTAAGGAGGTTTATCTACTTCTTTATTCTAATTCAAAGGTTCTTATTTAATTTTAGATTATGAATTTGCTTTCTATTGCGATGGTTTCCCATGGTTACAAACCAAAACCAAAGTTTGGAAAGAAAAAGGCTCAAAGTGATTCAGTCACTTTTTCTATCTTTCCCTTTTATGTTTTTGCATTACTTGTTTATTTTGCTTTCTTGTTTTTGAGTCAATCTAGTTTCACTACAACAAAAGTGGGCTATGGTGACAAAATCTAGTGAGAATAAACAATTTCATCACCAAATGATAACATTTAGTGAGGAAAAGAAGAATTCATCACCAAATATTATAAAAATTTTAAAATTGGTGACGAAATCAATATTTCGTCACCAAAGATGTACCAATTGGTGACAAAATCAATATTTCGTCAACAAAGATGTACAAATTGGTGACAAAATATTTATCCCGTCACTATAGGTCATGAAAAAAATGAACCTAGGGTGACAAAATATTCGCGTCACCAAAGACTTACCAGAGGTGACAAAATTCTAAATTCGTCATCCAATATTAGGACGTAGGTGTTTTTGGTGACGAAATAAATTTTCATCACCTATCGTTTAACCAAAGACTAACCAAAGGTGATGAAATTCCAAATTCATCATCAAATATTAAGATGGAGATGTTTTTGGTAACGAAATAAGTGTTCGTCACCTATTGTTTACAAATAATTAAGGATAACCATGGGCAGGGTATACCTATATATACTCGACCCAATTAATTTATCCATAGATATCCGATTACCTTATCCAATTAGTATCCATACCTAATTGTTACCCGATCAATTTATCCATAGATATCCATTCCTTACCCAAACCCCTTCTTTTTATAAAATCACCAAATATGCTCAAAAACCACTAAAATGACCAATATATCCTCAAAATCTCTAAAATAAGTAAAATACCCACGAAACCTTTAAAATGACCAAATTACTCCTATAATCCCTAAAATCACCAATTATGCTAAAAAAAACCACTAAAATGACCAAAATATCCCAAAATCTCTAAAATGAGCAAAATACACATGAAATAACCTCGAAAATGACCAAAATACCCCTGAAATCACCAAATCAGCTCAAAAACCACAAAAAATTTTCAAAATATCCCCTAAACCTAATAAATGACCAAAACCCACAAATCCTAAAAAATAACCAAAGTACACACGAAACCTAAAAAATGACCAAAATACCCCCGAAACCTAAAATTTGGCCAAAATACCCCCGAAACAAAAAACCACCAAAATAACCCCTAAACCTAAAAAATCTGAAATACCTCCGAAACTTAAAAACTTACCCAAATAGCCTTGATGCTTGAAAATTACCAAAATTAATAGGCATGTCATCAATCAATTGTCTAAATTCAAGTTTTTATAGTTTAAAATAACGCATAAAAGATGATTTTAAAGATCAAATGGTAAATTACATCCAATTGGGATGAAAATTGGTATGCATGTTAAGAAAATATAGAACATGTAATCCAACAGTTGGATTTTCAAAATATGCATTCAATAATAAGTTATTGGGTGGTGTAACATTTTTTAGAGTTACAATAGGTGTAACTTGAACCCAACCCTATATTTCTTAATTTGATGTGAATTTTAATAAATTTACCATTAGATTACATTATCTTTATATATTTTTCATGCTTACAAAATTTCAAGGTGATCAAAGACTAATAGGCATGTCATCAATTAATTGTCTAAATTCAAGTTTTTGTAGTTTAAAATAACGCATAAAAAATGAGTTTAAGGATCAAAAGGTAAATTACATCCAATTGGCATGAAACTTTTCGTGAATATTAAGAACATATAGAACATGTAATCCAACTATTGGATTTTCAAAATATGTATTCAATAATAAGTTATTTGGTGATGTAACATTTTTTTAGAGTTACATTAGGTGTAACTTGAACCCAACCCTATATTAATTTCTTAATTCAATGTGAATTTTGACAAACGTGATTGACTAACGTAGGTTTAATAGTAAACTAATAGATGGCTCTATTTGGCAGTTGTGTGAAGTTTAATGAGCAAATTAGCTAAAATAAAAGTTGGGGGGGTGTTTTGGCCACTACCTCAAAGTTCAAGGAATGTTTCAGCATTTTTCCCATGAAATTTTACAAGCAAAGGGAATTTGCATGCAATCATTTCACAAGCCACGTGGTCTTCTTGGACCATGGACTTCTTATTTTTAGGCATTTGGCAAGTCTAGTCTAATAATCACTTAAATTAAAAGGTATAGTCGAGAGAGAGGCATGAAGGGAGGAATCAATTAGTTCAAGATTAAAAATAAAAAATAAAAATAGACATTCATAGAGGAAAAATATAATTGGGGTTTGATGATTATTATGTATTTGTAAGTGAAATAATTTTTTTTATCACACCCCTAGGGGTTTTTTTTTTTTTTTGTGACTGGAAAATTTAATAATCCCAATTTATAATGGATGCAAATTATTAACTTTTATTCCAAAAAATAGAAAAGCCTCTGAGCACATGCGTGCTCAAATGCTAGTTTTAGTAAATGTTAATAATTTCGATCTATTATAATTGGGATTACTACATTTTTCAATCACAAAATACCTAGGGGTGTGATGAAAAAATTATTTCATCCACAAACACATAATACTCATCTCACCACTAAGTATTTTGTGATTGGAATTTAAAATGTTTAATCCAATTTGAGACTTATACGTTTGTCCACTAATATTATGCATTTGCAAACTATTGATACAACCAAAAGTTTCCAAGGGTAACTCCAAAAAATGAACACCAAAATAGCATTGAAATGATATGGGTGAAATAATTTTTAAGTATATAAATCTGATCACAAAAAATGAACATCAAAATAACATTCATTTTTTGTAGCTAGTCTTATGACACTTCTGGCCATATTAGTAGTTTTAAATGTTCAAATTTTGGGGAAAAAAAAATATAAACCTCATATTATAATAAAAAATTGTGACACTAAACCAAAAAAAAAAAAAAAAAAGCCTCTTTGTGTATTTGTTCAATAAAATTTATGCAACTGCTAACCACCAAAATAGTTAAAAGTGTAATGAAACCTACCACCCCAAAAAAAAAAAAAAAAAAAAAAAAAAAAAAACCTATGATAGTATTGAAGTCATTGTGTGGGTACATTTTACTTACAGACCTAAGAAAGTAAATTGCATTCCATTAAACTCAAATATCTGGGAAGCCCACACGGTCACATGCGAAGGCCACATAGTCACATGCGAATCAAAGTTTTTTTAAATTTATGTTAACATAATTTTTCGCCTAACTTATAAATAGAAAAAATAAATAAAAATAAAATAAAATCAAGATAGATATAACACTACTAATCTAATATTGATCATCTTTCACTCTATTTATTGATATATTTGAAAAAATCCATCTATTCATAATAACATAATGAAGACATACATCCATATACAATAAATAAATAAATAAAAGAAAAAAGCCACCAAAGGTGTGGCTCTCATTGATTCTATATTAAAAACTAAAAAACAAAGGTGTGGCTCTCATTGATTTGTTGTGCATACAACTAGCACTAGCAGACCAGCAAAGTAGTGAAGCACGTAGTTTGTAAACTAAAGGCGGAGGTTCAGTAACTTCAGTTTGTAAACAGCGTGTAGTGAAATTTTTTGATTTCTTTTTGTGCAGTGCCCAATTTTTAGGCGGGTTCTAAATTTTTAGACTTTTTTTTCATTATTTTTTATTGGATAAAATTTATGTATAGTATTTTAGATGTTGTTCCTTAAGTTCCTCTCTTAAGATTTTTCCATATGGCTACATAACTTTAAAAATACATTTCCATTCATGAGAAAAAAGAAGAACCTAAGGAACCGTACCTAAATATTGTACCTAAGTCTTGCTCTTTTTTATCTGGGTAAACAAAACACTATTACTCTCTCTTTCTCCTCCCACAGACAAACTCGCGCCTTTCAACCTCTCAAAAAGACTAGTAAGCTCTCTCACTCTCATCGATCCTCTCTCACTCATCACTCTTCTCTCTCTCTCTCTCTCATGTTAAACTTGGTGACTTTGTGGATTATTTTTTCTTCTTTCAGGATTAGCAGGATATTGATTTTGGGATTAGACAAGGTGTTTATTTTAGGACATAGATTCTGGGATTGGAGAAGGAAATAGAGTCTTTCCCTATTGATTTTTTGAGATATGGAACAACAATCCCTATTGATTTATAATATTTAAACTCAGCAGCAATTCTATGTATATCATTATGAATTCTAGACATTGCTTATTATAATTTTTTCCCTTCATGCGTGTGCATAAATGTGTATATTAAATAAATACAATTTTGTGACTTGAAATGTTAAATTTTTTAAGTTTAATATTTGTATGCAATCTTTTATTTCTGTTTCACACTAAGATGCGTTAATGAGTTTTGTTCAAAGTGTTTCAGAAATACAAGTTGTCAAAGTCTTCTTGCCATGAACTCTCTTCTTGCAAATTTTTTTAAGAGTTTGTATTAGGATAGATTTTATTGTATTCAACAAGTGAGTATGAGTTGAGTGATTTATGACTTCTCTCATATGTTCATTTGTTTATTGTGGTTTTGTCACAGATTGCCAAAGAAGGAGATTGTTAGGAGATATGTGAATCATGTTAGGAACATATGTCAATATAGAATTGGTTAATCTTTTGACAAAACGCACTTTACGTGTAATTGGGTAAATCTAGGATGTGTTCAATGCTTCAAGGAACAAGGTTTCAAGTTCAAGTGTTAAAGTCATGCAAATCTGTCCAAGAAACAAATTAAAAAGTGCTGGATTTTAAAGCTCAACAGCTAGCTCGACATCTAGTATCTATCAAGGTTTAAAAGGCATTTTAAGCCCGATGCTCGACAACTGCTTGATAGATAGGGTATTTATCGAGATTTAAGAAAATCAATTTTTCAAATTTGATTTCACTCCAATCCGTGAATAGATGTTTGGGCTTTCTTTTCTCACAACCCTAAACATATAGAAGGATTGTTTTAAAGGCCGTCATAGCTGATACAACTCAATGCAAAAGTTTTTCACAAGCATATTGTGAACCGGAGGCATATGCCCTAGTTCATCTTTCTATTCAAGAAGCTACTGTGTTTGTACACCATAGGGTTTTGTAACCAAGGTGCTTCATGATCTTCATTGTGTTGATGAACTGAAAAACTTTACAGCCAACATCTTTTTCAAGTTGGTGAGTAAGCCGCGTATTGGGATCTGCGCATCAAATTGGTTAGTCACATACTGGGAGCCGTGCATTGAAAAGAGAGATTATCACTACAAAACGAGTCCAATTGGGTATTGGGGTAAGGGTTCAACTATAGGTTGGTATAAGATACTGGGATTCCTTTATTTGTAACCACTTGTTGTGATAATAGTGAATTCTAGGGAGTGGTGACCTCACCCGGTAGGGTTTTTGCTATGTGGGTTTTCTCCATTCATAAATAAATCACTGTGTCAATTTATTTTCCGTTGCCTTTTAACTTAGTTGGTGATTTATTTGTACTACCACGCTTATTGCATGCAAATTGAATTAATTAATTAACTTGGCTAATTTATTGGTTAATTCATCACAATGGGTCAATACGTTCTTGTGTTTGGTGTTTTTCTTTGGTCAACTAAAAAAATATTGCTTATTTTTCAAGAGTGTTTTCTAGGATTTTTTTTTTTTTTTTTTTTTGGGAAAAGAACTTTATCTTATAGCAAGCTAAATAAGGGAAATTATGAGTTTTTTTTTTTTTCAACTCAATTAAAGTTGCTACCAATCATAGGAAAATGAGATATTTATAAAAAAATAATTTTTGAAAAACGACACATTTTTTATTAAATATGTTAGGACATATGTGATTCACTTGTTAGGAACATATGTCACTATTTTATATAATTAGATTATCCTTTGACAAAACGCACTTTACTTGTATTTGGGTAGATCTAGAATGTGTTTAATACTTCAAGAAACTATGTTTTTAGATCAAGTGTTGAAGACATACAAGTTTGGCCAAAATTCAAGCTGAAGAAGTGTTGTTCATTAAAGCTCGACAGCTAGCTATCCATCGAGCTTAAGAAGCTGTTCTAGCCCCGAGGCTTGACAGCACCTTGACAGATAGCTATCTATCGAGCTTTATGAAAAACAAAATTCTAGTTTTGTTTTGACTCTAATCCATGATTATGTGTTTGGGCTTTCTTTTCTTCTAAGCCTAGACATATAAAATGATTATTTTAAGGGCCGTCAAAGGGGTATGCAAGTTGCACAAGTGTTGAGCAAAGCTTGTTCAAGCAATTTATAACTGGAGACAAAGTTTTGCCCTAGTTCATCATTCTTGTGAAGAAGTTGCTGTGTATGTGCACCGTAGCGTTTTGTGACCAAACATCTCCTTGATCTTCATCATTGGGATGAACTGAAGAACTTTGCAGCCAACAACCTTCTCTAGTTGGTGATTGAAGTCGCGTACTGGGATCCATGCATTGGTTAGTCACGTACTTGGGAGTCGTGCATCGAAAAGGAAAATTGTCACTACAGAACAAGTCTAATTGGGTATCAAGGTAAGGGTTAAACTTTAGGTTAGTATAAGGTATTGGGACTCCTTTACTTGTAACCGTTTGTTGTGATAATAGTGGAATTTCGGGAGTGGTGACCTGAAAATCACCCAGTGGGGTTTTTGCCGTTAGGTTTTCCCCATTCGTAAACAAATTACCATGTCATTTATTTTCCGCTGCATATTTAGTTATTTGGTGATTTGTTTGTGCTACCATGCGTTTGCATGTTAATTAACTTAATTAATTCACTTGGTTAAATTAATTAATTTGTTAATTTATCATAAGGGGTCAATTTGTTTTTGACCTATCAAAATACAACTCCTCTTTTTCAAAATTTAGTAGTCAAGAGATGGAAAATACAATGTAAAAGCTCTATAACAAAAAAGTTTTAGTAATTAGCCAACGCATTATACACCACTCTCTCTCTCTCTCTCTCTCTCTCTCTCTCTCTCTCTCTCTCTCTCTCTCTCTCTCTCTCCCAATATAAATACCCATTTAAATCATGCTATCAATATCATTGCTAACATCTTATTTCACTAGCTCTTTCTTTGTTTCCACCCTTTTAATTATTTCACTCTCTACTATCTTTCATAAGTTGCAAATCATACCATGGGTTTCACAATTGCACAAGGACTCGTGCAAGTGCTGCTAATTGCTTCCACAATGGCAGTTAGCACAGCCAGGCCATTTGGGAAATGCAATAATACATAAACTTCCTACAGGATCATCGTGGGTGACTCGTACCACTAGAATTATGGCTTTAACTACAACAAATGGGCAATCAAACATGGCCCTTTCTACTTAAATGACACTCTAGGTGAGCTTAATTACTTTGCTATTGCTACTTGTTACATATTGCCATGCATAGTTCAGGTTATATAGTGACCTAAATCATATTTTTAAACCGCTTGTGTTTTTATGACAAGTTATAAAATTCATTATGATATCAAAATATATAGTCAATTCTAACTTTGAACTTTGTTTTCAATTTATTTATTCGTAGATTATCAATTTGGATCCTTAAGGAACATGACAAATATGTGCATTTTTTGTTTGTTTTACTGAATGCAAATATGCATAAAAATAACTGTTTATATGATGTTGATTGCAGTTTTCAAATATGATCCACCAACTCCAAACACATTTCCTCACAGTGTTTACATGCTACCAAACCTCCAAAGCTTCATTAAATGTGACTTGAGAAATGCCCAGATGCAGGGAAATGCAACACAAGGAGCTAGGGAGGGCTTCGAGTTTGTGCTAAAAAGGCCATCGCAACCTCACTACTTTGTTTGCGGTGAGCACGATGGCATTCATTGCCTGAATGGAACAATGAAGTTCTTTGTGACTCAAATATGCCGCTATTATAGATAATTACGAATACAACGTGTGTGCCATGGGAAACTTTATTTGCTACTTTCTCTTTTCACATTTTGTTGTGCTGTAGCAAATAATGTGTTTTCTTCGTCTTCTTCTTTATTAAGTTAAAGACTATTTGTAATTTTGAATTAATAGTAAGGGATTGATTGCTCATTTTATAGTTTATGAGTCACATTCTAAATCAGATGATTTTCTATAATTTATGTATTTTCTTTCCCCATCCTTGAAGTTACAAACAATATATGTTATGAGTTCTGAATAATTGAGACGATAGAGAATAAATGTACTAGTTGTGACTGGGTATTGATGTTCCACAGAGGTGGCATTTTGCATCCTTGCTCGTTTTATAGTAATATTTACCATTTTATATTGAAAGTATCGGAGTCTTTTACAATTGAAAAGGTTAATGAAAGCTCGAAAATGTGTTAAAACACAAGAGTTGTTTAGGCCCTCAAATTAAAGATTACGGCTCGGTTGATTTTACACTTACTTAAACTAAGTGCGGAAAAAAGTAAATGCGAGCATACAAACAATAAAACTACTCTAAGCCATATTCATCAAAACGTAGCAGTAAAATGAAAGCTAAAAGAATAGGGAAGAAGAATGCAAACACAAGATAACACGTTGATGTGTTATCAAAGAGGAAACCGAAGTCCTCGGCTTAAAACATCTCCGCCGCCTCCAAGCGATAAATCGATCCACTAGACAATTAGTTGGGATACATGAATTGCAAGAGGCCCTCCAACCCTAATCTACCCAATGCACCTAAGCCCTCCAAGCTCCTATTCCAACAAGGCTTCTCGAAACTATGTCTTGTTTAGCTCTCCGAATCCCACAATACACCCGATTGCATTCGCCAAAGCTTGGCTTCTTCCAATGCTTCCCAGTAGCTCCAAAACCTCACTTGACACTCTGAAAGGGTGTGGTAAGTGTTTGGGCTATCAACCTCTCAAGGATATGGAAATGGAGAGGTAGGAGTTGAGGAAAAACCACAATGGATTGTGTAGAGAATTGTGGGTATAACAATCTCACAATCTCAAGGATAGTGATTAGGGTTTTCTCTCTAAAGCACTACTCAACATCTGTGGGTAATGTGGGTATATATAGTGTGGGTAGAGATAGTGTGTATCGGATATGACAGATTAGCAAAACAAAATATTTCGTGGGTATCTCGCGAGAAGGCCTTACTCGCAAGAAACTCGTGAAAACTAGCTATCACCATCCTATCCTGACTCTTCGCATTCTGGTCATGTGCTGGGCACATGCTTCACTTCGCAGGAAAGCTTCTCGCGAGCTACCCACGAAAACTTCTTGCTCTTCACTTTGCCTTGAGTCTTCACACTCTCTTTCACACACACAACCCTTACAAGAAATCCCACATAAAATATAGGGTACATAAGATTGAAAAAAATTACAATCAAATTTGGCACGCAATTAAAGCCAACACAAAATAGTTGTAAATCACAACTTTACAGTTAATGACTTAAGGATCATGTAATATTAAATTCTATAAAGATAGAGTGTAACTTTTAAGTAATGACATTTGCATCATCTAGCAAAATACTGTCACATAATTTTTTTTTCCCAAATAAAAGATAGATAATATCACGTGTAATCATAACCCTATTAAATGCCTATTCACCATATAATTATTATATTTTGTGTTTCAAAAATGCAAGTGAAGAAAAAAATAAAATGCAAGAAGACATATTCTCCATCCTATACTCCATAATTGGAGTTAGATGGTACGGTAGTTGGCAGATAACATCATGGTGAGATTTTAATTAAAGAGTTCATATATAACACATTCTTTTCTCAACAACAACAACAACAACAACAACCAAAAAAAAAAAGAAGAGTAAGTTAATATAAAACATAAGGGTATCACTTGGTGATAAAAGTTCAAGTTGGTAGGTTTGGACCTAATTATATTATATTAACCTCTTACTCTTATTTTTTTTTTAATTAGAAAAATGTAAAGTGTCATAGTCCCTATAAATAAAGTGGTGGAGTAGCTTTATGGTATGTGTGTTAGAAGAGAAAGATTTGTCTAGAGAAAGGGTAGAGAGATAAAATTTTATTTAATGTGTTACTATGAGGGCACATTCATACTTACATTCTTATATTCATACATAAATATAAGTAAAATAAACTTTACTTAATTTCCTTAGTAAAAGAGAGATCTAAAACTTACATTGCATGTTGGTTAAACTCAGGAGCAAAGGCCAATTATGATCATAAATATTATTATTAAGTTATACTTAAGATGTATCATATGAGTACTTGTGTTTTGGGAATGTATCACATGCTCACTGTGAACAACTCGTTCATCAATTCCTTTCAATGTTAAGTTAAAGAAAGTATAAAAGGAAGAAGAAAATGTGAGACACAGAAGAGAGAAGTGAGCATGTGTTTAGTGTTTACCACTCAGCCTACTATTTTCCTGAATTCCTGTCCAATGATGGATTTTTCTTTGACCAATTTATAGCAACATACGGAAAAATATTAATACCTTTTATCCCAAAATATCTTTAAATTAAAACATATGGGAGCTTTAAAAAAATGAAAATGTTTATCCAGACTTTCCATATTACTCTCTAAATTTAGTTTTGAGCCCACCTTTGCTTATGAGAGCATTCGTGTGCTAGGCCAAGAATGAAAAGGCTGGAGGCTTTCGAATGGGCAAAATATCCTTCAAATAATTAGAAAGGAATGAGATAAGGGTGTTTGCCTGTTTGGGTTGAGGGGTGGGCAATGGACTTTGGGTTTAGAGGTTTGACATGTGCATAGAGCGTGTTCAGAGGCTTTTATTTTTTATTTTATTTTTTTCATTCATGTTAACATTTTCATTGATGTCAATTTAGTGTTCATTGCAATTTTAGTAATCATCTTTTAGTGCTAGTTTTGTGGGAGAGTTAATTTTTTTCATGTATAAATCACCTCACATCTCTAGGTATTTTTGTAATTGGAAAGTGCATTAACCTCAAATTAAGATGAATAGAAATGTATTGACCTTTAGGGAAAAAAAATAGAAGAACCTTCGATAATAATACTAAAATGATAATGCAAAATATCAACCGAAGTAATGCAAAATAATGAATTGGTCCAATTCAGCCTATTCCGGTCCACTTGGTCCCTTCTGTCCAATTCGGTCCATTAGGGTCTACTTCAGTCCATTTCTGTCATACATAGTCTATTCGGTCTACCGCGGTCCATTACGGTCTTCTTCAGTTCATTTGGTCCATTCGGTCTATTTGGGTCCACTTTCCTAGAATGAAGTTTCTTTTCCGATTCATTACCAATTTTTTTCCCCCAAAGACATTTAAGAATATTAATTGATAGAGGGCTTTGATTTTTTTTTCATAAAATTATTAATATCATAAATTAATGTTAAAGGGCTCACACAAGGAACTTCTTAAATAGCTTAGTGAGGAATTGGAGGCTATTTGTATTGTAGTACTTATATAATAGACGCAATTTTATATAGACTGTAGATAGTGCAGACCACTAAAAAATACATAATCTTACAATTATCTTTACAAACCTGTTTAAATTTTCAGTTTTTTAAAAAAAAATGGAAAAGACATTAAAAAAAAAAAAAAAGAGTGATTAAGGAAAGAAAGAGAACAAGAATTTGATTTTTTTTTTTTTTTTTTTTTTGAATGTGAATTGCAATAAGTGATTGATTTGAGATGGGCAAAATGATCCCCTTCACGATATCTGGATCCTCATTCTGTCAAAATTTGATATATAAGGTCTAAAATGTGCCAACTCATTTAAAATCCTCATCGAACAGGCGTAGTCCGTGCTCAAAGGATTTTTATTTTTTGGTTTAGTGTCGAAAGTTCCAATTCGAGATGTATATTATTTTTTCCAACCATATTAATGCATTTGACAATGATCACTTCATTTTTTGGAGCTAGCCTCATGACACTAAGTTTACGTAGTTGTACAAGAAACATCCAATCATAGGCACCAAGTTGCATTCTCTTGGAGGATTAAAGCCCTACAATACCGAAATTAATATTGGCGAATCTGAAAAAGTGTGGAGCCTAGGCCTTGATTGTGTACTAGGACTCAACTAGTATATGTTACTCACCGTTATGAAGGCTTGATATAGTTTGAGGCTTACAACGATATAATTTGATGTTTACAACACATTTACAACTTTTTTTTTTTTTTTTTTTAGTCAAACAATTTAAGTTTTCATTGGGTTTGATTTCTATTGGTCTAATAAGTTGAAGGCCTTCTTAAGTGTAAAAATTGTACGCAACATAAGCTTTTTTAACTAATTCTTATCATTAAATTTTGGGTCTTTTTATAAAGAGGTGGGCCCTTTTTGTAATGGGGTCTTAGAACAAGGCCGAAGTGGCCTAAACCTAGATTCACTCTTCTATTTTGATATTTGTGGTGACTTCTCTTGTTTAATGCTTCTTCAATTCATAGTCTAACAGTGACTAATTTTTTTTTTCTCTTTATATATATTTGGAGTATATTAGCACTATGAGATGGTAAATGTGGGTGTATGTTAATCCCTTTTTTTTATTGGCAAAAATGCAAATTACACTCTTTAAACTTGATTGAAATTCATCTTAGTTCTCTAACTTTACTTTCATTTAGTTGAGTCCTCTAAATTTAATTAAAATTCATTTTAGTTCTCTAACTTTACTTTCATTCAATTGAGGCCTCTAAGATTCACATTTATTCATATTAGGCATTTCATTCAATTTTGTTAAAAATTGCCATTAAAAAAATATTTTTATCACATAAAAAATTATAAAATTAATAAATTTTTTATGTGAATTTATTTTCTTAAAATCCTTTTTTCATTAATTTTGCATACTTAAACAGAATTTTTTTAATGAAATTGGATGAAAAACTTGAGTTGAAAAACTTTGAAACTTAGACAACTCAATTAAATGAAAGTAAAGTTAGAGGATTTAAATGAATTTTAGTTAAACTTAGAGGGTGTAATTTGCATTTTAGAATTTTTTTTTTAAATGACATGGTTATTTTATTTGATGATGTAAATAGAATCTTTTACATCAAATTCAAATCCCAATTAAATTATGACTTCTTTAATTTATTTTTCTTAAAGGAATATCAAAAGAAAAATCTCTTCTTATAAATACTCTTTAGAAGGAAACAATGATAATAAATTATTATTAATAAAAAATTTATTTTGAGATATTTTCTCTATCTTTTTCCTTGATAGTCTTGTGTTCTTGTTGAAATTAGGTTTTTTTAGAAGCATGTGTTACAAATTCTACTTCTACATGCCTATGCTGCATAATGTAACCTGTGGTTTCAACTTGGAAAGGTAATCAAGAATTATCTGAATTTCTTCCTACGGAGGTTTATCTACTTCTTTATTCTAATTAAAAGGTTCTTATTTAATTTTAGATTATGAATTTGCTTTCTATTGCAATGGTTTCCCATGGTTGCAACCCAAAAAAGATGCAGCCAAAAAAATAAAAAATCTATTATAGCAGTCACAAAAACAAAACCTTTGTAACAAATAAGAACCATAACGCAAATCTTGTAGCTTTTTTTTTTTTTTTTTTTTTTTAATTTTTGCCACGATTTTGGCTGCTATAGAAGGCCTATTTTCCTATTGCATGTTTGCATGAAATATGTCTTGGCAAGAACCAAAGATTGAGAGAGATGAGATGCAGGAGAAGGAGAGTTGAGATATGTTCACATGAAGCATAGTAAAAGGTTCATGTATTCGTGTATCATGGGAAAACTCATTAAGCCTTCATTTGGAAGTTTATGGAGAATTATTAAATACTCCGAGAGTACCATAAGTGCGTACTCCCCTCTCTCACATGAATTGTGGGTCATACCATAAATTTAATCAGTGGGACCTATTGTTATGTGAGAGGAGGGAATACGCATTTATAGTACTCCGAGAGTACCCATTAATTACCCAAAGTTTACAAAGGAATGGAATGGAATGATCAGAAATGAATGAAATGTATTTAAATAAGGGAAAATAATGGAATTGAATTATGTAGTCTTGTTTGAACATTTTAAATTAAATAAATGAATGGAAAGAAATTGAAGGTGAGTAATTTTATTTGGGAGTAATATAGAAGAAAATAAATGGAATCATTTTATAAAAACATTACTATTAGACCTCTTGAATCCTCATAAATGTGTAAAACCACAAGAGCTATTTAGACTCCCAAATTAAAGTTATGGCTCGATTGATTTTACTCTAACTTAATACTAAGTGCGGAATAGAGTAAATGCGAGCGGATAAACAAACAAGCTACTCTAACCCATAAACATTATAACTCAACAGTAAAATGAAAGGTAAAAGAGTAGGGAAAAAGAATACAAACACAAGATAACACACTGATGTGTTATCAAAGAGGAAACCAAAGAACTCGGCGAAAAACCTCTCCGCCACCCTCCAAGTGATAATCGATCCGCTAGACAATTAGTTGGGATACATGGGTTAGCAAGAGACCCTCCAAGCGTAATCTACCCAATATACCTAAGCCCTCCAAGCTCCTACTCCAACAAGGCTTCTCAGAACCATATCTTGTCTAGCTCTCTGGATCCCGCAACAAGCTCCAAGTTGCATCGGCCATCCTTGGCTTCTTCCAATGCTTCCCAGCAACACCAAAACTTCACTGAACACTCTGAAAGGGTGTGATAAGTGTTTGGGCTATCAACCTCTCAATGATATAGAAATGGAGAGGTAGGAGTTGAGGAAAATCCAAAAGCAATTGTGTAGAGGATTGTAGGTATAACAATCTCTAATTCTCAAGATTTGTGGCTAGGGTTTTCTCTCTGAAGCACTCCTCAACTTTTGTGGGTAATGTGGGTATATATAGTGTGGGTACAGAAAGTGTATATCAGATAGCACAGTCTGGCAAAACAGAATGTTTCGCGAGTGTCTCGCGGGAAGGCTTACCCACGAGCTACTCACGAAACACAACTGTCTCCATTTGTCCTGACTCTTCGCATTCCAGTCATATGCAGGGCACATGCATCATTTTGCGGGATACTTAGTCGCAAACTACCCACGAAAACTCTTCTATTTTCAATTGCTTGAGTCCTCACACTCTTTCTCTCTCTATCACATAACCCATACAATTAAATCCCACAATAAATACAGGGTACAAAAGATTGAATAAAATTACAATCAAATTTGGCACGGAATTAAAGCCAACAAAACACATAGTTGTAAATTACAACTTTACAATCTCCCCCTTTGGCTACTCCATGACAAAACCCTAAAACAAACTCTAGACTTAAACGTGAGTTTGGGAACAGTGGCAAAACTTACTCACACCTAATCTAGAAGCTGTGAAGCACTTGCATGTATATACCTGTAACCTGAAACACTTGCACACAAACAAAACTTTCATTAAGCTTATGACAAGTTGAATACATGGTATGTATATGAGCAAGTAAAATGTGATCAAGTTTGTAAACACTATAAAATAAGTAAGCATATCTTGATCATACAAGAACAGTCATTAAAGAATGACTACAATGAACATTTAACTAGTAAATGCTTATCCGGACATGCAATGCAATGAAGATCAGTCACAAGGATCAATTGCATGTCCAACACACAATCAATGCAAAATACACGAAGTATATGCATTTAGGATACAAGATCCTACTAGGGTACAAATGTGAGGTACTTAAGACATATTAGCAATATCTTAAAAGCACAAAAAAATGCTACGAAGCATTGAGATAAACACAACTACTAAATATAAGACTGAATTATAAGAACAAAGTACTAAAGCTTTAAAAGAAAGCAGTATTAACAACAAACCAGTAGTTATAAAAGCTAAAAAGAACAAAGATAAACCTCCTGAATGAACCAATGTTTCTATGCCCTAAGCTATGCTCCCCCTAACTGTGCAAGCTCCCCTTCAAAATTTTCTCCCCCTTTTTTACCAGAATGGCCAAAGGGCTAGAACTAGTCGGACTCTAAATCTGAACCATGGTGGACGGACAAATCATCGATCTGAGAGGATAAGGCAGTGATCTGACCCTGGATATAAGCAAACTGGTCCGCGGTGTGCTGTACATGGGAGTCTAACAAAATATATAGCTAGTCCACTCTATCAAGAAGGCGATCAAGTCTGTCAGGTCCTCATGTAGGTGCTAAAGAGGATAGAAGTGAATCTATCAATCTCCTCCTCTGTATCTCCTCCTTCCTCCTCAACACGATCCCATGGTATCGTATGCACACCTGTTTTAGAGCCTTTGATGTGAGCTGTGCTTCTAGTCACTGTGTGTGCACCAATGGGATTGTCCCTCTGAACCACTGTGAGACCACTCGGGAGTTTGAGTCTTGTCTTCGCAATTAGGCCCATAATCAGTGAGGGAAATGGCATAACTGTTCTGGAATTTTGCTTATGAATGCTCCTTTTCAAAATGTGGAAGATGTGTCCACAAATATCAATCTCTTTGCGAGTGCAAGAATATTGTCCTTAAAGCGGACAACGTAGTGAGGTTGGTGACCGGGTATAAATTGTTGATCATCACATGAGCAAGGGTTCTCATCTCTGGACTGAATGGGATTGTGTTCATGGAGGTTTTCTTAGGAGTACCACCAAGTATCCTCACCATCTCCTCAGTAGATTCCAATCTATCCTCATATTGCACCGTGATTGGGTGTGAGGGAGGAAGAACTTCTAAGAACTCCTGAATGCTGTGCCTAGTGATGACAAACTCTTTGTGCCTTACCCAACAGTTTATATTATCCCCTTCAACACTAGCATTGGAGAAAAATTCTCTGATAATCTCCGAATACACTATTCCAACTAGATTCAGTAGTTTTGTCCATGTCCTTTCCCTGAACCCTACAGGTATGCAAGTGTCCTTAAGGGTGTCTAACTTCACAACCCTTTCCATGATAATGGTTTCTTTTTTGTAGCAATCATTGTACTTCAAGTCTGCCTCTGTAGACTTGAAGTTGTCAGAATCTATGCGTGCACGCTTTAAGGTTGGTTTCTTGGAAGCTGAATGTTTAGTAGGAGACATCTGCACATTTACACAGAAAACAATGAAAATAAACAGGTGCACAAACACAAAACAGAACACAAAAACTTGATTAAATTCAAGTTAGGTCCAAAGTAAAAGAAAAACAACTTAAAGCAGAGTATAACCTACTCAAAGTAGAGCAAACATACTTAAAACAACATGCAACAAGAGTTAAAACATGTAAACATAAACACAATGCATGAATTTAAGTGACTGTGCATGTGTGTGCATGTGTTGTGCATGTGCTGATGCAAGTGAGTGCAACAAGAGGTGCATGGGGTGTGCTTAGAGGATGCCTAGTGTGTGCATGGCATGGCATTGAGGCACAACTTGGACAAAATGTGTAGAATACATATTCATTGACCAAAACATGTGCAAACAAGAGTAAACCCAAGCAAAGAAACTCATTTGAGTCCAAAGCAACACAAGAATGTCACTAGGACATTCTGTCAAACACCTAACATGCAATAGAACACAACACCTATGAAAAATGCATGAACATGATGAAATTTGCCTCAATACATTATCAAAATACCTCATGGGGACAACACAGATACAAACCCAGCAAATGGGACTTAGCCCAATCAAAGTTTTGAAAAAAATTTCACAAAAAATAAGAACCCCAACCCTTTTTTCGAAAATCCCCAAATTTCGAAACCCTAAGCTAAAAACTGCATAATCTAAACAAAAAGGAAAACAATGTTTAGGAAAACATAGCTTGAAGTGATTTTGCAGAGATTTTTGCTTGAAAATGATGGGGTTTGAGTGAAAATTGATTTTGGGTTGAAGGAGGTTCGAGAGAGGCAGTGCGAGGGAAAAACTAAGTGTTTGAAAAATTGTCACATCTACTACATAAAAATTGAAAACACGCGTTTTTCACGGGTTAAGCAGTCGCGATATTAGTCGCGAAACACACTGAAGCTTTCGCCAGAAGCTTTTAATTGCGAAACAATCATGAGATAGTCGCGATAGTCTCAGTATGAAATTGAAAATTTTCCAATTTTTGCCTAAAAACATTTTGCTAGAAGAGTTTAGTCGCGAAATACTCGCAAGGTAGTAGCGAGACTTTCTGTATGAAAAAGTGACTTTTTAATTTCCCTTAAGCACATTTCGCGGGAAGCTCTAAGTTGCGAGCTTCTTGCGAAACAGCCTCTGAACTAGTTTTTTTGAAGAAAAACACAAGAAAGTATTTTGAACAAAAGCTAAAAGCACGAAAGTATAAAATCACTTTCAAAAATATATAAAACACTCAAAAATATTTTTGGGTTTGATCGGCAAGTGATTGAACATGCACATCACATTTGAACATGTACAATCACACAAATGAGATAAGCATTAATTGAATTAAAGACTTGTGTGTTGTGGGTGAGTATCCAATGTGGAATAGTCCTTAGACCATAGTGAAGCTTCAATGATCAATTCAATCAAGTCATACACAACTGGTACCCAGTCAAGTGAACTATCTCAATTATAGAAATGAGCATATATGACCTCCCACAAGAAAATGATTACAAAACTTAGAAGCTTTTCATTTGGCTTTTGCATAAATCATAACATTTGATCCTTTTTGGATAATACATCTCCTTTTTGAGATCGGTGCTTGAAATTTTTGATATTTCAACATTAAGAGTTAGCCTTTGGCTTTTTTAGCACCATACATTTTAATTCAAGAGTCGTTTTCCCTTTTTTTCTAGTGAAATACTAGTATGTGCAACAGGCTTTTGCAGCTCATTACCTCTTTTCATTTTGAGATTTACATTTGGTGAGCTCTATTGCAAAAACATAAATAAATAAATAAATAAAGGTGGGAAGATATATAGGCACAAGCCTATGCAAGTATCAAGACCATTAAGACTATTGACCAATCATTCATGACAAGTTTGAAGATTTATTTACAACAGTCACCCATAGTTTTCAAGATTTTTCCCACAAAGATATATGTGCATACATAACAAGCTAAGCTCGTAAATGTACTATGCCATTAGTACGAAGGTACCAGGCCAAACTCACATGTGATATACACAACACAAGCGATCAAACTTTTTGAAGATTTTTCAATTTTTATGGGTTTTTGAATTTTTGAACACACTAAAAAATAGCAAGTAAAATAAGATAAACAAAAACAAGTATAAAACGAAACTTGTAAAAAAAAACATGACATCATCCAACAGAACATGTGTGACTTATAATGTAAACATGCAACTATGAATGCACCGAGATCACATGGGAGATAGAGTTCAAGGAATGATATCGACACCAATTGTCTTATGCAAAGATTCAAACCTCGGACCATCAAGAGATTTAGTGAATATGTCTACCTTTTGGTTGTCAGTGTTGATAAACTCTAGACACACAATCTTTTCTTCCACCAAGTCTCGAATGAAGTGATACTGGATCTCAATATGCTTTGATTTCAAGTGTTGGACTGGATTTTTTGACAGATTTATGGCACTCGTGTTATCACAGAACACACATATAGTGTCTTGAGTAATACCATAGTCATGTAAGAGCTTCCTCATCCATAATAGTTGTGCACAACAACTCCCTGCTACAATATATTCGACTTCGGCCGTTGAAAGAAAGACTGAATTTTGCTTTTCGCGTATCCATGAGACCAAGTTATTTCCAAGATAGAAACAACCACCAGAAGTGCTTTTCCTATCATCAATGCACCCGGCCTAGTTAGCATCTAAATATCCAGCTAAGCATTCATTTGAGTCCCTTGTTTACCAAATTCCATAATCAGATGTGCCATTAATGTAGCGAATGATTCGCTTGACTGCCATCAAGTGGGACTCTTTTGGAGCTGCTTGAAATCGTGCACAAAGCCCTACACTAAATGCAAGGTCCGGTCTACTTGCAGTGAGATAGAGAAGACTGCTAATCATGCTTTGATAGAGTGTTGGGTCTACATCCACACCGGCTGCATCAAGACTCAATTTTGTCGAGGAACACATGGGAGTGGAAGTATGTTTCTTAGAGTCTAGATTAAATCTTTTGACAAGATTTTTGGCATATTTCTCTTGAGAAATGAATATCCCATCTTTCATTGTTTCACTTGCAGCCCTAAGAAGTAGTTTAACTCTCCCACCACACTCATCTCAAATTCCCTTTTCATTTCCTTCAAAAATTCATGAGCTAGGTGATCGATTGTGGATCCAAAAACAATATCATCCACATATACTTGAGCAACAAGGAGAGATTCCTCATCTCTTTTAACAAACAGTGTTCAGTCAGCTTGTCCTCTCTTGAAACCATGATCCAATAGGTATGTGGTGAGGTGATCATACCAAGCTCTTGGTGCTTGATTCAGCCCATATAATGCTTTCTTCAACCTTAGCACATGATCCGGAAAATGTGGGTCTTGAAACCCCTTTGGTTGCTCAATAAAAACTTCTTCATTTAAAAAACCGTTCAAGAAGGCACTCTTCACATCCATTTGGTATAGCTTGAAGTTCATAATACACACTATGGAGAGAAGAATTCGGATTGACTCTAGTCTTGCTACCGGGGCAAAGGACTCATCAAAATCTATGCCTTCGACTTGAGTATATCCTTGAGCCACCAATCTGGACTTGTTTCGGATAACTTCACCATCTTCGTCAGTCTTGTTCTTGAAGATCCATTTGGTACCTATTACATATGTATCCTTGGGCCTTGGGACCAACTCCCATACATCATTTCTAACGAATTGATGTAACTCTTGGTGCATGGACTCTATCCAATTCTCATCTTTTAAGGCTTCCTCTACTTTCTTGGGTTCAAATTGAGCAAGATAGCAGTTGTACTTCACATGATTCAAACTATAGCCTAATCCTTTTCTCAAACGAAGTCCCTCATTTACATCACCAATGATATTGCTTGGGGGATGATTGAGAATTACTTTTGACGATGGTCTCTTGGAAGTGGAAGGTTCCTCATCACGAGAGATTGGAGGTTGGACTTCCGGAGGTGTGAGGGGGCTTGAAGATCCTAGTGTTGATCTAGTCTCCCTTCTTGATATAGGAAGTGTAGACTCCTTTTCTGGTGATTCTTTCTCAACATCATCACCTTGAGACATATCATCTTTATCCTCATCAATGTCCTTTTTTGAGATTGTGTCATCTATGACCACATTTATTGATTCCATCACCGTCTTAGTGCACTTATTGTACACTATATGCTCGGCTATTTGTAGAGTATCCTAGAAATATGCCTTCATCACTCTTAGCATCAAATTTTCAAAGATTCTCCCTATCATTGAGAATGCAACACTTCCAAATATTCTGAAGTATTTCACCTTTGGCTTCTTTTCTCTCCAAATTTCATATGATGTCTTCTTTGTCCCTGCTCGGAAGTAAATTCTATTTCCAATGTGACACGAAGTACTCACTGCTTCAACCCAAAACTTTTGCGGAATATTTTTGTTGAGTAACATGACTCTCGCCATCTCTTCAATCACCCGGTTCTTCCTTTCAACCACTCCATTCTGTTATGGAGTCTTTGGAACTGAAAATTCCTTCTTGATGTCGTGCTTATTGCAAAAAGCTTCAAATTTTGCTTTTTCAAATTCCTTCCCATGATCACTTCTAATTTTGATTATGGGAACTCCCTTTTCATTTTGCAACTTCTTGCATAACATTTCCATCTTGTCACATGCTTCCGACTTTTCTCTAAGGAATTCTACCCAAGAGTACCTTGAGAAATCATCAACTACCGCCATAATGTATCGCTTTCCGCCCATGCTTTCAATTCTCGTTGGACCCATTAGATCTACATGAAGTAACTCCAAAGGACCTGAAGTAGCAACTACATTTACTTTGGGATGGGCTGACTTTGTTTGTTTTCCCATTTGACATGGGCCACAAACATTCTTCTCAACTTTTCCAAACTTTGGTAAACCGACCACTACTTCAAGCTTTGAGACTTTTGCCACTTGTTTGTAATTTGCATGCCCGAGTTGTTGATGCCATAGTTCCAAAAGGTTCACTCGAGCACTTCAACATGCTATGCTTGGTTTGGGAATAACTAACAATTGTCGATGGTCCTAAGTCCCTTCAAAACTTGAACACCTTCTTCATTTAGGATTAAACATCCTTTCTTTGAGAATCGGACTAAGAAGTCTTCATTGCATATTTGAGTGATGCTCAGCAAGTTCATTTTCAATCCTTTAATGTACAACACATCAGTCAATAAGGGCAATCCCAAAATATCAACAGTTCCCTTTTCCAAGAACTTGTGAGTGGCAACCATCTCCAAATGTTACAAAGCCATCTTCCTTCTCTTTAAGGGTTTTGAACAAAGATTTATCTCCAGTCATATGCCTTGAACAACCGCTATCAAGATACCACAAACATGAATTAAACACTTTCAATGTGGTATGAACAAAAAGACAAGCATGAGATAGGCATTCTTGACCATCAAAGCAAGGCTCATCTTTCTTTACTTCATTCATTGATGAGTGAAGCTTTCTTTTTAAACCATAAGTTTTTCGCACAAATGTCTATTCCTTCTCTTATATTTGTCAATCAAGGAATTCGACTCACATAAGCTATTATGAATATCATGATTTCTATGAACTAATGATTTCAGCATGTGTATAAAAATTCTAGCCCGTTTCTTTGATTTGAATAACTCTAAAAACTCATTACCAAGACATTCTCCAAATATGCTCATAGAGTCATTATCACAAACACCTTTACTACACTTCATATTGGCCTTTGCCATAGCACTATCCATAGCAAGCCAAGGGGTCTAGGATCACACTCAGGTAATTAAACCACAGCGAGTGTACCCACTCTGATACCAATTGAATGCTCGTAAATGTGTGAAAACACAAGAGCTATTTAGACCCCTAAATTGAAGTTATGGCTCAACTAATTTTACTCTAACTTAATGCTAAGTGCGGAATAAAGTAAATGCGAGCAGATAAACAAACAAGCTACTCTAACCCGTAAACATTATAACTCGACAGTAAAATGAAAGGTAAAAGAGTAGGGAAGAAGAATGCAAACACAAGATAACATGCCAATGTGTTATTAAAGAGGAAACCGAAGAACTCGGCGAAAAACCTCTCCGCCGCCCTCCAAGCTGTAATCGATCCACTAGAAAATCAGTTGGGATACATGGGTTAGCAAGAGACCCTCCAAGCTCCTTCTACTCGATGTACCTAAGCCCTCCAAGCTCCTACTCCAACAAGGCTTCTCGGAACCGTGTCTTGTCTAGCAAGCTCCATGTTACATCTGCCATCCTTGGCTTCTTTCAATGCCTCCCAGCAACACCAAACCTTACTAAACACTTTGAGAGGGTGTGGTAAGTGTCTGGGCTATCAACCTCTCAATGATATCGAAATGGAGAGGTAGGAGTTGAGGAAAATCCACAAGCAATTGTGTAGAGAATTATGGGTATAACAATCTCTAACTCTCAAGGTTTGTGGCTAGGGTTTTCTCTCTGAAACACTTCTTAACTTTTGTGGGTATATATAGTGTGGGTACAGAAAATGTGTATCAGATAGCACAGTTTAGCAAAACAAAATGTTTCGCGAGTGTCTCGTGGGAAAGCTTACCCGCGAGCAACTCATGAAATACAGCTGTCTCCATCCGTCCTAACTCTTCACTTTCCAGTCATGTGCAAGGCACATGCATTATTTCGTGGGATGCTTAGTCGTGAGCTACCCGCGAAAACTCTTCTATCTTCAATTGCTTGAATCTTCACACACACACTCTCTCTCTCTCTCTCCCTCTCTCTCTCTCTCTCTCTCTCTCTCTCTCTCTCTCTATCACACAACCCTTATAATTAAATCCCACAATAAATACAGGGTACAAAAGATTGAATAAAATTACAATCAAATTTGGCACGGAATTAAAGCCAACAAAACACATAGTTGTAAATTACAACTTTACACCTCTATTTTAAAATATATGACTAAATATATAAAGATATTTTGGAAGTTTTAGTAAAAAAATCATTCAATTTAACCTTCTTCGTCATGTTTTCTTGGTTAATATATACTTAATAAGAGAGAATAGAATGAAATCAATATGGAAGGAAAATATTATTGTAATTCTAGACGGATGATGGCATATATATTGTACAATTTAATAACACGCTGAATATGATATCAATAGATTTCACTTTTAAATTTTTTATACCGGTTTTTCTATTGAAATCAAAATCTGTCAGTTCAAAGTGCATTTTTGTCTTGATTCCTGGCATATAGTGGTCCAAATAGGAAAAAAAAGGTTATACTAATTGACTCCTTTTGGTTGAGGGAAAATTTCTACTCTATTTCCACCAACCCAATATTGGAGCTCCCTTTCGCAATTCTTAGTTTTGACATTTGAGAGAGTGCTTTCATATTGTTAAGAAGTCTAGCACACTTTATTATAAAGCTATACATTCTTTAGGGCCCATTTGAATTGAGGAGGAGTAGAGTAAAGTTGGCTGAAAATAAGCTAGTTTTTGGCCAATTCTACTCTACTCTACTTTACTCCTCCTCAATCTAAACGGACCATTAGGGATTTTCCAAAATAAACTTGGTTATTGCTTAAGTGATGATGTCACGGTAGCCTAAAGAAAGCACTCATGTTGCTCTCTTGATGGAACAGAAACTAAACTATTAGTTCCTGGTAGTAAACCTCAAATCCCCGAGGGGTTTCCTAAATCCACAAGGAGAAGAAAACTGGAATCCACCAGAGAAATAATTTGACAAAAGTCTGTGTTTATTGATAATAGTCTAAAAATTGAATTGCCTTTGAAGGCTACAATGCGTTTAAATAGTAAAAACAAAACCTAGGTCAACTAGAAACCCAAAGACAGCTACGAAAGCATATAAAACTCTAATTTGACTAAACAACATTAAAAGCACTTAAAAAGTAGGAAATAAATAACCTAAACCTAAAATAATAAAAAATTACATAAAAAGATTAAAATTAAATAATTATAAAATTTAGAGAAACTGTGTCCTACATTAATGTCATTAAAGATATATTCGTAAATTTTCTTGTAAAGTCTCTTGATATGGTACTTGCCCTTTTTTAGGGATTGGGGTACTTCATCCGTATGCATTGTCCTTTTCACGTTTTAAATGTAGAAAATGTTAAAAAAATGTAGACATCTAGTATGAAATTATAGATGTTATATGTACAGAGTGTATATCAATGAGTGTGTGAGAACACTTTCCTTTAAGGATATAACCATGTACCAAACTACCGATGTGTTAAAACTAGAAATTTTTTTATTTTTTTTTAAATAAGAAAAAGAAGAAAAGGAAAGAAAAGGTCCATAAGGAAAAGATTTTCTTAAAATTTTGAGCGCAGACAATATATGTCCTAAAATAGTAACTAGAGAAAATGCAAAAGAAAAGTGTTACGAAAAAAAAAAAAAAAAAAAAAACCAATATGTCTTTTCTATTTCTTTTTTTAGTATCTATCTTTGGACCATGGCTAAATCCATATATGAATGTGTATAATGCGTCGGCTAATTACAAGTGGAGAACTCAATACATAACTTTCTTTTTTTAATGGAAATTTTACATTGTATTTTCCATATCTTGCTTACTAAATTTAGAAAAAGAGGTCAATTAGGCCAGTTTGTACCTCTCTCCCTCCCCACTTTCTTTCCATCTATCCCAATATAAATACCCATTTAAATCATGCTATCAATATCATTGCTAACCCTTTAGCTAGTCTTTTTCCTAAGTTGCAAATCATACCATGGGTTTCACAATTGCACAAAGACTCATGCTAGTGTTGCTAATTGTTCCACAATGGCACTTAGCATAGCCAACAAGGGTTGGCAATATGGAAATTGGCCTTCTCATGGCCCTTATCCTCCCAATAATACACAAACTTCCAACAGGATCATCGTGGGTGACTCCTACCACTAGAATTATGGCTTTAACTACACCGAATGGGCAATCAAACACGGCCCTTTCTACCTAAATGACACTCTAGGTGAGCTTAATTACTTTGCTATTGCTACTTTTTAATTATTGCCATGCATAGTTCAAGTTGTAAAATATAGTGACCAAAATCATATTTTTAAACTGCTTGTGTTTTTATGACAAGTTATAAAATTCATCATGTTAGGTTCCAAAGACTTAGGAACTAATGTATTTAGAACTCTAATGTGTAATGTTGGCAAACCATGATCAAAACAATTGTTAGTCTTGTTTAGACTTGCTCAAAGTGTGTGCATTATATGTAAAGTTGGAATCAAGTGGCTGCATAAGTATTAGTGACTTTCGGCCTAGCTCGATCGATCAAATCTCAAGCAAAATGTTTTTTTCTGCAGATTTCTCCAACTCAGCCCTAGCCTATTAAAATGTGTAGGATTTTATGTTTTGCCCTAAGTATAAAAGGCAAACTCTAGCCACGTTTTTGAGGTTGCTCTATTTGCTGTGTGTGTGAATCTCTTGTGAGATCTAGAGGTGGTTGCCTTCACACATGCTTAGGATTATCAAGAAAGAGATTTCATTGAGAGCTTGATGATCATTCAGTTGCTGCAATAAAAGCTTAAAGAAACACAAGCGGGTGTGTTTGTACTTGCTGGAGAAGGAGTCCGTGGTCTCAGAGCTTGTACATGGTCGTGTCAGTAAGTTTTTACTAGTGGGTAGCAATAGGATGTTAATGGTCTAAATCCTATTGTAAAACTTCGATTCTTTCATAGTGGATTCAAGTTTACCTTGAGGATAGCTAGGTTAAATCCTCCCCAGGTTTTTACCGATTTGGTTTCCTAGGTCATCATATCATGTTATTTATATTTCCGCTGCTATGCATGATATGATTGTTTGATTGTGATAAGCTAGATTTGGAATTTGGACTAAGTAAATAACTTGGCTAATTAACTAGGTTAATCCAATTGTGCTTTAAGGGGTCTAAAAACTCACACATCATGATATTAAAATGGTCAATTCTAACTTTGAATTTTGTCTTCACTTTATTTATTCATAGATTATCAATTTGGATCCTTAAGGAACATGAAAAATGTGTACATTTTTTTTTTTTTTTTTGCTCATGAATGCAAATATGCATGAAAAGTGACTACATAGATGATGTTAATTGTAGTTTTCAAATATGATCCCTCAACTCTAAACACATATCCTCACAGTGCTTACTTGCTACCAAACCTCCAGAGCTTTATTAAATGTGACCTGAGAAATGCCCCAGAAGCTGGGAAATGCAACACAAGGAGCTACGGAGGGCTTTGAGTTTGTGTTGAAAAGGCCATGGAAGCCTCACTACTTTGCTTGCGGTGAGCACAATGGCATTCATTGCATGAATGGAACCATGAAATTCTTTGTGATGCCTATATTCCGCTGATATAGATAATTACTAATACAACGTGCGTGCCATAGGAAAATTTACTTGCTACTCTCTCTTTTTATGTTTTGTTGTGTTGTAGCAAATAATGAGTGCGTTCTTTTCTTCCTCTTCTTCTTATTATTAAATTAAAGACTATTTATAATTTTGAATTCATGTTAAGGGATTGATTGCTCATTTTATAGTTATGAGTCACATTCTAAATCAAGTGATTTTCTGTAATTTATGTATTTTCTTTCCATGTCCTTACAATTACAAGCAATGTTATGAGCTCTGAATAATTGAGATGATTGAGAATAAATATACTAACTGTGATTGGGTATTGATGTTCCACATATGTACCATTTTGCATCCTTGATTGTTTTACTGTAATATTTACTATTATATATTGAAAGATCATAATCTTCTACAATTGGAAAGGTCTATGACATTTGACCTAAAGATCATGTTTGGTTTAGACTTTTGAAGTAAATATTAAATTATATAAAGATAGAGCTACCAACTATCGTAACATTTAAGTAAGGACTTTTGCATCATCTAGCAAAATATTGTCACATAATTGTTTTTTCCTAAATAAAAGAATATATAGTATCACGTACAATCATAACCCTATTAAATACCTATTGTAATACCCCAAATTTTGATTTTATGATTATCACTGTACCTTGTCAATTTTTATATAGAGTTGAGGTACTATATGTGTGTGCACAATAAGATGGGAGTAGACAATTTTGTGGTGCTACAAATAGGTGAGAAAATTAAAGTTTTGGTGCATACAATTTAGTAAGGCAATTAAAATAAATAAATAAATAAAAAAGAGAGGAAGATGTTTTATGGGCTCCTTGCAAAATAAAGAGATAAGTTCAAGTGGGTTTTAAACTCCAGCCCACTACCCCACCAAGCCCACGTCTCTTATGTGTTAATATATAAGGTGGAGGAAAAGATAAACTAGGGTTTTCATAGAAAAAGGTTTTATCAAAGAGGCTAAGAGGTCTTTCCTTGGAGTTTAAAGCACGTACAAGTGAAAAGACAATCAGATTGTTCAAGGTATGATTTCTCACCGTTAGAAATAAGAATTAAAGAATTAGAATTTTATTTTGGAAAATTTTAGTGATGTGTAGATTGTTGAATTGGTAATTTCTTAGGTTATGATTTTACACGGTTTCAATTATTCTGGAATCTTAGATTGCCACTGTTCGGACCCTTGGACAAAAGCCGAAATTGTTAATCCATGTATAAGGCTAGCGTCACTTTTGTAGGGCCATATGATTTTTTTTTGGGCTACCGTAACTCTAATTCTAACTTGCTGGAAATTCTGCACTTGACCCCACCCTTATGTCACTTGTTATCCCTCATTTTTGTCAGGGTCCTATTCTCCGTATTGTAGCTTTAATGGTCTATTGCCTAGGCGTTGACTAATTCCAATCAGAATGATACTTAAGGTTCAACACGTCTTCTATTCTTTAAAAGGTTAATGATAGATTTGTTTCTTTTATCCGAATTGTAATTTCATCCCAAATTATTGTGGTATTAAATCCATTAGGGTCAATGAAATTAAGTCCTTGAGCAAAGTCATAATAGATTCGGCCCACAGTTTTCTTTGGGGTTATATATTTAAATCTTATAGTATCAGCTGCTGCCTATGGGTTTGATAAATTCAAGGAAACACATTTTTGGGTAGAGATGCTTGGCGTTAGTGTTATCATTTAATTCAGCAAAGTATTTTACTTGTGAGTCAGTTTGTATAGGTTAGTGAGATTTATATTTTATGGAGGATATTAAGTAATTTCCATGATTGATTCTAGGTCCCATCTAAGAGTATTTTGAGACTATTTGGAGGGTGTTTCAGTTGGACTTTCAGAGTGATTCAAGTGCTGTAAGTAATTATGCATAATATGCACAAGTTTTATTCTTTAGGTTCTTAGAAGTCAAAAGTTTTCAAAAGTTATGTTTTTAAAGCTTACGTTTTCTAAAGTTTATTGAAAGCATTATTTTTACATTATTGAAAGAGAAACTTCGACTTTTAGACAATGTTTTAAAGAGAGACTTCGAATTTGAAATAATGTTTTGAATTTCCAAATCTCATTTAAAATATGATTTCTAAACTAAACTATTTTCCGAAAATAATTGAGTTTCAAAGTAAGTTTCTAAAAAGGTTCTTGTTCTTTAAATTTGTTAAAACCAAGTGATTTTAGTCATATTCCTATTCTTAAATGGTATTTAAAATGTTTCTTTTAGCAAATTTAATTTTCATATTTACTCAAGAATTGTAAAAATATTTATATAACTCTTTAGTTCTTATTCCTTTCCTAAGAGAGTCAAGCATCCTTTGATTTATGTTCAATTAGATATTGTGACCTTTGATATGCCTCTGCATTTGGAATAATTGTTATTATCAAGTAAATTAGTATATCTTGTATAATTGCTTACTGGATGTGTGGCTCACCCCATCAATTACAATTTTTTTCCAGATTAAAGTTTAGTTGAGTAACAAAACCTTTGGATTGCTTCGTAAGGTGCAAGGTAGAGCGTGGGAGTTTTAGGCGAAGTCAATAATACTGGAAGTCTTAAAAGATTATTAGTTATATTTTTTTTTTTGTTATTCTGCTTTAGATTTCACTATATTTTGGGGATTATTCTAAATTTGTGGAGTTTGGATTTTGTAAGAGGTTTTATTTAAGAGTATTGTTTCTTTGGAGTTTTTAATTTATTTTGGATTAATCATGTTTATGGAGTTATATAAGTTTAGTAGTTTGGTCATGCATCTAAATTCATGTTCCATGGATTTGGGTCGTGACAGTGTTGGTATCAGAGCTCTAGGTTATGATTCTGTAGACAATTAGGACTTCTGATGTTTTTGTATAGGATGTGGAAGAATAGGCTTGAATCATTGGATAATCAATGGGTATTTTATGGGTTTGATAATTGTTAGAAGCATTGTTAGAAGCTGTGTGCCTATATGCTTAGGATCATAAGAAATGTAAAAGCTTTAGTATCTCTCATATACTATGATTTTTCTTTGAGGTTTATCCAACTCTAAAGTGTTGTTTGTTTGGTTATAGGAAAATGCCACCCCGCAATTCTGCCCCTTCTAGTTCTGAGCCAAATGCTGAAAACCTTGAGGGTGTTTTTAATGCTATTAGAAGTCTTGCTGAGGTGGTGGAAAAACATGTTAGTACTAGTGGAACAGCTAAGCCCAAAGATGCTGAGATTGAAGGATGTACCATTGAGCAATTTAGGAAAATGGGTCCTCCTTCATTTTTGGGAAACCCTAATCCTACTGAAGCAGAGACTTGGATAATGCAAATGGAGAAAATATTTGATGTGGTTGGTTGTACTGAAGTGCAAAAAGTCTCTTTTGCTTCATTTATGCTGAAAGGGGAAGCGGAGCATTGGTGGAGATCCACTAAAAAGACTTTGCCACTTGAGAAAGATGAGATATTGACTTGGACTATTTTCCTTGATGCTTTTTATGAGAAATATTTTCCAGAAAGTATACGGGATGAGAAAGAAGTGGAGTTTATGGAGCTCATTCAAGGGAATAAAACTGTATTACAGTATGAGGCTAAATTTACTGAGTTGGCCCGATTTGCTCCTCATATTGTGTCTGATGATGCTAGGAAAGCTAAGAAATTTCAAAGGGGTCTACGACCAAGTATCAGAACTAGGATGGCAGCCTTACGATTGAAGGCTTATTCTGAGGTAGTAGAAACTGCAAAAGTTGTTGAGAAGGAATGTGAAGACTATCAGAGGATTCGAGATCAAAATAAAAAGAGATCCAAGCCTGAAGAATCTCAAAAAGAAAATGAAAATGACAAACCATTCAAAAAGAAGACTACAATAGAAGTAGAGCCTAAGGTGGTGCAACAAGTAATAGAGAATTGTTCGAAGTGTGGTAAAAAGCATAACGGTGTTTGCTATCGTGAAAGTGGGGCATGTTTTAAGTGTGGAAAAATGGGTCATCGTATCAAAGATTGCCCAGCTTTGAAGAATGAGCCGATGGTTAAGCTTAATGATGTGAATCCAAGGCCAAAAATCCAAGGACGAGTGTTTGCTATTACTGGGCAAAGGGATGAGGAAACTAAGTCAGGTACCATCTCCTTATTTTCTCTTATTAAGTGAAATGATGGTTGTTGAGTTTGTGTAAGTATTGTATAATTATGATAGTAGATAAGGAAGTAATGGCTGACTTAATTTCTCTTAAAGATTTGAGATTTTGATATGATATAATGTGAATTGGTTATTAGGATATTTTTGAGTTCCAAACAAGGGTTGTATGCAATAGTGTATTTTTCTGTGGAAAGGATATTATGCGTAGACAATAGGCGATTGAATAGGATGACAGTGAGGGGGAAAAAAAAAATGTCGATTACCCAAGATTGTTCTTAAATCAGGTTACCATCAACTCAAAGTTAAGAAGGAAGATATTCTTAAGATTGCCATTCATACATGTTATTGACAGTACTGAGTTTTAGTGATGCTAATTTGGTTGACTAATATCTTTCTATGTTCAAGGACTAAGGTACGCCAAGTATAGAGGACTAAACTTATTTTAAGGGGGGAAGAGTGTAATATCCCAAATTTTGATTTTATGATTATCACTGTACCTTGTCAATTTTTATATAGAGTTGAGGTACTATATGTGTGTGCACAATAAGATGGGAGTAGACAATTTTGTGGTGCTACAAATAGGTGAGAAAATTAAAGTTTTGGTGCATACAATTTAGTGAGGCAATTAAAATAAATAAATAAATAAATAAATAAATAAATAAAGAAAGAGAGGAAGATGTTTTATGGGCTCCTTGCAAAATAAAGAGATAAGTTCAAGTGAGTTTTAAACTCCAGCCCACTACCCCACCAAGCCCACGTCTCTTATGTGTTAATATATAAGGTGGAGGAAAAGATAAACTAGGGTTTTCATAGAAAAAGGTTTTATCAAAGAGGCTAAGAGGTCTTTCCTTGGAGTTTAAAGCACGTACAAGTGAAAAGACAATCAGATTGTTCAAGGTATGATTTCTCACCGTTAGAAATAAGAATTAAAGAATTAGAATTTTATTTTGGAAAATTTTAGTGATGTGTAGATTGTTGAATTGGTAATTTCTTAGGTTATGATTTTACACGGTTTCAATTATTCTGGAATCTTAGATTGCCACTGTTCGGACCCTTGGACAAAAGCCGAAATTGTTAATCCATGTATAAGGCTAGCGTCACTTTTGTAGGGCCATATGATTTTTTTTTGGGCTACCGTAACTCTAATTCTAACTTGCTGGAAATTCTGCACTTGACCCCACCCTTATGTCACTTGTTATCCCTCATTTTTGTCAGGGTCCTATTCTCCGTATTGTAGCTTTAATGGTCTATTGCCTAGGCGTTGACTAATTCCAATCAGAATGATACTTAAGGTTCAACACGTCTTCTATTCTTTAAAAGGTTAATGATAGATTTGTTTCTTTTATCCGAATTGTAATTTCATCCCAAATTATTGTGGTATTAAATCCATTAGGGTCAATGAAATTAAGTCCTTGAGCAAAGTCATAATAGATTCGGCCCACAGTTTTCTTTGGGGTTATATATTTAAATCTTATAGTATCAGCTGCTGCCTATGGGTTTGATAAATTCAAGGAAACACATTTTTGGGTAGAGATGCTTGGCGTTAGTGCTATCATTTAATTCAGCAAAGTATTTTACTTGTGAGTCAGTTTGTATAGGTTAGTGAGATTTATATTTTAGGGAGGATATTAAGTAATTTCCATGATTGATTCTAGGTCCCATCTAAGAGTATTTTGAGACTATTTGGAGGGTGTTTCAGTTGGACTTTCAGAGTGATTCAAGTGCTGTAAGTAATTATGCATAATATGCACAAGTTTTATTCTTTAGGTTCTTAGAAGTCAAAAGTTTTCTGAAAGTTCAAAAACGTGTACCAATACACTTTTGAACGTTTAGACCCCCAAAAATTAACTTAACCAACACAAGCAATATGTTAAACAACAAGTGTGCGGAAACTTAACATATGCTATAATATGAAATAGGATAAAAACTATCTAAGCCATAACATAATAAAATCACAGCAGATAATATAAAGGCAGAGATAGAGAGGAAGGAAGATGCAAACACAAAGATAACACCCGATGTGTTATCGAAGAGGAAACCGAAGACCTCGGCGAAAAACCTCTCCGCCGCCCTCCAAGCGGTAATCAATCCACTAGAAAATACAGTTGGGATACAAGGACAGCAATAGACCCTCCAAGCCTAATCTACCCAGTGCACCTAAGCCTTCCAAGCTTCTTACTCCAACGAGGTTGCGCCGAACCTTTTTCTTTTCTAGCTTTCCGGATTCCGCTACTACACCGTAGCATCAACCAATGAAGATTGGCTCCTTCCTAACTGCTTCCCAGAACTCCAAACGACTGTCTCACAGAGATGATAATGGTGAGAACCAGGTTTGGTATAATGGCCTCTCAAGGATTTGACAATGGAGAGGAAGAGAGTGAGGGAATTTGATGAGACTCTAAGGTAGAGATTGTGGGTGAAACAATCTGGTTTTTCTTTAGGGTTTCTCTCTCAAAATTCTCTCTGGAAGCTCTCTTTCAATCGTGGGTTAAAAGGGTATTTATACTGAAGAGGAGTGGAATGCGAAACGTCAGGTTTTTCCAAAACAGGGGTGGCTCGCGGCTTGACCTCGCGGCTTGACTGAGTCGCGAGTTCCAGTCGCGAGTTAACCGTATGGCCAGTTGTCCTGTTTTGTCCTGTAGTGCTCCAGCTAGCATGACTGTTCATCTTCCAGCATGCTTGGCACGTGTGCATCTTCTGGCGGGTTGAAGCCGCGAGTCCAGTCGCGAGTCCTAGCCGCGACACTCTGTTTTCTTGCACACTCTTGAGCAATCTTCACACTATCTCACTCACTACCCTTACAACAATCCCACCTAAATACAGGGTTACTAAATGCTGAATTACAAGCAAATTTGGCACGGAATAAAGCCAATTAGATGGTTGAATAAATTCAACCTTACATTTTCAAAAGTTGTGTTTTTAAAGCTTACGTTTTCTAAAGTTTATTGAAAGCATTATTTTTACATTATTGAAAGAGAAACTTTGACTTTTAGACAATGTTTTAAAGAGAGACTTCGAATTTGAAATAATGTTTTGAATTTCCAAATCTCATTTAAAATATGATTTCTAAACTAAACTATTTTCCGAAAATAATTGAGTTTCAAAGTAAGTTTCTAAAAAGGTTCTTGTTCTTTAAATTTGTTAAAACCAAGTGATTTTAGTCATATTCCTATTCTTAAATGGTATTTAAAATGTTTCTTTTAGCAAATTTAATTTTCATATTTACTCAAGAATTGTAAAAATATTTATATAACTCTTCAGTTCTTATTCCTTTCCTAAGAGAGTCAAGCATCCTTTGATTTATGTTCAATTAGATATTGTGACCTTTGATATGCCTCTGCATTTGGAATAATTGTTATTATCAAGTAAATTAGTATATCTTGTATAATTGCTTACTGGATGTGTGGCTCACCCCATCAATTACAATTTTTTTTCAGATTAAAGTTTAGTTGAGTAACAAAACCTTTGGATTGCTTCGTAAGGTGCAAGGTAGAGCGTGGGAGTTTTAGGCGAAGTCAATAATACTGGAAGTCTTAAAAGATTATTAGTTATATTTTTTTTTTGTTATTCTGCTTTAGATTTCACTGTATTTTGGAGATTATTCTAAATTTGTGGACTTTGGATTTTGTAAGAGGTTTTATTTAAGAGTATTGTTTCTTTGGAGTTTTTAATTTATTTTGGATTAATCATGTTTATGGAGTTATATAAGTTTAGTAGTTTGGTCATGCATCTAAATTCATGTTCCATGGATTTGGGTCGTGACACCTATTCACTATATAATTATTATATTTTGTGTTATGAAAAATGTAAGTGAAGAAAAAAAATGCAAGAAGACGTAGTGTCCATCCTCCACTCCATAATTAGAGTTAGATGGTACGTATGGAGATTGAGCACATAACATCATAATGGGATTTTAATTAAAGAGTTTAAATAGAACACATAAGGATGTCATTTGGCCCAAAAGTTGAAGTCGGTAGGTTTGAACTTTTTTTTTTGAAACAAACACACACACATAAGGGAAAGGAAAGGGATTCTAACACGAAGACACACCACAAACTCCACTCAAAAGCTATGGAATCTGGTAGGTTTGAACTTAATTATGTTATATTAAACAATTTTTTTTCTTTTTTGTTAGAAAAAGGTAAATGTATTAGTCTCTATAAATAAAGTGGTGGAGTAGCTTTATGGTATATGTGTTAGAAGACAAAGATTTATCTAGAGAAAGATTAGAGAGATAAAATTTTTGTTTAATGTAGTGCTACTGTGAGGGCACATACATACTTAAATTCACATATTCATACATAAATCCAAGTAAAATAAACTTTACTTAATTTCCTTAATAAAAGTGTCTAAAACTTACACTACATGTTGGCTAAACTCAGAAGCAAAGGCCAATTATGATCATATTATTATTGAGTTATTCTTAATATATATCATTTGAGTACTTGTGTTTGAGGGGTTTATTAAAAACCAAAATGCAATGAAATGGAATGAAAATGAGTTTATTAAAAACCAGAATGCAATGAAATGGAATGAAAATATGATGTATTTTTATTATTATGTTAGAGAGTTGATAAAAAATTACCATTATATATCATTCACTTTTTTTTTCTTCTTTGCTTTTTTTAATAATTAATAAGGATAAAATCAATTTTTTACTTTTATTTGAAAAAAGAAAATAATGTTTATCCCACTTTTAAGAGGAATTAACTTTTTATTTTTTGGGATCGAGAGGTATACATAAGTGGGAATGTTTTCTCAAAAAAAAGAATGGAAATGGAATGTGTATCATTTTATTCATTTCTATTATACTTTCAAATAGGCAAATGGATACAATATTCCTTGAAATTCCTTTTCAATATATTTTACTTTTATTCTCTCCCAAACAAGCTAGAAGGAGCTCAAATGAATACACCGTCACAAGCACATAAAGAGATCTATGACAAGAAATGTTGCACCTTCAAATTTACTATATATTTTATGACAGGCCACAAACTGAATGACCCCTTGTGATAGAAATTAATTAATTAATTAGTCAAGTTATTAATTAATCAATTTATCATGCAAACGCGTGGTAGCACAAACAAATCACCAATAAACTAATTATGCAACGAAAAATAAATAATACGATGATTTGTTTACGAATGGGGAAAACCTAACGACAAAAACCCCACCGGGTGATTTTCAGGTCACCACTCCCGAAACTCCACTATTATCACAACAAGCGGTTACAAGTAAAGGAATCCCAAGTACCTTACCAACCTACAGTTGAACCCTTACCCCAATATCCAATTGGACTCGTTCTATAGTGACAGTTCCCCTTTCTGATGCACGACTCCCAAGTACATGACTAACCAATTACGCGGATCCCAGTACGCGACTTCAATCACCAACTAAGAAGATTGTTGGTTGCAAAGTTCTTCAGTTCATCCATACGATGAAGATCAAGAAGATGCTTGGTCACAAAACCCTACGGTGCACATACACAGAAACTTCTTCAAGAGAAAGAGATGAAGTAGGGCAAGAACTTCATCTCCGGTCACAATTTGCTTGAACAGAGTTTGCTCAATGCTTGTGCAACTTGTGAACAGTTTGACGGCCCTTAAAATAATCCTTTTATATGTCTAGGGTTAGGAGAAAAGAAAGCTCAAAGACATATTCACGAATCCCAAGAAAATCATATCAGAATTCTTAAATTCTTAAACCTCGACAAATAAGAGGTGTTGAGCAGCTGTCGAGAAGGTGTCGAGCACACCGGGCTTTGAACAACTTTCCTAAGCTCGATAGATGCAGCTGTTGAGCTTTAATGAATTTGCACTATCAGCTTGTTTTCTTGGACAGACTTGAAGGCTTCAACACTTGATCTTGAAACATGGTTTCTTGAAATATTTAAACACATCCTAAATCTACCCAAATACAAGTAAAGTGCGTTTTGTCAAAGGATAAGCCAATTACATAAAGTAGTGACATATGTTCCTAACAAGTGAAACACATATGTCCTAACAATCTCCCCTTTGGCAATCTGTGACAAAACCACAACAAACAAATGAGCATATGAGAGAAGTCATAAATCACTCAACTCATATTCAATTGTTGAATACAATAAAATCTATCCTAACACAAATTCTTGAAAAATTTTGCAAGAAGAGAGTTTGTGGCAAGTAGACTTTGACAATCTGTATTTCTGAAACACTTTAAACAAAACTCATCAAGGCATCTTTGTGTGAAACAGAAATAATAGATTGCATACAAGTAATAAGAAGCATGTGTATAAAGGGAGAAAAGAAACAACACATGAAGGGGTAGGTGAAAGAAAAACATACATTAATATAAATAGAAGTAAAGTACAATGTATGTCTATAAATGGTCACAAGACCTCATGTACAAGAATAATGTATCTAAAAAGAAAGAAAAGAAAAGATACATACTATCCTCACTACATCCCTCAAAACATATCAAAACTCCTCTTAACAAAATGATCCTATACTAACTCTCCCCCTAAGAATGACTACTCTCATATCCAAAACTACTCCCCCTTTTTGTCACGAGTGACAAAGGGTAAAAGTGTCAAGTAGACATCTCATCGGTAGAGCTAGCATCTCCATCAGCATCATTCGAAGCATCATCGTCATCACCATCATCATCATCCTCATCCTCAGAATCAGAAGCCACAGGAGAAGGTGGTGAAGGAGTAGCCTCAGGAGCAAAACCACCCATGGACGCCTGTCGCTGTGCAATACGACCGACACGAACGTTCACCTGATACAACTTCATAGAGAGTGTATCTAGGCGAGCATCCATATGCTGCAGCTACGCCATGGTGTCTCCTAACGTCACATCACTCAAAGAAGAGGAAGGAGCAAACGTGGATGGAGCTGAATGGGAGGGAGGAGTTGCTGAATCCAACTGCCGCAACCGAAATTGGGCCTCGCAACGTTTAATGGTAGCGTAATCTATGGCACACATGACAGTGAAATGGTCGGAAGAGGGAAAAGGAATGGAAAAATGGCGTAAGATCCTCATGATAGCGGAATGAAAGATGAGTTTATCACAGGACCCCGAATCTAGATAAACATCTATAATAGAAAGAATGAAGTGAGAAGGGAAATATATAGTAAGATGCTCAAGAAGAGATAACAAAAATTGAGCACTCTGTAATGGAGTTATAGTGAGAGAGTGGATGCAAAACAAAGGTCATCACCATGTTCATGAATCTAGGACCTTTAGCAAAAGGTCTACATCATGTAAACTGACGCTCACCCCAAACAGAAGGGCACTCACAGAAAGCAAACATGAGCTCATCCTTGGACACAGTCCTCAGACGCTCACAACTAGGATAGTCAGGAAACTCTATCCTAAGGACCCAAAGCACATCCGCAACAAGTTGCGGTGTGATAGGAATGCGCATACCTCGAACACGAGTAAAGAAAAGAGGTACTGAACGATCAATCCCGTGCATGTCGCAGTAAAACTCTTGGATAAGCACGAGAGGACAGGTGATCGAGACATCACACAGTGACTCCCATCCCCTACTGTGAATGATAGTGGGAAGGTCGGTGTCGGCAAAGTCCGACAGAATGACTTGGCGTTCCGAATGAATGCCTCGTCTAGAAAAGTTCTCCGAGAATGCCTTGAAGGCATCATCATCACGGAACCGAATATAAGACAGAGTAGGATCAGAGGATGAAGAAGCTCCGGAACGAAGAGGGTTTCGGGTTGGAATGGATTTACGCTTAGGTGCCATAGACACAACTAACGTAAACAGAAAGAGAGGGAGAAAAAGAAAGACAATCAGAAAAGTCCCACGCAATTTCAAATATAACAAATATATTGAAAAGAGAGTACTTATGCATAGGAAATGCATAAACGTGTGACATGAAAAAGAAATTTCATCATAGGCTTAGCCCAATCCAAACCTATCAACACACAAACAGAAAGCACACATCTAGATGCATGATATTATAATGCTAATGTGATGCAATGTATGATGTTTTAAACTCATTTAAGTGAAAACCCATCCCAAAATTTCAATAATAACTCATCAATTTTGAAAAACCCTAAAAAATTTTCAAAAATCCCAAAACCTAGATTTCAAAACATGAAATGCATGAATGTAAAAGGATAAGAAGCTTACCAAGTGAAGAAAAACTTGAAAAAGCTTGAAGAAACCTTGAGGAACAATTATTGGAGTGAGATGAGCGAGTTTGGGAGAGAAATCAGAGAAGTATCGAGAGAGAGATCGAGAGAAATGAGGGACGGATCGCACGAGGATGTTTAAATAGACCAACAGTAAATCTCGATAGATGAAGGTGTCGAGAGGTGTCAAGACATCTGTCGAGGAAGGTGTCGAGAAAATGGTCATCGACAGATGCAGGTATCGAGGAGGTGTCGAGGAACAAATCATCAGATACCAGATCAGAATCTCGATCGATCCAGCAAGTGTCGAGAAGCTATCGAGGAGGCAAAAGCATTCTTGATCGATCCACCAGGTGTCAAGGAGCTATCGGAATTGTGATAAGAAAAAGCTGAAGAAGCTCGACAAACAGCAAGGTATCGAGGAGGTGTTGAGCTAGCTTATAAAACCAGTTTTTTTTTCGAGATGTGAAAAACACAGACATGAATGCAATCCAACATGCAACTCAACCAATGATCCAATCAACATATTAAGCTCTCAAAATCATCTCTCAATAAAAATTTTAAGCACATGGATCTTCAAAAACACACACACACACACTAAACAAATCTAACCAATTTTATATTTCAAAAACAAGTCAAGACAATTTAGTGAGCATACATTAACACATGTAAAACCTTGTGATGGTCAAATCACATTGTACCTACGCATGTATCAAGAATAGCAAAGAATATTGCGTGTTGTGCGTGAAAAACATCGCAAGATTGCATATGTGTATACATGTTATGATGATTTGAGATATGAGAAAATCACTTTAACTCACACACAATCATAACTGCTTGATGTGGACTATCACCTTTGAGGTACATCCTATAACTCTCACATCTCCTAGAATACACGCTTGCAATCATTTTTGAAGCATTTTTTATCTTTTTGCTTTTGATTTTTCTTTTGCATATTTTTCTTTTAAGCATATCATGCATGGGCATATTAGAGAGAGAAAAGAAATACCCAATGACATTTGACATTCCAATTTTGCTATGCCTAAGCACACAAATGTCATTGACACTGCACTTTTGCTATACCGAAGCATACAGGTGTCATATTATGATTGGCGGGCAACAGTGGTGAGATGGTTATTAATGCCTTTCTCTTAGATTTTTTAGTCCTTCCCGTCAAAAAGAGTGATATGAGTGTTAAGTACAAGAGATAACTTAATCTTACTCATCACTAACAAGAGCCACAAAGCTCACTTGCTTAGTTGTGCATAGAAATGCTCATCTAAGCTACAAATGATACAAAGTTTAGAAGACTTTGTTTTAATGGCCATCCAAGGTACACAAGTACCAATGTACACAAAACACGCACTATTTTTGTATTTTTCTGATTTTTCATAAAAAAATTTATTTTATTTTTATTTGTAAAACAAAACAAAGCAAAACAGAAAAAATAACCAAACAAAAACGTGTTAAACACCCAAAGCATAAAAACTAAACTGACTCAAAACTTGAAAGCAAAACACGTAAGTAATGCACACACAAAAAAACAAGAAGAGAGAGAGAAAAGTGTCAGAATCACTTGAAGCCCTTTTCCTTCCACACCCTGGAAGAACTTTTCCTTTGATTAAACCCTTGAAATAGCGGTGAGGGAGAAAAACCATCCAAGTTCGAAAGGAATATAAGGGCTTTGAGAAGATCTCCAAGGGGAGCAAGAGAGGATCGAAGCTGATTCTGGTTTCCAGATGCTATCATGCTGTTGCTCTATTGAGTGGCAAGCCACTTGTAGCAATTTGGTCAAGTATGAACAACTGCTCCAGAATGATGACAGAGATACTGCTTCTTTTGTTTAGGCTTTTGAGAGTTAGCCTTCTTAGCCCTAGGGTTTCTAACATCTTTCTTCTCAAGCTTAGGGGGTGCTCCTAAGATAGATTTACCCTTATCTATATTCTCACTAGCTAATTCAATTTTAATCTCATTGTTCTCAATTTTAATATTATTAGCAGGAGGAACAAAAACAGTAGTACTAAAAGAAGTAATATTAGAGGAAGAGAGACCATACCCTAAGCCTGTTCGATCTGAAGCAGATTTCTGAATGTTGAGCATCTCATCAAGCTTTGCGCTTGAAGTCCTTTCCAATTGAGCTCTGACTTGAAATAGCTCTGCTTTAAGCTTCTTGGTCTTCTCAGCTAAGAAATTGTTCTCAAACCTCAGTGCTCCAATAGTCTGATTAGCCTCATCAAACTTTGTGGAAAGCTCCTCACGGTCAAGTTCCACATCATTGAGCTTCTTGGTGGTTAGCCTATACAATTTCTCATGCTTCTTAGAGAGCTTGTACGGTTTTTCATAGGCTGTATAAATGTCATCTTGATCATCCATCTTTTCAAACTTAGATTCCACCAATTCCTCTTCTTCAATCACATCTTCGACAATACCATCAGTAGGATTAACAGTGGTAGTGAAGGCATTTAAGACTCCGTCATCCTCATTGTTGGAATCATCCTCAAGCTCAATGTCACTCAAGGTAACAGCAAGTGCCTTACTCTTCCCAATGCTCTTAAGATATATAGGACACTCATGTTTCATGTGACCGAAGCCTTGACACCCAAAGCACTTAGGTCCTATGGGAACAATGTATTGACCACCTTCCTTAGCATCCTTCTTCCCTTTGTCTTGGCCTTTAAACTGAGAAGAACTGGATTGCCTGCGGTCCTTATCGAAACCCTTTCCATTTGCGTTCTTCATAAACTTCTTGAACTGCCTGGTGATGTACGACTTCATCTTGGAATCTTCATCATCAGAAGACTCATCTGTGTCACTGCTCTTGGCCTTCAGTGCCATGCTCTTGCCTTTACCCATCTTGCCAATCCTTGTCAACCCTAGCTTGTAGGTCTGCAAGTTTCCAACCAGCTCAGTCAAAGGAATCTTATCAATATCCTTTGATTCCTCTATTGCTGTGATCTTGGCATGAAATCTCTCAGGTAGAGATCTGAGCACCTTCCTTACAATCTTGGATTCAGGAATGGTTTCCCCAAGATTGAAGGTTGAGTTGACTATGCCCTTTAGCTTGGCATAGAACTCATCGAATAACTTATCCTCCTCTATTTTTATCTCTTCAAAGCTTGTAGTGAGCCTCTGAAACTTTGAATCTTTTACAGCCTTTATACCCTCATAGATTGTCCGGAGGATGGTCCAAGCCTCCTTGGCAGTTTCAGTTGAGGATATCTTCTTGAACTCCTCATTGGTGACTACACTGAACAACGCATTCAATGCTCTGCTGTTGAAGTTTGCCGCCTTAATCTTGGCATCATCCCAGTCGGCTGGTGCTTCTGTAGGCTTAGTCCAGCCTATCTCCACAGCTTGCCACACTTTCTCATCTAATGACTGCAAGAAAGCTCTCATGCGTACTTTCCAATATGCATAGTTAGTGCCATCAAATAAAGGAGGTATGATTAATGACTGTCCTCTATCTATGACAAACAGGGTCAATGGATCAACACAACAAAGATTAAACCCTAATCAGAGTGTGCCTGCTCTGATACCACTTGATAGGCCACAAACTGAATGGCCCTTTGTGATAGAAATTAATTAATTAATTAGTCATGTTATTAATTAATCAATTTATCATGCAAACGCGTGGTAGCACAAAAAAAATCACCAATAAACTAATTATGCAACAGATATTAAATAACACAGTGATTTGTTTACGAATGGGAAAAACCTAACGGTAAAAACCCCACCGGGTGATTTTCAGGTCACCACTCCCGAAACTCCACTATGATCACAACAAGTGGTTACAAGTAAAGGAATCTTAAGTACCTTACCAACCTACAGTTGAACCCTTACCCCAATACCCAATTGGACTTGTTCTGTAGTGACAGTTCCCCTTTCTGATTCATGACTCCCAAGTACGTGACTAACCAATTGCACGAATCCCAGTACGCGACTTCAATCACCAACTAAGAAGATTGTTGGTTGCAAAGTTCTTCAGTTCATCCACCCGATGAAGATCAAGAAGATGCTTGGTCACAAAACCCTACAGTGCACATATACAGCAACTTCTTCAAGAGAAAGAGATGAACTAGGGCAAGAACTTCGTCTCCGGTCACAATTTGCTTTAACAGATTTTGCTCATTGCTTGTGTAACTTGTGAATAATTTGACGGCCCTTAAAAAAATCCTTTTATATGTCTAGGGTTAGGAGAAAAAAAGCTCAAATACATATTCACAGATCTCAAGAAAATCATATCAGAATTCTGAAATTCTTAAACCTCGACAGATAGGAGGTGTCGAGCAGCTGTCGAGAAGGTGTCGAGCACACCGGGCTTTGAACAGCTTTCTTAAGCTCGATAGATGCAGCTGTCGAGCCAGCTATCGAGCTTTAATGAATTTGCACTATCAGCTTGTTTTCTTGGACAGACTTGAAGGCTTCAACACTTGATCTTGAAACATGGTTTCTTGAAGTATTTAAATACATCCTAAATCTACCCAAATACAAGTAAAGTGCATTTTGTCAAAGGATAAGCCAATTACATAAAATAGTGACATATGTTCCTAACAAGTGAAACACATATGTCCTAACATTTTACCATATATTTCATTCTCTTTCTTAGATTTTGAATCATAACTTTTGTACGTGTGATAGGCCCAGTAGTATATATCTATATATATGTTGGGTTGGGGTTCCAATCCGAGGATAGCTAGAAGTCCGAGGACGGGTAAATGCTATCGTGGGAGTCTGTATTAGTGAATGAAGAGGTGGGGTTTGGTCATAAGAGTCCAAGAAAGTGGTCCAAGGAGGAATGCCTCCTTGGCTTAGCAAAGCAGAGGTCTGAAGGTGTGGTCTGCCATCCAAGACAATGTTCCAAGAGATTCTATTGATAAGGATACGCATCATGAAAGCACAGGACAGAGGGAAGCCATGAAATATCTAAGAGGATGCTACTACCACTGCATTGAATGCTTTGTAGCTAACTCTCTGGCCACATTAATGAGGAAGTGATACCTGAACAGTAATTTTCAGCCTTACAGCTACTCTCAAAGATTTCAAGAAGGTGCTAATGGAATAAGGATCAACAACAGCGATCTAATCTACACGTGGAGGGTGGAGATGAAAGAAAGAAGATAGTATAAAATAGAAAAAAGACCCTGAGGGAAAGGGATCTGGAAATAAGAGAAAAAAATTATAGGAACAAGAACTAGACTTGTAGCCAAGTTTAAAAGAGATATATACAAGAAATGATCTCCTCGGATTGTGCCGAGGACGATTTTCTTTGGATAAAACCAGTCTATCTTTACTTTCTTGTCATCTAGATCCATTATAATTGTTACCCAACTCATTAGAGCCTAGTTTTCTAACCCACTCTCTACAAATTCATTGTATTAGGCTCTTTGGGCCTAGATCCTTTTACCTTTTGGGCTTAGGAACCAAATTGTGACCTTATAATTGGCGCCGTCTGTGGGAATTTCTTATGTGATAGTGAGTTCAACGTTCAATTATGGTAGGTTTAGATCCGAATCGGGAGGAATCTGTGGGGTCCCAACGTCAAGATCATTTTCTCAATCTTGAGCGAGTAAGGGACTGGGAAGTTAGTGTGCAAACCACCCATACTAGCAGGAGCCAGTCTCAAAGTGGGAGCCACATCTCTCATGAGGAGAATGCCCGAACCATGCAACTGGAGATTGATCGTTTGAAAAGGAAGTTGCGCCGTGAACGACGAAGACAAACTCCTTCCAATATTGACTTTTCTTTAGATGATGATAAAGATGGCCGTTACAGGCCCAAGTCAAGGACTCCCCCCAATGAGTCTTTCTCATGTGATGAGGACAACCCTTATGAGCGCAGAAATAAGAGTTTGTCTTGCAAAGGCCTAGGAAACGACGCTATAAGTAGAGCATTAAACCAAATTTTCAAATCACCTTTCACACGTAGAATTGAAGGAGGAAGACTTCCACGGTGGTTTACTTAGCCAACATTCACCATGTATAATGGTCAGACAGACCCTGTAGAGCATGTGAGCCACTTCAACCAAAGAAGGGTTGTGCACTCCAAGAATGAGGCCTTGATGTGCAAGGTATTCCCGTCCAATTTGGGGCATGTGGCAATGATGTGGTTTGATGGCCTCGGAGCAGGTTCTATTGATTCTTTTAAGGAGCTCACCCGGGCATTCTGATCTCACTTTATTACTTGCAGTAGGGTTCCTCAGCCTTTAGACTCCCTGCTATCTATGACCATGCGAGAAGGGGAGACCCTAAAAATGTACTCAAACAGATACTGGGAGATGTTCAATGAGATAGATGGAGACTTTGATGATGTGGCCATTAGGAATTTCAAGGTCGGCCTACCTGCCGAGCATAATTTGAGAAAGTCCTTGACCAAGAAGCCTGTAAGGAGTATACGTCAGCTCATGGACCGTATTGACGAGTATAAACGGGTCGAGGAAGACCAATAGCAAGGGAAAGGGAAGACTAAGGTTATCCCTCAAGATAGGATGGATTTCAGGTCAAACCGATACAACAATAACCGGCCTCGAAGAGACTTTGCTGGGTAATCTAGGTTTACTGCTACTCAGGTGGTCAGCATGGTGTTCCATGAGCCAGTGCATCAAGTCTTGGAAAAAATTAAGTATGAGCCATACTTTAAATGGCCAAATAAGATAGGGGAGACCTTATAAAGCGCAACTAGAGCCTTCATTGTCAATACCACCAAGAGTGAGGGCACATCACAGAAGATTGTAGAACTTTGCGGAGTCATCTAGAGCAACAAGTCAAAGAAGGGAAGTTAAAGCAATTTTTGTATCAGCCTAGTGGGCAGGGGACCCGACAAGATTGGGATCTCAGAGATATGCTTCTTCGAGAGCCCCTTTAGGCACAATTAATGTCATCTTCGCTGCTCTAGGGAGAACTAGTTCTCACCCCTCTAGGGTGATATCTGTAGTTCGGCCACCTACCGAGGACTCTAACCCTGAGCCGAAAAGGGCTAGGATGGAGATCCGACCAATGTTAAGTTTCTTAGATGAGGACAAGGTTGGAACCATATAGCCATATGATGATGCCTTAGCGGTCACCCTCAGGATAGGGGGGTATATGAAGAGGGTGTTGGTAGATCAAGGCAACAGGACAGAGATTATGTACCCTGATTTGTACAAAGGGCTAAAATTGAAACTTGAGGATTTGATAGCTTATGATCCACCTTTGTTAGGATTTGATGGGAAAGTTGTTGTTCCGAGAGGCCAGATTAGACTACCTGTGCAAGCAGGTTTAGAAGTGGTAAAGCTAGACTTCATTATGATGGATGCTTATTCTCCCTACACGACCATTGTAGCAGGACCCTCGCTTCATGCCCTAAGGGCCGTTTCTTCCACTCTGCATTTGAAAGTGAAATATTCGTCCGGGGACCAAGTTGAGGAGCTGGTTGGGAGCCAGTCCGTGGCTAAGCAGTGCTTAGTAGCTGCAATTATGCATCAACCTGAAGATAAGTCCTCGGCCTCTACTCAAGCAGGCTTATAGCAATCAAGGATCCCAATGTCATTTATGGATGTGGTGTTAGAAGGGGCAAGTTATGAGGAGTGCTATGACTTAAATAATGCTCCCAGGTGCAAGATTGTTGCGAAGTAATAACTCGGTAAGTCCAAGATCGAATCCACAAGGAAAAGGGAATTGATTAGCAAACCACAAGAGAATAAAACTAAAACAATAAAGTTTAATTGAAGAGATTTTAATAGTTTAGTGAAAGTAATTTAAATTGAGTGAAAATAACAATATATTAAGGCGCTAAGGTTTAGGGATCCACTCACAACACATCTATTGGTAGTCTTAACAATATTTATTTTATAACTCAACTAAAATTCATACGAAGGATGATTTTAGTCGGATGATTTAACAATAAAAACTCAAGAATTAATTGTCTAAGGTAGTTTCATGCAATTGATTAATTTTTGGCAAAACAAAGCTAGTAAATTAGTTCGTAGAGAATACTAAGCATTTAACGTGCCTGGAGTCTACGATAAATCAAAGGATTATACAGAACTAAACACTTTTCTAGATAAATAAAACAATCAAAAACATTAAAAATAAATAAAAAAATAATCATTAAAACAAATAAATAATTGCTAAGAACATACCAATAAATGGTTGGGTTTCACCCCTTACCTTAGCAAGGCTTCTAGCAAGCTATAACACAAATAAAACTTTAAAAACTGTAAAGAAACTTTAAGAAAACCTAAATTATGTTCTACAGTAGCTCTTCCCTGAATTTTTCCCTAAAGAGCCTATAAATAGGTCAAGGAATCCTATTACAAGTTGAATTCCCGTTTGGAGGAAATCCCAGGTTTTTAGGCTTCATTTAACCGACGTTTTTGGCCCATTTAACTTCAGAATTCGGACTTTTCATAAACTACAAAGTTGTAGCCCATTAAGTTATCTTTCCATCCCAACTTGAATAATCTCAATTGGACATTGGAGCTGAAATTTATGCTCCAAATACTAACTAGTGCACAGGCTCGAATCCTAATCCGAATTGGACTTGGATTAGGTGCAAATTTCCTTTGATTCCTTGCTCCAATTGGACTTGAATTTAATTGGATTGGCCTTCTTTGACTTCATCATGGCCCTTGTAAAATTAAAGTCCATTAGCTTTCTTCTTTGCACAAATCCACTTATTTAATTTCATTATCCTACAAAAGACAAATTTATGCATTAAAATTCAATTAAGTACAAAATTGATTATTTAGCATTATTCCAAAACCACTTATAAAATGCATGAATTAACTCAAAATAAGTATGATAATGCTTTCAAATAATGATATAAATGTGCAAAATTAAGCTATTACCAAGGAGCTAGAAAAGGTTGTTATTAGTAATGATAAGGAGAAATTTTTTTAGGTCGGAGTTCAGTTGCCTCCTCAAAAGAAGAAAGAGCTAATGGTGTTCCTTAGGAAGAATATTGATGTGTTTGCATGGAGTGCTTATGAAGATCCCAACTCAAAATAAGTATGATAATGCTTTCAAATAATGATATAAATGTGCAAAATTAAGCTATTATCAAGGAGCTAGAAAAGGTTGTTATTAGTAATGATAAGGAGAAATTTTTTTAGGTCGGAGTTCAGTTGCCTCCTCAAGAGAAGAAAGAGCTAATGGTGTTCCTTAGGAAGAATATTGATGTGTTTGCATGGAGTGCTTATGAAGATCCCAGAGTGGATCCAAATCTCATTTGTCATTATCTAAATGTCAACCCGGCGGTTGTCCCCAAAAAGTAACCACCCCGGTGTTCATCTAAAGAGCATTCTGAGGCTGTCAAAGAAGAGGTGCTCAAATTTAAGCAGGTTGGGGCTACTAAAAAGGTGTTTTACCCTGAGTGGCTGGCCAATACCATGGTGGTAAAGAAGAAGAGTGGAAAGTGGTGAGTATGTGTTGACTTCATAGATATGAACAAGGCCTACCCAAAAGACCCCTTCCCTATGCCTCAAATTGATCAGTTGGTAGATGCAACTGTAGGTCATCCTCGGATGAGCTTCTTAGATGCCTTTCAAAGGTACCATCAAATACCATTGGCTTTGGGTGATCAGGAGAAAATAGCTTTCATTACTCCTACTGGAAATTACCACTACAAGGTGATGCCCTTTAGAATGAAGAATGCAGGGTCTACCTATCATAGGATGATGACCAGGATGTTCAAACCATAACTGGGAAAAATATTAAGGTTTATATAGATGATATGGTGGTGAAGAGTAAGGTGGTGTTCGAGCACGTGGGAGACCTCAGGAATATTTTGAAATACTAAGGAGGCACAAATTGTGCCTCAATGCTTCGACATGTTCTTTTGCATTGGCTTAGGTAAGTTTTTGGGCTACATGGTCACTCATCTGGAATTGAAATCAACCCTGATCAGATTAAAGCAATTAATGACTTGCGACCTCCTCAAAATCCCAAGGAGGTTTAGAAGTTCACAAAGATGACTACTACTCTAAACTGATTCATCTCTCAGTCGACAGACATATGTAGGCCTTTCTTTCGGTTGTTGCATAAGTGGAAAGGGTTTGAGTGGACCGAGAAGTGTGCCTCGACGTTCCAGTAACTAAAGGAATACCTTGCTCGGCCGCCTATTATGTCCCGACCCAAGAAGAAGGAAGTTCTGTTTGCTTATGTTACTGTAGCCTCTCATGTGGTAAGCTTAGTACTGATACGAGTTGACTATGGAGTACAAAGGCTAGTTTATTATGTGAGCAAATCACTACATGAGGCCGAGGTTTGTTACCTGCCGCTAGAAAAGGCCATTCTGGTAGTGGCGCATGCTACATTTAAGCTCCTTCACTGCTTCTAATCCCACAAAGTTATTGTTTTAACCCAAGTTTTGCTTTGATCATCACTTCGGAGTGCTGATTACATAGGAAGGATTGCCAAGTGGGGTACGATCCTAGGAGTTTTTGATATCAAGTATATGCCTCGCACCTCTATCGAGGGCCAGGTCATCGCAAATTTGGTGGCCGAGTTTGCTGAATCCCCATTGGAAGAGGAGGTAGGGAAGTTGGACATGGATGGAAAATCAGTTGGCGTGGTTTCCTTGCAAGAACCTTTATCTTGGAGGGTATACGTTGATGCTGCAGCAAATCAAAGAGGATCTAGAGTGGGGCTAGTTGTAATTTCTCCTGATAACATCATTATTGAAAAATCCTTAAAGTTAGGTTTCTTGCCCACAAACAATGAGGCTCTATTGGCAGGGATGACTGTAGTTTAGAAAATGGGAGGAAAAATAGTGGAGATATACTCAGATTCAAGGTTGGTTGTAGGCTAGGTAAAGGGAGAGTTGGAGGCCAAGGATGTGAGAATGCAAGAATATTTAAATCAGGTTAGACACTTACAATCAGGGTTTGAGTCTTTCAACTTACTACAAATCCCTAGAAACGAAAGCACACATGCTGATTCTCTAGCCACTCTCGCAACCTCCTCAGCGCAGAGCTTACCTCGAGTTATCAAAAACTCATCAAATTAGGGTAGGACCTAGCTGGATGGACTCTATTGTGCTATTCCTTGAGGAAGATATCTTGCCTGAGGGGAAATTCGAGGCTGACAAAGTGTGAAGAAAGGCTCAACAGTTTTGACTATCCGAGGACCAAAAGTTGTACAAGCGCTCTTTTTCTGGGCCATATTTGCTATGCATACACCTTGAGGCATCAGAGCTACTTCTAGAGGAGTTACATGAAGGGATTTATGGAAGCCACACAGGAGGCAGATCCTTGTCTCACAAAGCCCTCACTCAGGGATATAGGTGGCCAAACATGCAGAAAGAAGCACAAGAGTACGTGAGGAAATATGACCAATGCCAAAGATTTGCCCTGAACATTCATCAACTAGGGAGTGTCATTGATCCACTGTCCAACCCTTGGCCTTTTACTCAATGGGGAATAAGAGATGGTGCAGCAAATCAAAGAGGATATAGAGTGAGGCTAGTTGTAATTTCTCCTGATAAGATCATTATTGAAAAATCCTTAAAGTTAGGTTTCTTGCCCACAAACAATGAGGCTCTATTGGCAGGGATGACTGTAGTTTAGAAAATGGGAGGAAAAATAGTGGAGATATACTCAGATTCAAGGTTGGTTGTAGGCTAGGAAAAGGGAGAGTTGAAGGCCAAGGATGTGAGAATGCAAGAATATTTAAATCAGGTTAGACACTTACAATCAGGGTTTGAGTCTTTCAACTTACTACAAATCCCTAGAAACGAAAGCACACATGCTGATTCTCTAGCCACTCTCGCAACCTCCTCAGCGTAGAGCTTACCTCGAGTTATCAAAAACTCATCAAATTAGGGTAGGACCTAGCTGGATGGACTCTATTGTGCTATTCCTTGAGGAAGATATCTTGCCTGAGGGGAAATTCGAGGCTGACAAAGTGTGAAGAAAGGCTCAACAGTTTTGACTATCCGAGGACCAAAAGTTGTACAAGCGCTCTTTTTCTGGGCCATATTTGCTATGCATACACCTTGAGGCATCAGAGCTACTTCTAGAGGAGTTACATGAAGGGATTTATGGAAGCCATACAGGAGGCAGATCCTTGTCTCACAAAGCCCTCACTCAGGGATATAGGTGGCCAAACATGCAGAAAGAAGCACAAGAGTACGTGAGGAAATATGACCAATGCCAAAGATTTGCCCTGAACATTCATCAACTAGGGAGTGTCATTGATCCACTGTCAAACCCTTGGCCTTTTACTCAATGGGGAATAAGAAATGGTGCAGCAAATCAAAGAGGATCTAGAGTGGGGCTAGTTGTAATTTATCCTGATCAGATCATTATTGAAAAATCCTTAAAGTTAGGTTTCTTGCCCACAAACAATGAGGCTCTATTGGCAGGGATGACTGTAGTTTAGAAAATGGGAGGAAAAATAGTGGAGATATACTCAGATTCAAGGTTGGTTGTAGGCTAGGTAAAGGGAGAGTTGGAGGCCAAGGATGTGAGAATGCAAGAATATTTAAAGCAGGTTAGACACTTACAATCAGGGATTGAGTCTTTCAACTTACTACAAATCCCTAGAAACGAAAGCACACATGCTGATTCTCTAGCCACTCTCGCAACCTCCTCAGCGCAGAGCTTACCTCGAGTTATCCAAAACTCATCAAATTAGGGTAGGACCTAGCTGGATGGACTCTATTGTGCTATTCCTTGAGGAAGATATCTTGCCTGAGGGGAAATTCGAGGCTGACAAAGTGTGAAGAAAGGCTCAACAGTTTTGACTATCCGAGGACCAAAAGTTGTACAAGCGCTCTTTTTCTGGGCCATATTTGCTATGCATACACCTTGAGGCATCAGAGCTACTTCTAGAGGAGTTACATGAAGGGATTTATGGAAGCCACACAGGAGGCAGATCCTTGTCTCACAAAGCCCTCACTCAGGGATATAGGTGGCCAAACATGCAGAAAGAAGCACAAGAGTACGTGAGGAAATATGACCAATGCCAAAGATTTGCCCTGAACATTCATCAACTAGGGAGTGTCATTGATCCACTGTCCAACCCTTGGCCTTTTACTCAATGGGGAATAAGAGATGGTGCAGCAAATCAAAGAGGATCTAGAGTGGGGCTAGTTGTAATTTCTCCTGATCAGATCATTATTGAAAAATCCTTAAAGTTAGGTTTCTTGCCCACAAACAATGAGGCTCTATTGGCAGGGATGACTGTAGTTTAGAAAATGGGAGGAAAAATAGTGGAGATATACTCAGATTCAAGGTTGGTTGTAGGCTAGGTAAAGGGAGAGTTGGAGGCCAAGGATGTGAGAATGCAAGAATATTTAAATCAGGTTAGACACTTACAATCAGGGATTGAGTCTTTCAACTTACTACAAATCCCTAGAAACGAAAGCACATATGCTGATTCTCTAGCCACTCTCGCAACCTCCTCAGCGCAGAGCTTACCTCGAGTTATCCAAAACTCATCAAATTAGGGTAGGACCTAGCTGGATGGACTCTATTGTGCTATTCCTTGAGAAAGATATCTTGCCTGAGGGGAAATTCGAGGCTGACAAAGTGTGAAGAAAGGCTCAACAGTTTTGACTATCCCAGGACCAAAAGTTGTACAAGCGCTCTTTTTCTGGGCCATATTTGCTATGCATACACCTTGAGGCATCAGAGCTACTTCTAGAGGAGTTACATGAAGGGATTTATGGAAGCCATACAGGAGGCAGATCCTTCTCTCACAAAGCCCTCACTCAGGGATATAGGTGGCCAAACATGCAGAAAGAAGCACAAGAGTACGTGAGGAAATATGACCAATGCCAAAGATTTGCCCTGAACATTCATCAACTAGGGACTGTCATTGATCCACTGTCCAACCCTTGGCCTTTTACTCAATGGGGAATAAGAGATGGTGCAGCAAATCAAAGAGGATCTAGAGTGGGGCTAGTTGTAATTTCTCCTGATCAGATCATTATTGAAAAATCCTTAAAGTTAGGTTTCTTGCCCACAAACAATGAGGCTCTATTGGCAGGGATGACTGTAGTTTAGAAAATGGGAGGAAAAATAGTGGAGATATACTCAGATTCAAGGTTGGTTGTAGGCTAGGTAAAGGGAGAGTTGGAGGCCAAGGATGTGAGAATGCAAGAATATTTAAATCAGGTTAGACACTTACAATCAGGGTTTGAGTCTTTCAACTTACTACAAATCCCTAGAAACGAAAGCACACATGCTGATTCTCTAGCCACTCTCGCAACCTCCTCAGCGCAGAGCTTACCTCGAGTTATCAAAAACTCATCAAATTAGGGTAGGACCTAGCTGGATGGACTCTATTGTGCTATTCCTTGAGGAAGATATCTTGCCTGAGGGGAAATTCGAGGCTGACAAAGTGTGAAGAAAGGCTCAACAGTTTTGACTATCCGAGGACCAAAAGTTGTACAAGCGCTCTTTTGTTGGGCCATATTTGCTATGCATACACCTTGAGGCATCAGAGCTACTTCTAGAGGAGTTACATGAAGGGATTTATGGAAGCCACACAGGACGCAGATCCTTGTCTCACAAAGCCCTCACTCAGGGATATAGGTGGCCAAACATGTAGAAAGAAGCACAAGAGTAAGTGAGGAAATATGACCAATGCCAAAGATTTGCCCTGAACATTCATCAACTAGGGAGTGTCATTGATCCACTGTCCAACCCTTGGCCTTTTACTCAATGGGGAATAAGAGATGGTGCAGCAAATCAAAGAGGATCTAGAGTGGGGCTAGTTGTAATTTCTCCTGATCAGATCATTATTGAAAAATCCTTAAAGTTAGGTTTCTTGCCCACAAACAATGAGGCTCTATTGGCAGGGATGACTGTAGTTTAGAAAATGGGAGGAAAAATAGTGGAGATATACTCAGATTCAAGGTTGGTTGTAGGCTAGGCAAAGGGAGAGTTGGAGGCCAAGGATGTGAGAATGCAAGAATATTTAAATCAGGTTAGACACTTACAATCATGGTTTGAGTCTTTCAACTTACTACAAATCCCTAGAAACGAAAGCACACATGCTGATTCTCTAGCCACTCTCGCAACCTCCTCAGCGCAGAGCTTACCTCGAGTTATCAAAAACTCATCAAATTAGGGTAGGACCTAGCTGGATGGACTCTATTGTGCTATTCCTTGAGGAAGATATCTTGCCTGAGGGGAAATTCGAGGCTGACAAAGTGTGAAGAAAGGCTCAACAGTTTTGACTATCCGAGGACCAAAAGTTGTACAAGCGCTCTTTTGTTGGGCCATATTTGCAATGCATACACCTTGAGGCATCAGAGCTACTTCTAGAGGAGTTACATGAAGGGATTTATGGAAGCCACACAGGAGGCAGATCCTTGTCTCACAAAGCCCTCACTCAGGGATATAGGTGGCCAAACATGCAGAAAGAAGCACAAGAGTACGTGAGGAAATATGACCAATGCCAAAGATTTGCCCTGAACATTCATCAACTAGGGAGTGTCATTGATCCACTGTCCAACCCTTGGCCTTTTACTCAATGGGGAATAAGAGACGGTGCAGCAAATCAAAGAGGATCTAGAGTGGGGCTAGTTGTAATTTCTCCTGATCAGATCATTATTGAAAAATCCTTAAAGTTAGGTTTCTTGCCCACAAACAATGAGGCTCTATTGGCAGGGATGACTGTAGTTTAGAAAATGGTTGGAAAAATAGTGGAGATATACTCAGATTCAAGATTGGTTGTAGGCTAGGTAAAGGGAGAGTTGGAGGCCAAGGATGTGAGAAGGCAAGAATATTTAAATCAGGTTAGACACTTACAATCAGGGTTTGAGTCTTTCAACTTACTACAAATCCCTAGAAACGAAAGCACACATGCTGATTCTCTAGCCACTCTCGCAACCTCCTCAGCGCAGAGCTTACCTCGAGTTATCAAAAACTCATCAAATTAGGGTAGGACCTAGCTGGATGGACTCTATTGTGCTATTCCTTGAGGAAGATATCTTGCCTGAGGGGAAATTCGAGGCTGACAAAGTGTGAAGAAAGGCTCAACAGTTTTGACTATCCGAGGACCAAAAGTTGTACAAGCGCTCTTTTTCTGGGCCATATTTGCTATGCATACACCTTGAGGTATCAGAGCTACTTCTAGAGGAGTTACATGAAGGGATTTATGGAAGCCACACAGGAGGCAGATCCTTGTCTCACAAAGCCCTCACTCCGGGATATAGGTGGCCAAACATGCAGAAAGAAGCACAAGAGTACGTGAGGAAATATGACCAATGCCAAAGATTTGCCCTGAACATTCATCAACTAGGGAGTGTCATTGATCCACTGTCAAACCCTTGGCCTTTTACTCAATGGGGAATAAGAAATGGTGCAGCAAATCAAAGAGGATCTAGAGTGGGGCTAGTTGTAATTTATCCTGATCAGATCATTATTGAAAAATCCTTAAAGTTAGGTTTCTTGCCCACAAACAATGAGGCTCTATTGGCAGGGATGACTGTAGTTTAGAAAATGGGAGGAAAAATAGTGGAGATATACTCAGATTCAAGGTTGGTTGTAGGCTAGGTAAAGGGAGAGTTGGAGGCCAAGGATGTGAGAATGCAAGAATATTTAAAGCAGGTTAGACACTTACAATCAGGGTTTGAGTCTTTCAACTTACTACAAATCCCTAGAAACGAAAGCACACATGCTGATTCTCTAGCCACTCTCTCAACCTCCTCGACGCAGAGCTTACCTCGAGTTATCCAAAACTCATCAAATTAGGGTAGGACCTAGCTCGATGGACTCTATTGTGCTATTCCTTGAGGAAGATATCTTGCCTGAGGGGAAATTCGAGGCTGACAAAGTGTGAAGAAAGGCTCAACAGTTTTGACTATCCGAGGACCAAAAGTTGTACAAGCGCTCTTTTTCTGGGCCATATTTGCTATGCATACACCTTGAGGCATCAGAGCTACTTCTAGAGGAGTTACATGAAGGGATTTATGGAAGCCACACAGGAGGCAGATCCTTGTCTCACAAAGCCCTCACTCAGGGATATAGGTGGCCAAACATGCAGAAAGAAGCACAAGAGTACGTGAGGAAATATGACCAATGCCAAAGATTTGCCCTGAACATTCATCAACTAGGGAGTGTCATTGATCCACTGTCAAACCCTTGGCCTTTTACTCAATGGGGAATAAGAAATGGTGCAGCAAATCAAAGAGGATCTAGAGTGGGGCTAGTTGTAATTTATCCTGATCAGATCATTATTGAAAAATCCTTAAAGTTAGGTTTCTTGCCCACAAACAATGAGGCTCTATTGGCAGGGATGACTGTAGTTTAGAAAATGGGAGGAAAAATAGTGGAGATATACTCAGATTCAAGGTTGGTTGTAGGCTAGGTAAAGGGAGAGTTGGAGGCCAAGGATGTGAGAATGCAAGAATATTTAAAGCAGGTTAGACACTTACAATCAGGGTTTGAGTCTTTCAACTTACTACAAATCCCTAGAAACGAAAGCACACATGCTGATTCTCTAGCCACTCTCTCAACCTCCTCGACGCAGAGCTTACCTCGAGTTATCCAAAACTCATCAATTTAGGGTAGGACCTAGCTGGATGGACTCTATTGTGCTATTCCTTGAGGAAGATATCTTGCCTGAGGGGAAATTCGAGGCTGACAAAGTGTGAAGAAAGGCTCAACAGTTTTGACTATCCGAGGACCAAAAGTTGTACAAGCGCTCTTTTTCTGGGCCATATTTGCTATGCATACACCTTGAGGCATCAGAGCTACTTCTAGAGGAGTTACATGAAGGGATTTATGGAAGCCACACAGGAGGCAGATCCTTGTCTCACAAAGCCCTCACTCAGGGATATAGGTGGCCAAACATGCAGAAAGAAGCACAAGAGTACGTGAGGAAATATGACCAATGCCAAAGATTTGCCCTGAACATTCATCAACTAGGGAGTGTCATTGATCCACTGTCAAACCCTTGGCCTTTTACTCAATGGGGAATAAGAAATGGTGCAGCAAATCAAAGAGGATCTAGAGTGGGGCTAGTTGTAATTTATCCTGATCAGATCATTATTGAAAAATCCTTAAAGTTAGGTTTCTTGCCCACAAACAATGAGGCTCTATTGGCAGGGATGACTGTAGTTTAGAAAATGGGAGGAAAAATAGTGGAGATATACTCAGATTCAAGGTTGGTTGTAGGCTAGGTAAAGGGAGAGTTGGAGGCCAAGGATGTGAGAATGCAAGAATATTTAAAGCAGGTTAGACACTTACAATCAGGGTTTGAGTCTTTCAACTTACTACAAATCCCTAGAAACGAAAGCACACATGCTGATTCTCTAGCCACTCTCTCAACCTCCTCGACGCAGAGCTTACCTCGAGTTATCCAAAACTCATCAATTTAGGGTAGGACCTAGCTGGATGGACTCTATTGTGCTATTCCTTGAGGAAGATATCTTGCCTGAGGGGAAATTCGAGGCTGACAAAGTGTGAAGAAAGGCTCAACAGTTTTGACTATCCGAGGACCAAAAGTTGTACAAGCGCTCTTTTTCTGGGCCATATTTGCTATGCATACACCTTGAGGCATCAGAGCTACTTCTAGAGGAGTTACATGAAGGGATTTATGGAAGCCACACAGGAGGCAGATCCTTGTCTCACAAAGCCCTCACTCAGGGATATAGGTGGCCAAACATGCAGAAAGAAGCACAAGAGTACGTGAGGAAATATGACCAATGCCAAAGATTTGCCCTGAACATTCATCAACTAGGGAGTGTCATTGATCCACTGTCCAACCCTTGGCCTTTTACTCAATGGGGAATAAGAGATGGTGCAGCAAATCAAAGAGGATCTAGAGTGGGGCTAGTTGTAATTTCTCCTGATCAGATCATTATTGAAAAATCCTTAAAGTTAGGTTTCTTGCCCACAAACAATGAGGCTCTATTGGCAGGGATGACTGTAGTTTAGAAAATGGGAGGAAAAATAGTGGAGATATACTCAGATTCAAGGTTGGTTGTAGGCTAGGTAAAGGGAGAGTTGGAGGCCAAGGATGTGAGAATGCAAGAATATTTAAATCAGGTTAGACACTTACAATCAGGGATTGAGTCTTTCAACTTACTACAAATCCCTAGAAACGAAAGCACACATGCTGATTCTCTAGCCACTCTCGCAACCTCCTCAGCGCAGAGCTTACCTCGAGTTATCCAAAACTCATCAAATTAGGGTAGGACCTAGCTGGATGGACTCTATTGTGCTATTCCTTGAGAAAGATATCTTGCCTGAGGGGAAATTCGAGGCTGACAAAGTGTGAAGAAAGGCTCAACAGTTTTGACTATCCAAGGACCAAAAGTTGTACAAGCGCTCTTTTTCTGGGCCATATTTGCTATGCATACACCTTGAGGCATCAGAGCTACTTCTAGAGGAGTTACATGAAGGGATTTATGGAAGCCATACAGGAGGCAGATCCTTCTCTCACAAAGCCCTCACTCAGGGATATAGGTGGCCAAACATGCAGAAAGAAGCACAAGAGTACGTGAGGAAATATGACCAATGCCAAAGATTTGCCCTGAACATTCATCAACTAGGGACTGTCATTGATCCACTGTCCAACCCTTGGCCTTTTACTCAATGGGGAATAAGAGATGGTGCAGCAAATCAAAGAGGATCTAGAGTGGGGCTAGTTGTAATTTCTCCTGATCAGATCATTATTGAAAAATCCTTAAAGTTAGGTTTCTTGCCCACAAACAATGAGGCTCTATTGGCAGGGATGACTGTAGTTTAGAAAATGGGAGGAAAAATAGTGGAGATATACTCAGATTCAAGGTTGGTTGTAGGCTAGGTAAAGGGAGAGTTGGAGGCCAAGGATGTGAGAATGCAAGAATATTTAAATCAGGTTAGACACTTACAATCAGGGTTTGAGTCTTTCAACTTACTACAAATCCCTAGAAACGAAAGCACACATGCTGATTCTCTAGCCACTCTCGCAACCTCCTCAGCGCAGAGCTTACCTCGAGTTATCAAAAACTCATCAAATTAGGGTAGGACCTAGCTGGATGGACTCTATTGTGCTATTCCTTGAGGAAGATATCTTGCCTGAGGGGAAATTCGAGGCTGACAAAGTGTGAAGAAAGGCTCAACAGTTTTGACTATCCGAGGACCAAAAGTTGTACAAGCGCTCTTTTGTTGGGCCATATTTGCTATGCATACACCTTGAGGCATCAGAGCTACTTCTAGAGGAGTTACATGAAGGGATTTATGGAAGCCACACAAGAGGCAGATCCTTGTCTCACAAAGCCCTCACTCAGGGATATAGGTGGCCAAACATGCAGAAAGAAGCACAAGAGTACGTGAGGAAATATGACCAATGCCGAAGATTTGCCCTGAACATTCATCAACTAGGGAGTGTCGTTGATCCACTGTCCAACCCTTGGCCTTTTACTCAATGGGGAATAAGAGATGGTGCAGCAAATCAAAGAGGATCTAGAGTGGGGCTAGTTGTAATTTCTCCTGATCAGATCATTATTGAAAAATCCTTAAAGTTAGGTTTCTTGCCCACAAACAATGAGGCTCTATTGGCAGGGATGACTGTAGTTTAGAAAATGGGAGGAAAAATAGTGGAGATATACTCAGATTCAAGGTTGGTTGTAGGCTAGGTAAAGGGAGAGTTGGAGGCCAAGGATGTGAGAATGCAAGAATATTTAAATCAGGTTAGACACTTACAATTAGGGTTTGAGTCTTTCAACTTACTACAAATCCCTAGAAACGAAAGCACACATGCTGATTCTCTAGCCACTCTCGCAACCTCCTCAGCGCAGAGCTTACCTCGAGTTATCAAAAACTCATCAAATTAGGGTAGGACCTAGCTGGATGGACTCTATTGTGCTATTCCTTGAGGAAGATATCTTGCCTGAGGGGAAATTCGAGGCTGACAAAGTGTGAAGAAAGGCTCAACAGTTTTGACTATCCGAGGACCAAAAGTTGTACAAGCGCTCTTTTGTTGGGCCATATTTGCTATGCATACACCTTGAGGCATCAGAGCTACTTCTAGAGGAGTTACATGAAGGGATTTATGGAAGCCACACAGGAGGCAGATCCTTGTCTCACAAAGCCCTCACTCAGGGATATAGGTGGCCAAACATGCATAAAGAAGCACAAGAGTACGTGAGGAAATATGACCAATGCCGAAGATTTGCCCTGAACATTCATTAACTAGGGAGTGTCATTGATCCACTGTCCAACCCTTGGCCTTTTACTCAATGGGGAATAATAGATGGTGCAGCAAATCAAAGAGGATCTAGAGTGGGGCACGTTGATGGTGCAGCAAATCAAAGAGGATCTAGAGTGGGGCTAGTTGTAATTTCTCCTGATAAGATCATTATTGAAAAATCCTTAAAGTTAGGTTTCTTGCCCACAAACAATGAGGCTCTATTGGCAGGGATGACTGTAGTTTAGAAAATGGGAGGAAAAATAGTGGAGATATACTCAGATTCAATGTTGGTTGTAGGCTAGGTAAAGAGAGAGTTGGAGGCCAAGGTTGTGAGAATGCAAGAATATTTAAATCAGGTTAGACACTTACAATCAGGGTTTGAGTCTTTCAACTTACTACAAATCCCTAGAAACGAAAATACACATGCTGATTCTCTAGCCACTCTCGCAACCTCCTCAGCGCAGAGCTTACCTCGAGTTATCAAAAACTCATCAAATTAGGGTAGGACCTAGCTGGATGGACTCTATTGTGCTATTCCTTGAGGAAGATATCTTGCCTGAGGGGAAATTCGAGGCTGACAAAGTGTGAAGAAAGGCTCAACAGTTTTGACTATCCGAGGACCAAAAGTTGTACAAGCGCTCTTTTGTTGGGCCATATTTGCTATGCATACACCTTGAGGCATCAGAGCTACTTGTAGAGGAGTTACATGAAAGGATTTATGGAAGCCACACAGGAGGCAGATCCTTGTCTCACAAAGCCCTCACTCAAGGATATAGGTGGCCAAACATGCAGAAAGAAGCACAAGCGTACGTGAGGAAATATGACCAATGCCAAAGGTTTGCCCTGAACATTCATCAACTAGGGAGTGTCATTGATCCACTGTCCAACCCTTGGCCTTTTACTCAATGGGGAATAAGAGATGGCTGCTGGTCTGCATGGATTACTTCACCAAATGAGTTGAAGCTGAGCCACTGGAAAATATCAAGAATATGGATGCCAAAAGATTTGTTTGGAAAAATATTGTCACTTGGTTTGGAATCCCTCGTACCCTCATCTCAGACAATGGTCTTCAGTTTGATAGCAAAGCCTTCAGGAGGTACTGTTGTGACTTAGGCATTACGAATAGGTATTCCACCCTGGCTTATCCATAGGGGAATGGCCAGGCCGAGGCTGTCAATAAGGTCATATTGAATGGACTCAAGAAGAGGTTGGATGATGCAAAGGGAAAATGGGTGGAAAAGCTGCCACACGTCTTATGGACATATCGGACTACACCTTGTAGATTCATAAGGGAGACACCCTTTTCAATGACTTTTGGGGCCAAGGCTGTAATTCCTCTAGAGACCAGATTCCCAACGCTGAGGATGAACTCTTTCACTCCGAGCAATAATGATGGGCTGTTAGAAAAGAGTTTAGATCTAATTGAAGAGTGAAGAGAAAATACCATGGTTCAATTGGCATATTATCAACACAAGCTCAAGTAGGGGTATGACTCAAATGTGAGGTTAAGGCCGTTAGCGCCTGGAGACTTGGTATTAAGAAAGGTTTTAGAAATTGCAAAGAACCCAGCATGGGGAAAGTTAGGGCCCAATCGGGAAGGGTCATATCGTATCACCTTGGTGGCTAGAATAGGCACATATTACCTTGAAGATCTAGATGAAAATGTTGTACCCTGCTCCTGGAATGTAAATAACCTACGAAGATATTATTACTAATGAAAGTCTTTTCTGCCATATTTTTGCCTATGATATCATGGGTTACATTTCATATCATTTTTTTAAGTGTTAAACAGAACATTGGTCATGCCTATCTCCTTGGGCCACATACCTTGGGTAAATTAATACTCATCACTATTGGTTTAGGTATCAAACAGAACCTTGGTCATGCGTAGCTCCTCGAACCATATACCTTGGGTAAATTAATATTCTTCATTGTTTGTTCTAAGTATTAAATAGAACTTTAGTTATGCCTGGCTCCTCAAACCACATACTTTGAGTAAATTAATAGTTCTTATTATTTAACTAAGTGTTAAACAGAACCTTGGTCATGCCTGGCTCTTCGGGCTACATACCTTAGGTAAATTAATACCTCTTGTTATCTTACTAGGTGTTAAACAGAATCTTAGTTATGTCTGGTCCATTGGACCATCTACCTTGGGTAAATTAGCACTACCAAACATTTATTAGATGCTAAACAGAACCTCGGACGTGTTAGATTTCCTGAGTCACAGGCCTTAGGTAAATTAGTAACCGGTCTAGCTATGATGTCCAGTTAAGATCTTCATTATGGTAATCTAAAAGAAGGGAAACACTAGTACATCACTTAAATCATTTGCAAGTAAGTCTATAATCAGTTCATAAGCTGAATGTCACATACAATTCCTTAAATCTACTGCTAAAGGGAAAGTTATATGGAACCATGGATGGGTGGGTGCTCCACCATTCTTTGGGATCAGCTAAAAGTCCAGTGATATGCAGGGTTCTTTAAGTTCTGCTTAAGGTATGGTTTTTGAAGTTAATGGTATATTTTGTTGAGATTATAAACCTAGATGGTTCTACCGAATCTGTGGTTAACTGTATGGGATGTGGCAATTGCATCATCACTCCTACAGCTAACCGAATCAAATTATATTTCATTCTTATATTGACTAAGCGTGAAAAGCTGTTTTTAGTTAAAGTGTCCTCTTGTTGAAAAATATAAGCCTGGAAAGCTTCACTTATTCTGTGATTAATAGTACGAAATAGAGCAATGATATGGTCACTTACACAAATGATTATTAAAGCTAAATATATATATATATATATATATATATATGAGCATGTGTAAATTCAGATATTGTTATCTTTTGTTCTTATATTAGTTAAGTGTAAAGCAAAACACAAGATATGTCAGAACTTGGGCAAAACATGTGTAATAAAAACTTTATAACTGTCATCAAATCAAGCGTTGAAAAGAGGCAACTTGGTTACAAATTTGGAAGGCAAAAACAACAACTACAACAACAACCAAAAAAAAAAAAAACTACCACAGATGCTTAACACTCTTCACACCCCTAAATTTTATTTGTGATTAGAAAATATATTAATTTCAAATTATAATTTATGCAAATTATTAACTTTTACCTAAAAAAAAAAAAAAAAAAAGCCTCCGAGTACGTGCATGAGCGCGTGCTCAAATGCTAGTACATATAATTTTTATTTTGAGAATTTAATTTTTAAGTATATAAAGCAATTTGAAAATTAACAGGAAAGTGGTCTTATTTTTTAAACAATGTTTTAGTGGGAATTAGAGTTGTATTTTTATTGGATTGTTCTTTAATTTTGTTTTTACTTAAACATAATCATGTACAGGCATTTTTGAACCAAAAAAAAGGAGGATGCCAAACCAAAGAAGCCCCTTATAAAGTAGTATAAATAAAATTCAAAGTTCGGCCAGAAAATATAATTCACTTTCAAAGAAAAATATTAGTATATTACTAAAGATTGTATATTACATTAGGTGATTAAACCGTCATCATCACATCACTCAATCGTATGACATACTAGCTTCTTCTCAGTAGCTAGAAATATATAATCATTACATACGTTTTTTCTTTCTTGTTTTCTTTTTTTTCTTTTGAGAGATTACATACGTTTTTTCTTAAACACGTTTCTCAATTCGTTCTTTTTTCTTTTTTTTCTTTTTTTCTTTTTGAGAAAATTCTCAATCCGTTCTTTGTTTAGTGTATTTTCTTGCTTTGACTTTGTTTGGTCTAATTTCATTCATTAGAAGAAACAACCAACACCGTCTTATATGATTTTTGTTGACCCCCTTTTGGATGAGGATCTGAATTATAAAATTCCTCCACTGTCAACAACTCGTTCATCAATTCCTTTGAATGTTAAGTTAAAGAAAGCATAAAAGGAAGAAGAAAACGTTAGACACAGAAGAGAGAAGTGAGCATGTGTTTAGTGTTTACCACTCAGCCTACTATTTTCCTGAATTCCTGTCCAATGATGGATTTTTCTTTGACCAATTAAATTCTTAGAAACATACGGAAAAATATTAAATCCTTTTATCCCAAAATATCTTTAAAAATATATGGGAGTTTTAAAAGATTGAAGATGTTTATCCAGACTTTCCATATTACTCTAAATTTATTTTGAGCCCACCTTTGCCCATGGGAGCATTTGTGTGCTTGGCCAAAACTTAAAATGGCTGGAGGTTTTCGAAAGGGAAAAATCTCATTCAAATGATTAGAAAGGAATGAGATAAGGGTGTTCGCCTGTTTGGATTGAGGGGTGGGCAATGGGCCTTTGGGTATAGAGGTTCGACATGTGCATAGAGCATGTTTAGAGGCTTTTACTTATAAAATATTTTTTTCATTCGTATTAACATTTTCCATTGATACCAATTTGGGGTTCATTGCTATTTCAGTATTCATTTTTTAGTGCTAGGTTTACGGGTGAGTTAATTTTTTTGTGCATAAATCTCATCACATTCCTAAGTATTTTTGTGATTAGAAAGTGTCAACCTCAAAATAAGATGAATGGAAATGTATTGACCTTTACGGAAAAAATAGAAGAGCTTTCGATAATAATACATAAATGATAATGCAAAATAATGAATTGGTCTAATTCATTCTATTTCGGTCCATTTCAGTCCCTTCTGTCCAATTAGGCCTGATTCGGTCCATTACAGTCCACTTGCTTCTATTTCGGTCCCCTTTAGTCTATTCGGTTTATTTTTGTCTACTATAATCCATTCGGCCCATTTTGGTCCATTTCAGTCTACTTGGCCCATTCGGTCTATTTTGGTCTACTTTCCTAGAATGAAGTTTCTTTTCCAATTCATCACCAGTTTTTTTTTTTTTTTTTTTCAAAGACATTTAAGAATATTAATTGATAAAGGGCTTTAATTTTTATTTTTTCATAGGGCTCGCACAAGGAACTTCTTAAATAGCTTAGTGAGGAATTGGAGGCTATTTGTATTGTACTACTATATTATAGACACTCTTTTATATTGATTGTAGATAGTGTAGACCACTAAAAGATACAAAATCTTACAATTTTCTTTATAAACTTGATAAAATTTTCAGTATAAAAAAAGGACATTTAGGAAAAAAAAAATAAAGAAAGAAAAAAAAAATCTATTATAGCAGTCACGAAAACAAAACCTCTTTCTCAAAAAAAAAAAAAAAAAAAAAAAAAAAAAAAAAACCTCTATAACAGATATAAACCATAAAGCAAAGATCTTGCAGCGTTTTTTTTTTTTTTTTTTTTCAATGATTTTGGCCGCTACAAAAGGCCTAATTTTTGCAGTGATTTTGGCATATTTATTAATTGCATGTCTGCATGAAATATATGTTGGCAATAACCAAAGATTGAAAGAGATGAGATGCACGAGAAGATTTTTTTTTTTTTAAAAGAAAGACGACAAAGCTTTTATTAAGAAAAATTGGCTCAATTAGCTTTAATTACAAAAAAAAATAAAAAATAAAAAAAACTATAATGAAATATCCTCCATCCATGTAATAAAGTCTGATATAAGAGTTGAGATATATAGTACTTTCACATGAAGCAAAGTAAAAGCTGTATTCATGTATGATATTGGGAAAAATCATTAAGCATACGATGATAACTCATTAAAGTTCAGACCAAAATGGGCATTTGCTCCTTTCGCCTAAAAGATATAGCAAAATGCTCATATTCTGAAACTATCTAACAAAATACCTCTATTTTGAAACTCGATTTTTAGAAATCGAGTTTCAATGTAAAACTCGATTTGATGAAAATCTAGTTATTTGGAAAAATTCACATGGAACTCGAGTTACATAATTTTTTTTTTTTTTTTTTTTAAGTTTGATTGCCTATAACTCAATTTTCTAAAAATCGAGTTTCAATATAAAACTCAATTTTTAAAAAATTGAGTTTCAAAACAAGGATATTTTTCAAGATAGTTTTAAAATAGGGGCATTTTGTTGCATCTTTTGGGTGAAATGGGCAAAAGCCCATTTTTGCCTCAAAGTTCATGTTTTCTTGGTTAATACTTAATAAGAGAATAGAATGAATTCAATCTGGAAGGAAAATATTTACTATAATTTCTAGACGAATGATGGCATATATATTGTGCAATTTAACCATCATCATCACATCACCCAGTTGAATTATATCCTTGTCCATCAACAGCTTACCGAATATCATATCAATATATTTCAATTTTTATACTTATTTTTTGATTTCAGTCCAAACCTGTCAGTTCATATTGCATTTTTGTCTTGATTCCCAGCATACAGTGGTCCAAATAGGGGGGAAAAATATTTATACTAGTTGTTGACTCCTTGTTGGTTGAGGAAAAATTTCTACTTTATTTTCACCAACCCACTATTGGAGCTCCCTTTCGCAGTTCTTTGTTTTGACTTTTGAGAGAGTGCTTTCATATTGTTGGGACTTTATTATACTGCTATAGATCCTTTAGTGATTTGCCAAAATAAACTTGGTTATTACATAAGTAATGTCATTGCCTAACAAAAATAATAATAATAATAATAATAATAATAATGTCATTGAAGATGTTAGTTAATTTGCTTGTAAAGTCTCTTGATAATTGATATGGTACTTATTTGTTTTTTTTTTTTTTTTTAAGGGATTGGGGAATTGAAGGATGGGCAATGGTTCTCACTTATCTGTTTCTGTATATCATTTATATTGCACTTTTCTTAAAATATATATATATATATATATATATATTGCACTATTCACGCTTTAAATATAGAAAATGTTAAAAAATGTAGACATTCAATATGAAATTATAGATGTGTGCACAAAGTGTAAATTAACAATCTTTCTAAAAAGAAAAAAAAGTGTATATTAACAAATAAAACCAGACTCTGATTGATATTCCAATAATAAAGCTAAAAAAAAATTAAGCCCAATCAATCTATTTTACCCAAAACAAACAACTTGGACATTTAAAAAGTTTTAAACAAAAATCCATAGTGATAAAGTAGTAGAGTCAAAGGCTAGAGCTGCCGCACACAGCTAACAGCAGAGCTGCCTCCCCTAACTCCAAGTCCTAACTCCGTCCCTATTTCATGTGTAGCTATGAAGGATATCAAGTAACTAATGTTGACAATCTATTGTGTAGAATATCGGTTTACAAAATTAAAACCTAAAGTCATGAGGGGGAATTAATTGTAATACATTGTTGATACAACACCTTTACAACTCTTTTTTTAGTCAAACAATTTAAGTTTTCGTTTGGTTGGGTTTCTATTAGTCTAATTAATGTGTAGTCTCGTGCATATGCACAAGTACAACTAAAAACAATCACAACTATATGATTCAAATTATACATTTTTTTTAGAAGAGATTCAAATTATACATGGTATTAGCTTACACGTTTTTTAAACCATACATTTCTAAAATATGTAATAGTTATATATTATGTAGGGCACGGTCAAGAATTCAAATTTTATAATTATTTAATTTTAGTATTATTATGTAATTTTTTGTTATTTTAGGTTTAGGTGATTTATTTCCTTGTTTTAGGTACTTTTAATGTTGTTTAGTCAAATTAGAGTTTCATATACTTACGTAGCCGCCTTAGGGGTTTCCTAGCCGCCCTAAGGTTTCTAGCCACCCTAGATTTTCTTTTTACTACTTAAACGCATTGTAGCCTCCAAAGGCAGTTGAGTTTTCAGACTATTATTAATAAACACAGACTTTTGTCAAATTATTTCTCTGGTGGATTCCAGTTTTCTTCTCTTTGTGGATGTAGGAAAATTCCTCATTGATTCGAGGTTTACTACCCAAGAACTAACAATTTAGTTTCTGTCCATCAAAGAGAGCATTATGTGTGCTTTCTTCAGGCTTCCGCGACATTAGTTGGTATCAGAGCCTTGACTTACCTTGGTCTGATTGCTAACCAGCAAGATGGTAACCACCACCATAACAACGACGAATAACTTAGCGAGTATTACGTGACATACAACAAGAACTCACAAACATCTATGCTAGGATGGCACCATTGAAGAATGGAAACAAAAGGGATAATTGCAGCGGAGACATAACTCACTGGCAACCTATTGGAAAGCAAATTTCATATAGGCCTTATAAGAGAATTGCAAGTTTTAATGGTTATTTTTTAAAAGAATATTTTCTTGATTGGTTACTTGATCTAGAGGATTTATTTGACTATGAGAATATTTGTTATGAGAGAAAAGTTGGACTTGCTTTGCATAAACTTAGTAAGTATGCCTTATGTTAGTGGGAACGAGTACAATCTGATAGAATCCGACCAGGTAAAGACAAAATTCGTTCATGGCCAAGGATGAAAAAGATGCTTGCTATCAAATTTTATCCTTTGGATTGTGAAGAAATCTTGTCATATTCTATACAAGATTATTATTGGCCAAGAAGTTCATACTTGAATAATTTTAAAGAGCCATATATTCCACCAATAAGGAAGGAATTGCATGTGGAAAAAATACTTTTCTTGAAGAATATGTAGAAGTCAAAGAAGAAACTATAGAGAATTCTGAAGAACTTAATGAAGACATGGTTATAGAAGAAGGATCTGAAGTTAAGATTGTGGAGAAGATTATTGAAGAACCTATTATAGAGAAAGATCTTAAAGTCGAGATGGTAGAGACAATTAAAGAAAAAATTAAAGATGAAAGTTTCAAGGATCTCAATAAAATCAAATCATACAATTGTCAATCCCAAGATCCTTTAATTTTGGTGGTAAGTGATGCGCCAAAATTTAATGATTTTATTGGGGTTGATAGATTTGATTCAATTGTTAGTTCTTATTTGGTAAATCTCTACAATCACATGAAGACTAAAGAAAAAGAAATTCAAGTTGATTTGTTTATTCCATTGATGAGTTGCAAGTAAGGAAAGAAGATCAAGAGGCTCAAGCATTCAAAGTATTTGTTTATCTTCGTGGATTCAAGGAAACCCCTCGTACATTCAAGGTTTACTACCTAGGAACTAGCAGTTTAATTTCTATCCATCAAAGAGAGCATCGTGTGTGCTTTCTTCAAGCTTTCGTGACATCAATATATATATATATATATATACATATACATGATTAAGAATTTAATTAGTTTTAGACATTTCTGTTTTTACACCCAATAATTCATTTGCCACAAAAATTAAAAACTTAGATGGACACGTGATGAAAAATTGGACTCCAATTAAAATCCAATTTAGAATCTAATTGGATTTGAACTCTTCGATTTTTATACTCAATAATTCACTTAGCACAAAATTAAAAATTAAATGGAACACATGACACAAAATTGAAAATTCAATTAAAATCTAATTAAATTTTCTCTGAGCCTTGGCTATTAACATATACTAGCTTGTAACCCCATGCATATGCATGGATACACTTAAAAATGTGCAATAAGATGCATAATATAATTACATATATATATATATATATATAATTGAAATACTATTGATAGTCCTTTTTATATTTTTTTAACTCTTTAAAAAAAAAATTTGTAAGGATATTATTAGGTATAAAATGTAAATTGTCCATTTTTTCTTTATTGTGAAGTTTTTATTTATTTTATTTATTTTTATTTCTTACGATTCATTTATTCTAAACTCTTTGGTTTTTGTACTTAATAATTCACTTGGATGAATATTTATGATATGGTCCCACATTTGATTATAAAATTAAGAAATAAAACTCTTTGAGAATAAATAATTTAGGACACACAATGCAAAATTAAAACTCTAATTTGAAATTCTAATTTGAGTTTCTCTCAGCTTCACCAATTATTATTATTATTATTATTATTATTATTATATAGACTAGTGTGTAGCTCCGTGCATATGCACGAATACAATTATAAATAATCACAATTATATGGTTCAAATTATATATGGTATTAGCTTATACTTTTTTAAAACCATACATTTGTAAAATATGTAATGATTTCTCATTATATATATAAATATATATATAATTAAAATTTAATTAGTTTTAGACTTTTCAATTTTTGTACCCAATAATTCACATGATAAAAAATAAAAAATTTAAATGGACATGTGGCAGAATATTGGACTCAAATTGAAATTCAATTTAGAATCTAATTGAATTTGGACTCTTCGATTTTTACATTCAATAATTCACTTAACACAAAATTAAAAATTAAATGGGACACGTGGCACAAAATTGAGAATCCATTTAAAATCTAATTAAATTTTCTCTCAGTTTTGCCTATTAATATATATATATATATATATATATACTAGTATGTAACCCGTGCTTACGCACAGGAATGGTTAATTTTAGTGGTGCTATTGATGTAAGCTTGAGTTAGTAAATATATAGAACATTAGTTAATATAATTTAATTATGACATGGATATGTTCAAGTTTTTATCATTTTAGGACTACTCAAACATTTTTTTTTTAATTGAATTGAATTGTTGCACGATTTTTATTAACTAGCATGTAACCCATGCAAACACATGGATGTATTTAAAATTAAACACAATTTTTATTTTAAAAATATAAATAATTAGTCAAATTATTAAAAAAAATAACATGTAACACATACATTAATGCATACGTATAGATACATTTAAAAGTAAACACAATTTTTATTATAAAAATATAAATAATTAGTAAAATTAATTTTTTTTAAAGTAAACGTAATTAGTCATATATTAAAATTCTTACTTAAATTTAATACTCCTTGTAATAATTTTTTTTCTAATTTTTAATAAAATAGAACGTGTGGTGATTTTTTTTAAGAGTGGTGGTTTTTATTGAGTATATGTGATTTTTTTTTTTTTAAATTATAGTTCATTAATTTTAGATTCTTAGTATTTTACACTCATTAACTCACTTGGTACAAAAATTAAAAAACTTAACTTTTCACGTTTTAAATGTAGAAAATGTTTTGATCAGAAAAAAAAAATGTAGAAAAATGTTTTTAAAAAAATGTAGACATCTAGTGTGAAATTATAGATGTTGCATGTACAGAATGTATATCAACGAGTGTGTGAGAACATTTTCCTTTAAGGATATAACCATGTACCAAACTGCCAATGTGTTAAAACAGGAAATTATTTTTATTATTAAAAATAAAAAAATAAAAAATTTTAAAAAAAATTTAAAAAAAAAAAAAATAAAAAAATAAAAAAATAAAATAAAATAAAAAAAATAAAAATAATAAAAATAAAATAAAAATAAAAAAGAAGAAGAAGAAGAAGAAAAGGAAAGAAAAAGGTCCATAAGGGAAAAATTGTCTTAAAATTGTGAGCGCACACAATATATACCCTAAAATAGTAATTAGAGAAAATGCAAAAGAAATGTGTTATGGAAAAAAACAATGTCTTTTCTATTTATTTTTTTAGTATCTATCTTTGGCTCATGGCTGCTACATCCATATATGAATGTGTATAATGCGTCGGCTAATTACAAGTGGAGAACTAAAAACATAGCCTCTTTTTTAATGGAGCTTTTACATTGTATTTTCCATCTCTTGCCTACAAAATTTGGAAAAAGAGGTCAATTAGGCCACTTTGCACCTCTCTCTCTCCCCACTTTCATTCCATCTATCCCAATATAAATACCCATTTAAATCATTATATCAATATCATTGCTAACATCTTTGTGTCTCACCCTCTTAATTATTTCACCCTTTAGCTAGTCTTTTTCCTAAATTGCAAATCATACCATGGGTTTCACAATTGCACAAGGATTCATGCTAGTGCTGCTAATTGCTTCCACAATGGCACTTAGCACAGCCAACAAGGGTTGGCAATTTGGGAATTGGCCTTCCCGTGGCCCTTATCATCCCAATAATACACAAACTTCCAGCAGGATCATCGTAGGTGACTCCTACCACTGGAATTATGGCTTTAACTACACCGAATGGGCAATCAAACATGGCCCTTTCTACCTAAATGACACTCTAGGTGAGCTTAATTACTTTGCTATTGCTACTTGTTACATATTGCCATGCATAGTTCAAGTTGTAAAATATAGTGACCAAAATCATATTTTTAAACCACTTGTGTTTTTATGACAAGTTATAAAATTCATCATGATATCAAAATAGTTAGTTATAACTTTGAACTTTGTCTTCACTTTATTTTTTCATAGATTATCAAGTTGGATTCTTAAGGGACATGAAAAATGCGTGCATTTTTTTTGTTTTGCTAAATTCAAATACGCATAAAAAATAATTGTTTATATGATGTTGATGGCAGTTTTCAAATATGATCCACCAACTCCAAACACACATCCTCATAGTGTTTACTTGCTACCAAACCTCCAGAGCTTCATTAAATGTGACCTAAGAAATGCCCAGAAGCTAGGAAATGCAACACAAGGAGCTGGGGAGGGCTTCGAGTTTGTGCTAAAAAGGCCATGGCAGCCTCACTACTTTGCTTGCGGTGAGCACAATGGCATTCATTGCATGAATGGAACCATGAAGTTCTTTGTGATGCCAATATACCGCTGGTATAAATAATTACTAATACAACATGCGTGCCATGGGAAACTTTATTTGCTACTCTCCTTTTACGTTTTGCTGTGTTGTAGCAGATAATGAGTGCTTCCTTCTATTATTATTATTATTAAATTAAAGACTATTTGTAACTTTGAATTCATATTAAGGGATTAATTGCTCATTTTATAGTTATGAGTTACATTCTAAATCAAGTGATTTTTGTAATTTATGTATTTTCTTTCCATGTACTTACAATTATAGACAATGTTATGAGTTTTGAATAATTGAGATGATAGAGAATAAATGTACAAGTTGTGACTGGGTATTAAGTTCCACGAAGGTGTCATTTTGCATCCTTGCTTGTTTTACAGTAATATTTACCATTTTATATTGAAAGTATCGAAGTCTTTTACAATTGAAAAGGTTAATGACATTTGACCTAAGGATCATGTCTGGTTTAGACATTCGAAGTAAATATTAAATTCTATAAAGATAGAGTGTGTAACTTTTAAGTAATGACATTTCCATCATCCAGCAAAATGCTGTCACATAATTTTTTTTTTCAAATAGAAGATAGATAATATCACGTATAATCATAACCCTATTAAATGTCTATTCACCATATAATTATTATATTTTGTGTTTCAAAAATGCAAGTAGAAAAATAAAAAATAAAATGCATGAGCCAAGAAGACATATTGTCCATCCTCTACTCCATAATTGGAGTTAGATGGTCGGCAGTTGGATAACATTATGGTGAGATTTTAATTAAAGAGTTGATATAACACATAAGGATGTCACTTGGCCCCAAAGTTGAAGTTAGTAGGTTTGGACTTAATTATTTTATATTAACCACTTACTCCTTTCTTTTCTTTTTTAATTAGAAAAATGTAAAGTGCATGTGGTAGTCTATATTAATATAGTGGTGAAGTAGCTTTATGGTATGTGTGTTAGAAGACAGATTTGTCTAGAAAAAAAATAGAACGAGAAAATTTTGTTTAATGTGTTACTGTGAGGACACATTCATACTTATATTCATATATTCATACTTAAATCCAAGTAAAATAAACTTTACTTAATTTCCTTAGTAAAAGAGTCTAAAACTTACACTGCAGGTTGGCTAAACTCGGGAGCAAAGGCCAATTATGATCATATTATTATTGAGTAATATACTTAAGATGTATCATATGAGTACTTGTGTTTTGGGAGTAAAAAAAAAAAAAAAAAAAACAGAATGCAATAGAATGGAATGGAATGGAATAAAAAGATGATGTACTTTCATTATTACCTTTGAGAGTTTATAAGAAAAATACCATTATATATCATTTACCTTTATTTATTTATTTTCTTTGTTTTCTTTGTCTTTTCTCATAATTAATAAGGATAAAATTGATATGTTACTTTTATTTGAATAAAGGAAATAGTGTTTATGATATAAAAAAAAAAAAAAAAAAAAAAAAAAAGGAAATAGTGTTAGTTTATCCCACTTTTAAGAGGAATTAACTTTTTCTTTTTCTTTTTCTTTTTGGGGATCTTGAGGTATACTTAAGTGTAAATGAGATGTGTATTCTTCTAATCATTTTATACTTTCAAATAGGCAAATGCCTTTTCAATATATTTTACATTTTTTCTCTCCCAAACAAAAGCTGGAAGAGTTCAAATGAATACACATTAACAAGCGCACAAAGAGATCTATTACAAGAAGATGCTAAGATCATTATAAGCACCCAGATTATGTTCTCATTGATTATCTGTTTGTGCTTTGAGGGACATATATGCCACATAAGTGAAACCTTTTTTATTTTATTTTTTGGACTAGTATTGAGATAAGATAGAGAACCAATAATTTATGTTTGTTAAACCAGTGTTATATTCATTATCTAAATTCCACATAGTCATTCAGCTGGCATAAACTATATATTTCATTCTCTTTCTTAGATTTTGAATCATAACTTTGCACCTTCAAATTTTTTGGAACACACATAGACTTAGCAAACGGAACCAAAGTAGTTAATCAAAAGCATATAATGAAATAACATTCAAAGTTCGGCCAGAAAATAAAATTCATTTTCAAAGAAAAATATTAGTATATTACTAAAGGATTGAATTGTTGCATTAAACCGGCATCATCATAGCACTCAATCGTATGACATACTTGTTCTCAATAGCATGAAATATATATATAATCATTACATACGCTTTTTCTTAAACACGTTTCTCAATCCGTTCTTTGTTTAGTATTTTCTAGCTTTGACTATGTTTTGGTCCAATTTCATTCATCAAAAGAGACGAACAACGCTGACTTATATGATTTTTGTTGACCTCCTTTTGGATGAGGGATCTGAATTATAAAATTCCTCCACTGTCAACAACTCTTTCATCAATTCCTTTGAATTTTGAGTTAAAGAAAGTTAAAAGGAACAAGAAAATGTGAGAGATAGAAGAGAGAAGTGGGCATGTGTTTACCACTCGGCCTACTCTTTTCCTGGATTCTTGTCCAATGATGGATTATTCTTTGACCAATTAATAGAAACATACTAAAAAATATTAATCCATTTTACCCCAAAATATCACTTTTATCCCAAAATATATAAAAAATACATGGGAGCTTTAAAAAAATAAAAATGTTTATGCAGACTTTCTATATTTGCCTACCTTTGCCTATGGCTTATGGGAACATCCGTGCGCTTGGCCAAGAGTGAAAAGGCTGAAGGTTTTCGACAGGGAAAATTCTCCTTCAAATAATTAGAAAGGAATGAGATAAGGGTGTTCGCCTGTTTGGTTTGAGGGGTAGGCAATGGGCCTTTGGGTTTAGAGGTTCAACATGTGTGTAGAGCGTGTTCAGAGGCTTTTATTTATAAAATATTTTTTCATTCATATTAGCATTTTCCATTGATGTCAATTTGGGGTTCATTGCTATTTCAATATTCATTTTTTATTGCTAGGTTTGTGGGTGAGTTAATTTTTTTGTGCATAATCTCATCACATTCCTAGGTGTTTTTATGATTGGAAAGTGCATCAACCTTAAATTAAGATAAATGGAAATTTATTGACCTTTAGGGAAAAAAAATAAAAGAGCTTTCGATAATAATACTAAAATGATAATGCAAAATAATGAATTGGTCTAATTCAGCCTATTTCGGTCCACTTCGGTCTGATTCGGTCCATTTTGATCTACTTGCTTCTATTTCGGTCAACTTTGGTCCATTCGGTTCATTTCTGTCTATTATAATCGATTCGGCCCACATCGGTCTATTTCTGTCCACTTTCCTGGAATAAAGTTTCTTTTCCGATTCATTACCAGTTTTTTTTTTTTTTCAAAGACATTTAAGAATTTTAATTGATAAAGGGCTTTAATTTTTTTTTCGTAGGGCTCGCACAAGGAACTTCTTAAATAGATTAGTGAGTGTTAGAGATACATTAGCCCATTAGCATAGGCCCAAGCCTAATTCTACTTTGTGTGCAAGCCAAGTCTCCTACTTGTACTAGAAGTCTATTAGTCTAGGGTTTAATCTACTATATATACACATGTTATGATTCATTGTAATACAGGATTTGTACTACACTATAATATATTATTGATGTAGCCCTTTAGGGTTTCCTCCGTGGATGTAGGCCGTTAGGCTGAACCACGTAACTCTCGTGTGTTACTGTGTTCTATACTTTATGCTTTCGCTTCCGCATCCATAGTAGCATATTCAACATGGTGTATCAATGCTAATATTTAACAGTGAGGAATTGGAGGTTATTTGTATTGTAGTACTATGTTACAGACTCTTTTTATATTGATTGTAAATAGTGCAGACCATTAAAAGATACAAAATCTTACAATCTTATATTCTTATTTATCGACCTGATAAAATTTTCGGTATTAAAAAAAAATGGAAAGGACATTTAGAAAAAAAAAATTAAGAAAGAAGATTGTATTTATAGACCTGATAAAATTTTCGGTATTAAAAAAAAAATGGAAAGGACATTTAGAAAAAAAAATTAAGAAAGAAAATTAAAAAAAAAAAAATTATAGCGGTCACGAAAACAAAACCTCTGTAACAGGTATAAACTATATATATAACGCAAAAATCTTGCAGCGTTTTTTTTTTTTTTTTTTTTGCAGCGATTTTGGCTGCTACAAAAGGCCTATTTTTCTATAGTGATATGGCATATTTATTTATTGCATGTCTACATGAAATACGTGTTGGCAAGAACCAAAGATTGAGAGAGATGAGATATACGAGAAGAAGAGTTTTTTTTTTTTTTTTTTTTTTTTTAGAAGAAAGAGAACGAAGCTTTTATTAAGAAAAGTCAGCTCAGTCAGTCTGAATTTTCGAAAAAAACTGTAGTGAAATATTCTTCATCCACACAACAAAGTTTGAGATAAGAGTTTAAATATATATTTTCACATGAAGCAAAGTAAAAGCTGTGTTCATGTATGATGTTGGGAAAAAACATTAAGCATACGATGATAACTCATTAAAGTTCATGTTTTCTTGGTTAATATACATAATAAGAGAATAGAATGAATTCAATCTAGAAGGAAAATATTTACCATAATTTCTAGAAGAATGATGGCATATATATTGTGCAATTTAACCGTCATCATCACATCACCCAGTTGAATTATGTACTTGTCCCTCAACAGAACGCCGAATATCATACCAATATATTTCAAATTTTATACTTCTTTTTCCATTTCAGTCAAAATCTGTCAGTTCAAAGAGCATTTCTGTCTTGATTTCCAGCATACAGTGGTCTAAATTGGAAAACTCAGATTATACTAGTTGACTCCTTTTTGGTTTGAGGGAAAATCTCTACACTATTTTCAACAACCCAATATTAAGTGGAGCTCCCTTTCGCAATTCTTATTTTTTACTTTTGAGAGAGTGCTTTCATATTGTTGAAAAGTCTAACGACACTTTATTATTATACTGCTATACATATGCATCCTTTAGTGATTTGCCAAAATAAACTTGGTTTTTGCATAGGTAATGTCATTGTAGATGTAATGAATTTGCTTGTAAAGTCTATAATATGGAACTTGGTTTTTTTTGGATTGGAGAATTGAAGGGTGGGCAATGATTCTCACCTATTTGTTTCTGTGAATAATTTGCATTGCACTGTTCACGCTTTAAACGTAGAAAAAGTTATATATATATATATATGGACATTTAATGTGAAATTATAGATGTTGAGTGGCGTACATCAATGAATATATAAGAACATTTTTTTTTAAGGAGATGACTGTGTACCAAACTACCAAACCAAAGTGTTTAAAGTTTAAACAAATATAGGGAATTTATTTTATTTTTTATTAAAGAACAAGAAGAAGAAGAAAAAAGAAAGAAAAGGTCCTAAAGGAAAAACTGTGAGGGCACACAATATATATATCCTAAAATAGTAATTAGAGAAAACGCAAAAGGAAGGTCTTTTCTATTTCTTTTTTAGTATCTATCATTGACCAAAGGCTAAATCCGTATATGAACGTGTATAATGCATCGGCCAAGTGGAGAACTGAAAACATAACTTTTTGATGGAGCTTTTACATTGTATTTTCCAACTCTTGCCTACTCAGTTTTGAAAAAGAGGTCAATTAGGCTAGTTTGCACTTCTCTCTCTCCCCACTTTCATTCCATCTATACCAATATAAATAGCCACTTATGTAATGCTATCATTACTAAGAACTAACATCTAGCTCTTCGTTTGTATCTCGCCCTTTAATTATTTCACTTTCTAGTCACTTTCGTAAGTTGCAAATCATACTATGGGTTTCACAATTGCACAAGGACTCATGCTTGTGTTGCTAATTGCTTCCACTATGGCAGTTAGCACAGCCAACAAGGGTTGGCAATTTGGGAATTGGCCCTACCGTGGCCCTTATCACCCCAATAATACACAAACTTCCAACAGTATCATTGTGGGTGATTCCTACCATTGGAACTTTGGCTTTAACTACACCGATTGGGCAATCAAACATGGCCCTTTCTACCTAAATGACACTCTAGGTGAGCTTGATTACTTTTTGCTATTGCTACTTGTTACATATTGCCGTGCTTAGTTCAGGTTGTAAAATATAGTGACCAAAATCATATTTTTAAACCACTTGTATTTTTATGACAAGTTATAAAATTCATCAAGATATCAAAATAGTCAATTCTAACTTTGAACTTTGTCTTCACTTTATTTATTCATAGATTATCAAGTTGGATCCTTAAAGGGACATGAAAAATGTGTGCATTTTTTTGTTTTGCTGTATGCAAATATGCGTAGAAAATAATTGTTTATATGATGTTGATTGCAGTTTTCAAATATGATCCCCCGACTCCAAAAACATTTCCTCACAGTGTTTACTTGCTACCAAACCTCCGGAGCTTCATTAAATGTGACCTGAAAAATGCCAAGAAGCTGGGAAATGTGACACAAGGAGCTGGGGAGGGCTTCAAGTTTGTGCTAAAAAGGCCATGGCAACCTCACTACTTTGCTTGTGGTGAGCGCAATGGCTTTCATTGCATGAATGGAACCATGAAGTTCTTTGTGATGCCAATATTCCGTTGGTATAGATAATTATTAGAAAATGTGCATGCCATGGGAAATTTTACTTACTACTATCTTTTTACGTTTGTTGTGTTTTAGCAAATAATGAGAGTTTATATATATATATATATATATATATATAAATTACAAAAGCTACTCTAAACTATCACCCAATTTTTGATGTGTTACCTAAATTTTGAAACTGAGTAATCAATCCATCAACTTCACTTAAAATTACAAATAGCCTATATTACTATGATTATTATTACTATTAAATTAAAGGAATTTAAAGCTGAGGGATTTGTAATATTATTTAAGGAATTAAATGAATGCAAGTTTAGAAGGGAAGACAAGAGGATTTGACTGAAATTATTTTAAATCACTTGGAAACTATTTGTAATTTTAAATAAATATTAAGGGATTGGTTGCTCATTTTAAAGATTATGAGTCACATTCTAAATAGGGTAATATTTTTTTTTTTTCTTTCCATGTCCTTACAGACAATGTTATGAGTTATGAATGATTGAGATGATAGAGAATAAATGTATCAGTTGTGGCTGGGTATTCATGCTCCACAGAGGTGCCTCTTGCATCGTTGCATTTTTTTTTAGAAGCTCCTGCATCCTTGCTAGTCTTTCTGTAATATTTACAATTATATATTGAAAAGTCGGAATCTTTTACAATTGGAAATGTTTGTGACGTTTGGCATAATGATCAATGTTTGTAAATGCACAAAATCATTACTTGGATGTACATGGAGATGATTTGGAATTCTATTAATATCCCAATATCAGCTTATTTGATTTGATGATGATCACCACCAAAGAAGATATAAAAATGTAGCTTGAAGGTGAGCTAACCAGCTACATTTTTGGTTTAAATATTCAAAGTAATTAAAATTAATTTTTATAAAGATGTAGTGTATATATAGACATTTACATTATCCAACAAAAAAATTTCCCAAAATTTGTTTCCCTCATATAGAAGAACGGAAAATATCACATACAATCTTAACCATATTAAATGTTTATTCGCTATATAATTTTTATATTTGTATTAAAAAAATATATGAGTGAAGAAAAAAAAAGGGCAAGAAGGCTTAATTGGAGTTCTTCTCACAATGAGGTGTTATATTGTAGGGATGTTAGGAAGATAATATGGATGGGAAGACTGTGATTAAGGATTTTTTTTTTTTTTTTTTTTTTGAGAAAAAATAAAATGTATAGGGATGCTACTTGACCAAAAAGTTTAAGATAAAAAGTTTGAACCTAATTATGTTATTATTATCATTATTACACTTTCCATTGCTTAGTGTGCCTTATCTTTTAAGCATAATCAAAATGAAATGAGTATTTCTAAAAATTTCTAAAGTGAGAATGTTAAAAGTATTCTCTACATTTTTATTAGAGATGTGCTACGTCTATAATATTTTCATAACAAATCATAAGTTAGTTGTTATTGGTTTTAATTTGAACCTACAAGTGAAATTACTTTTCTATCGCACCAATAACAACCCATAACAACTTGCCACATAAAATTTATTGTGAAAATATTATAGACATATTATTTCTCTTTTTATTACCGAATAAGAGAAGTACAAAACCAATAATTCATGTTTGTTAAACTAGTGTGATGTTCTTCATTTAAATTCCAGGTAGTTATCAGTTGGCATATTCTATTTCATTCTCACTCTTAGATTTTGAATCGTGAATTTGCACCTTCAAATATTGTGGAACACGCATATACATGGCAAAAGGAATGAACTTTTTGTTTTTAGAAGAAAAAAAATTAATTAATTTCCGAAGAAAAAATATTATATGATTAAAGGAATGTGTAGTTACATAAAACCGTCATCATAACATCACTCAATCGTATGACATACTTGTTCTCTCAATAGCATGAAATATATATTATATAATCATTACATACGTTTTTTCTTTAACCACGTTTCTCAACCCGTTCTTTGTTTAGTAGTGTATTTTCTAGATTTTTGACTTTGTTTTGGTCTAATTTCATTAGAGACAACCAGCGCTGATTTACATGATTTTTGTTGACCCCCTTTTATTTGAGGGAAGAATTATAAAATTCCTTCACTATCAACAACAACCCATTCATCAATTCCATTGAATTTAAGTTAAAGAAAGTGAAAACGACCAAGAAAATGTTGGAGGCGAAATATACTTTCCATTGGTTAGTATGAGAGACACACGTGAATTTAAATACTCTCGTGTTTTTTTATTAGTAAAAAATGATAAGCTTTATTACCCAAAAATAAAAATAAAAATATGGGAGCTTTGAAAAAAATGAAAACATTTATCCAAACTTTCCATATTAAGCCCACCTATTGAGTTGAGTCATTGACCAAGCACATAGAACACGCCCAAAATACATTAGTTTGGTAGTGGAGGCAAGGAAGACGATTTCGTACTGTACCGGCCGGTTCGTCGGAATATTCCATTCCGGCGCCTAAACCGGTACAAAAACAGAGCTGAATCGTATCGCCCAAAATACCGAGGTGTACCGGCTTGTTTCGGCTATTCCGGCGAATTTCGGAGCTTTTCAGCAATATTTTTGTTTCGGACCGGTACAAATATAACTGGGTTTTTAAAAAAAAAAAAACTTAATACTTACAACAACTAGTGACCATCATTGGAGCATCGGCTTGCTAGATCATCAACAACATCATCTTCTTCTTCATTTTAGCCACTTAGATCTTCTTTTTAGCCATTGTAATCGCTCCCTTCTTCGTCTGCTCTCTCCCTTCTTCGTCTGCTCTGCTTGTTTAAATTCTTTCTCTACTTTTTTGAGAAGCTTTCTCTACTTGAATGTTTTAAATTTTACATTAATGTTGGATTAGTATAAGCTGTACTGCTGTACCTACGTTTCTAGATTCAACTCAGCTTCTCTTGGTTTCTCCGCCAGAATCATAAAAGCCTCTTATTTTATTTGCTTTTTCCAAAGCCACGTGACTCACATTGGTTCCTATCTCTTGCTTATTTTGCTCTTTCAGTTACATTTTTTTTTTTTTTTTTTAGTCAATTGCTTAGATGGGCAAGTGTCAACTTCTAGTGGCATGGAGTTTACTCTATTTAACTAATTACGTGGCTCATAAAAACTCCCTCCGTTCCAATTTGTTTATCCTCTATTCTATTTTGGAATATCCCAAAATATTGTCCTATTTCTAAAAATAAAAATCATTAATTTACTAATGTTCCTATTATACTCCTACTTTATTTTCAAAACTAGTATTTGAAAAAAAAAAACTAACAAATATTTTTTTAAAAAAATCAATCTAATTGGAGCACCTTTTTAGTTGCCTCATTAAGAATAACTCTTTAAAAAAATAAAAATAAATAAATAATAAACTGATAAATTTATTTAAAAGTAGTTTTGTAAATTTATACATTTTTATAAAGCAGACAAGACAATAAATGATATTCCCTTAAAAATTTTGACTTTTCAAACAAAACAAACAAATTGGGATAGAGGGAGTAAAAATTTAGCTATTCTTAAAATGTTTTATCAAATTCTTTAGGTCGTAAATAACATAGAAGGTATAGGCTCTAAGAGAATTATTATTATTATTATTATTATTATTATTATTATTATTATCAGGGGCGTAGTTAGGAATAATTACTTGGGGGGCGGGTTGTAGTAGAGATATACTAAATATAATTCATAAGTCTATTGAATACAAAATTATCAACTTTCATATATCATCATATCCTTATACATTAATGAACATGAAAAACTGTCTAGTTCAGTGTAGACATACAAAAAAGATTGCGAGGTAGCAAGGTAGACAACAGATTGCATCCCTTGAAGGTGAGTATTCCAACCAATTTGAATGTGATTCAAACCACGAAGATTGAAAACTACGACGATGATTGTTCGGTCCTTTGTATGGATACTCTATGTTTCTAGGTTGATATAGACCGACTATGAAATAAGCACGTCAAATTTCATCTTGTTCGTTGACAAGGAATTCATATATTTGTTTACGTGATCCTGGATCACGGTCTATTTTGCTATTCAGACTTCAGTATTTAGTTCAGTAGTTGAGAAAAAAAGAGAGAAGTGAGATGAGAATGACTGAATGAGATACCTTGAGGAATTGAGGTGAGGGCTTGAGGTTGAGGTGATGAATAAGTTAGCAGACTAGTGGAGGCTATTGGCGTCACGGCAAGTGGGTGAGGAGATTGTTTCCAAGGCAAAGGTGTGACACTATTAGAGGCGTGAATTGAGAACTGCGAAGGAAAAAAACCAAGGTGTAGGCGTGACAGTCAAATTGTTCTCTGTTTTTTTATTAGGTATTTTAGATTTGGGGTTGGGCTCGGCTGGAAGTGTGTTTAGTTTAGAGGAGAAAATTTTTATTTTACTAAGGATTTGGGGCTGGTTAGTGGTGCTAGATGTGGGCCAAGGTTTTTCTTTTTATTTGAAGTTGTATTGGACTAGAACTCTAGCAGAATTGTTGAAATAATTTTGGGGGGGCCAGATATCAATTTTTAGGGGGGCCCAAGTCAATTTTATATATACTCTAAGGGAAATTTGAAAAAAAAATTGGGGGGGGGGGGGGGGGGCCATGGAGCCAAGTGGCTCCACCCCTGATTATTATTATTATTATTATTATTATTATTATTATTATTATAGCAGTAATCCCGAAACGGTACACCGGTACCGAAATATTCTATTCCAATAACCAAACTGAAACAGCCTCCGGTATGGTATTGACTCCCTTGAGCGGAAGTCTTCAATGTAATAGCATCCGGAGACGCAAGTATTGTTGGGCATAGCCTCTATGTAGGGAGCACATGTGTTTTCTGCAGGGCTATACTAAATTCGTAATACAAATGTAGTCTTGACAACAACCGAATAAAATTGGAAGTTTGAACATATTATTGTGATTGTTTGTTTTATATATATATATATATATATATATATATATATGCAAGAAAATGGTAAGACCATGAGGCAAGTCACATCCTACCCAGCGAGATACACTCTTGATGCATATGATCCCACGGTCCCAGGTGTTAATTGTGGTTTGGATCCAAGCATTAATAGCGAGGAGGATGAAGGACGAAGGTCAATCACTAGACCTCCCACCTGGGGTTGTTTAATGCTTAATACTTAACTACTTGAGAAGGTATATCATATATTCGGTGGTTACATATACCGGATAAATGTTCTTCTTCCTTTTTATTTTTATTTTTTGAGAAACATGTCCTTGTTCATAATTACCCATTATTGAATTCAAGGTTTTTCATTTGTTTCTAGGTCCATTTCTCTCGTCTTTTCATTTTCTTTACTTTTTTTCAAGAATATCATGCATTTATGAGGTTAAGGGTGTGATCTATGGTTTTAAAAACTAAACCGAACGGTTTTACAAAAAATCAAATATATATATATAGGATCGGTCCAATTAAATTAGTAGTTCAGTTGTGAAAATTGCTAGTTCAGCCGATAAAAATAAAAAACTGGACCCATTTTTAGTTCATTGATCGTTCTAATATTTAAAATATTGGTGTGATCACTTATGTATAAAATGGTAAGGATAGATTTTCCCAATTACATTTAAAAATAATTAAAGGTGGGAAGTTTTAAGAATGACAAAAATAAGGGATGAAATTGAATCAATTGACTTGATAAAAAAAGAAACTCATTTATGTTCGTTTCTTAATAAACAAATCAAGCTTTAGCCTATGTTTTAAACAAACATGCCAAGCCCAAACAAACATAATTGTTCATTAACAAACTCATAAGCAATAGTGTTTAATACAAAACAAGCTGAATTTAAGATTTTATGGGCTTGATGCATAAACTCATTACTCATATTTGAATATAGACATGGCCCACTACTTGGACAATTTACCCAAAGTCCAAATAACCCAATCACTCTAAAGCATTTGCGTCAACTCATATAAAAATTTGTGTATATTTTAGCTTAAGAACTTTTTTTTTTTTAAATTTCACTTTTCAAAATACCCCACATCAAATTATCTATTTTACATTACATTACATTTCATTATAATACTATTTCTTTACCAATTTCTTTTTATTATTATCTCAAACCACATCCCTCTCTTCCTCATGGGGTAAAATAAAAAATTATTAAAATAGGAATTTACAAAGCTACAATAACTGTATGTATTTACACGGTTATTGTAGTAACAAAATAAATATACGCATTTATAGATTAATTAATGTGAGAACTTTTAGGCTTAAATGTGTAAACTTGAAAAAAATTTCTATTATACATACTCTAATGTGAGTGCTCTAATCATCATCATTTTCTTCTTCTTTTCTTCCTTAAATAAATATAAAATAAAATAAAATAAAAACTCTTCCTATCTAACTTAACTACATATTACGGGTGTGCAAAGGTGTTGATTTTTTTTAAAAAAGAAATTAAAAGGTGTCAGTTAAAAAGTATTTAAAAATGTCACTTACAATAGTTTCTAGATTGGGGAGGGGGGGGGGGGGGAGATTTTGAAGAGAAACCTTTCAAACTCCTCTTACATCTTTTTATTGGATATGAATCTTGAAAATATAACTATTGGATTGCATGTCTTTATTATATCCTCCATACTTGCAAGATTTTAAGAAAATAAAATATCAATATCTATGTCATCAATCAAATGTTTAGATTTCAAGTTTTTGTGGTCTAAAATTATGTGTACAAAATAAATTTATTGATTGAATAGTGAATAACATCTAATTTGATTAAAATTTGACTTGCATATTAAGAATATAAAGAGCATGCAATCCAACAATGGTTAAATTTTAAAAATTCACATTCAATAAAATATATATATATATATATATATAAGAAGAATTTGGAGAAAAACCTTGTCCTTTTAGGGTACACCGTCTCACTTAAACACGTTGGTGTAATTTATAGTTGAAATAGGGAACTTTCATTCAAGATACCTTCTTCAAAAATATTAGAAAGTGTCACTTAAATTAGAAAGTTCTTAGAGCATCTCCATTCGGTTTTGCCCTTCTATCTTATTTTACCATCTTAAAAAGCTACTTTATCAATTATATCATACCATTTTACAATTCACCCAACATCCCAAAATTCTATTATTTTACAATTTTATTAAAATATTATTTTTTTTAATATTTCTTTATTATTTATTTCCAGCATCCTGCCAAAACCACCAAAAACCACATCCTGCAAATCAGAACCACCAACCAAAAAAAAAAAAAAAAAACCACATCCAGTGGGTAGCAACCAACCCCAACAACCTACAACCAAACTCGGCAAAGAAGAGTCTCTGCCACCAACCCTAGCAACCTGCAACTAGCCACTGCCAGCCACCACCAGCGATGGCAAAAAAAACCCACAAAACCTCAACCAGCATGAACCCTCTGTGACCCATTCCAAATGCACCTGAGACCCACGGCCACACCCATCTGCAACCCACGAAACCTTACCTAAGACCCACCTAAAACCCACGGCCACACCCATTTGCAACCTACGAAACCCATAGCCACACCACCTAAGACCCACCCACGGCCACACCCATCTGCAACCCACAAAACCCACAACCACACCACCTGAGACCCACCCACCATACCAAAACCCAGCAAGCCACAAATCACAAAACTGACAATCTGATCTCACCTCACAAATCATAAAAGCAGCAACCCAAACCCCACGAATCCGATCTCCACACCGATGCCCATGAATCCAATCTCACCTCAACGCTAAGAGTCTTGGGTCTGAAGAGAGAAACATCTAAATTATCGGAGAGAGTCTTAGGTCTGAAAAGGCAGAGAGCAGATGAGAAAGAGAGAAGGAAGAGAGAGAAAAGAGAGAAAAAAAATGAGAGAAGAGAGAGAAATTCCCGGGTTAAAAACAACCTCAAGTATTAAAAAAAAAAATTATCCCATTCAGCTACAGTACCATTTTACATTTAAGATGGTACTCTAGCTATATCTCAAAAAAATTTGGCCTTTTCCCATTTGGCCTTCCCGTTGCTGAGCAGTTTTTGGGCCTAAATGCCGAATGTACCTTACATTTGGCATATAGCAGGCCCACTGCTGATGCTCTTAGAGCACTAGCATCAGGTGTGCCAAATGCCAAATATTTGGCATTTGACACACCAAACATCGCTCTATATATTAATAGTACATTTAATGTTTGCAAGTCGTGGGTTCCAATTAACTCAACTGGTAAAGTCTCTGATGGTTGTATAAGAGATCTGGGGTTCAATCCCTGCCTACACCAAAAACTGATTGGTGTCTTGGTCTGATGATAAAAAGCTATCATCAGGAGTGGACATCATAAGTTGAAACTCTCTCTCTCAAAAAAATGTTTGCAAGCCAATTCACTCATGTTTGGCCTATACAATTTATTAGTATAAAATTTATGCATATACGCCAAAAAAAAAAAAAATCAGTGTAAAAAAAAAAAAAAAAAAAAAAAAAAAAAAGCACAATGAGGAAAAATAAAAAGATAAGTAAGACTATTAAATATCAATTAACTACAACCATATCCCGAAAAACTAAAACCGAAACAAATCCTGATATTTTTTAATTCAATTAAATAAATATAAAAAGAGGCATCCAGATTCAGAAGCAAAAAACAAAAAAACAAAGAAGCTAAAAAATGGAAGCAGGAAGGAGTAAAAAAGAAAAAAGAAAAAGAGTTAGAACTAGAAGTGAAGAAAGAAAGAGTTGGAAAAAAAAAACACAAAACAAAAGATAGAAATCAAAGAAAGGAAGCAGGTTCACAAGAGTAAAAACTAAATAAATAAAGAAGAAGAAGAAAAGGAATCAAAATGAAGAAAGAAAGCAAGAGGAGCAAAGAAAAATAAAAAAGGAAGAATGAACAAAGAAGCACAAAGGACCAAATAGTCTTTACCTACACAACTTTTTATCTCTTGTTTTCTCACTATTTTGGAGAGATTGTGATTTGGTGGGTAGAAGAGAAAACAACCAAGTCTTACCAATTTTATTGGTCCCTTCATTCCAACCAAATAATCTCCTAACCATTTCCTCTTTTATTTTCCACTTGCTTTTTTCCATCCTCCCCAAAATCATCCCAACCAAACATGCAATAACAGTTGCTTTAGAGCATTCTTATCAAGAATGCTAAAAATACTAAAAACCAAATTTAACCACCAACACACAAAAATACCCACTACATTAAAGCTTTCAAATGCCAAAAATTTTGACACTCAATTACAATAAGCTATTATCTATAACAACTCACTGTAGTAGTGATGTTAAACTAAAAATTATTTTTTTTATTCCAACAGTCTCATTTTCTCTCTCTTTCTCTTTTTAATTTTTCTCTTCTTTCTTCTCTCTCCTCTCTCACTTCCCTCTTCTCTCTTTCCCATGGCTTCTATTTCTCTTTGTTTCACAACTTAAGCTCCTCCTTCCAAGGCTGAACCTCCATGGACAATCTCCACAAGCATGCCACCACTTACCACCACCTTCACTATGGGAATCTCAAGGCCGAACTCTCTCTTCTCTCAAGCTCTTTCTATTTTCCTTCTTTTCTTTTCTTTTTTTGGCTCCTTGTTTGATCAGTGGGTTTGGGAATTGAAAAATGAGATTTTTTTTTTATTTGGGTTTGGTTGTTAAGGTTTGAAAATAAGGGATTTTAGTTTGGATTTGTGTTTGACTTCAAAGTGGGTTTGAGTTTGTGATTTGGTTTTGGGTTTGTTTTTGTTTGTGACTTTGGTGGTTTGGGGTTGAGGATGTGGGTGGTGGCGGCTGTGGCAGTAGGTGTGAGTGGTGGCGGCTAGTGGCAGTGGGTGTGGGCAGCAGCAAGGGTTGAGTTTTGCAATGGGTTTCGGTGGTAGCTGTGGCAATGGGTGTGGGTGGTGGTGGCTAGTGGCAGTGGGTTGGGTTGGGTTTTGCAATTGGTTTCAGTTTGTTTCACAGTGGGTTTCGGTGGATTTCAGTGTGTTTTGCAATGGGTTTCGGTGGGCAGTGGTGGTGGCTTGGGTTTTCTGATGATGGCGGTGATTGGTGGTGGCCATGAGTGGTGGCTTGGGTGTTTTTGTTTGGGAGAAGAGATACATAAAGAAAGAGAATGGAAGAGATGCAGAGAATAAAAAAGAATCAAAAAAGAATAAAGAAATTATATTTTAATGAAGTGGTAAAAAAATATAAAACCTTTGATGCTAAGGTATATTATAAAGTTGGATGTTAAAATAAATAAAGTAGTGTTTTGAGATGCTAAAATCTATTTTTTTTTTAGCATTCTTAATGTGAATGCTCTAAGTACCTTTTGGGTAAAGGGATGGAACCAAGATTTTAAATTAGGGGACGAGAGCTTAAGTAAAAGAATAATCATGAAAATTAAAATAAACATCCATTTAGTATTAATAAACTATCAATAAATATAAAGAAAAAATCATTGTTTCGTAATACATTACAATGCAAGAATATATATATACACTCACATATATATATTGCTTTCTTTTTTGGGATTGATTGAAATTTGAATAGCTTTAGGAAATAAATTTTTTTTTCAGTAAATATACTTGGTTAGAGAGAGAGAGGAGCGTGTAGGGAGGACATAGCTGGGCGAGAGAGGCACAACATAGGAAGAGAAAAGTGGAAATTTCACCGTAACTTTAACAGTTGCTTTAGTTTTTTTAGGAAATCAAATGTTTGGTAAAGCCAAGTTACAAAACCTTGGATAGAGAGAGAGATATGAATGTGTTTTGATTCTTTTCACATGCTCTCTATCCGTACCTCTTTTTCAATTCTCAACTTTCATCTTCATCATCACTATTATATGTTGTACTATTTGTTTGTGTTCTCTCTTGGATCGTATTGATACACCATTTGTTTTTAACCATTTTAGTAATTGTTCTAAGCTATGCAATTGATCGGACAATTTCCAAGATGAGTCTAGGCTATCTTTTCTTTTCTTTTCTTTTTTCTTTTTTTTTTTAAGTAAACAGTAATACTTATTAGAATACACACGAAAATAATATGAGTTTTAAACCGGGTTTACAATATATTACATAATCTAGAATCACTGCATGCCTTTATGTCTGATAAATTTGTGTGGTGAAAAAATATTTTTTAAACTTATATTTTGGCTCTCTATACAAACTAGAATAAGTTTGTTGGTGTTATAACTTATAAGACTACTTATTATTCGCTAGTGATTTTTCTAGATGGTCATTTTGTTACAACAACAATCAAGTCTTAGTCCCAAATTTGGGTCGACCATAGATCTTCAACAAATTAGTATGAATCAGCCACATATATTGAGGGACGCCCCAATGTAGTCCGCATAGATCCATTCATAATAAAGTGACTAAATTTTACTATGATCATCAACTTACTTACTACCACAACCCTCCTCCTTTGTATATATGATGCTAAGCACAAACACAAGTGGGGATTAGATGGTCATATTGTTAGTATTATAATAATAAAATAACAAGTGACACAAGAAGGATAAGACACTTATGACAATTGACAAGTCATGGAGGCCTGCAAAGGCAACGAAATTGCATGATTAACACATAATGGATAAGATGAAGGTTCCTCGTTAAAAGCACTATGAGTGGGGAGCGCCATTTATTATCTTTTTAAGATTTTAAAAAAGAAGTTAATACATAATGATAACACAGTAGACAAGTGTTCTAAAAGTCAAAGATGATATACCATATGACACAAATAACCATTTATTATAACCATCAAAATCTTAAATATAAATAGAGGTTTTATATGATAACACAGTGGCAGTAAAATGGGCAATTCCTCTTACCAAACATTTTTCATACAATCAAAAAAAATTATTTTTTAATTTTTTAGAAGATCATACAAATACAATCAAATATTACGAACAGTCATAAACCTTGCAAGTTGCAACTGTATGGGCCTCTTCTTGACAAGCTTTCTTGGATCCTTAATGGGCCCCCATATAGTTGAGTCCTTGAGTGAATAAAAATACATCTTAACAGTAGCTGGGGAGAGAGAGAGAGAATAAAAATACATCTTACCGAAACTTTAACAGTAGCTTTAGTATTTTTTTTTTAAGGAAATTAATCAAATGTTTCTGTAAAGCCAAGTTGCAAAACCTTGGAGAGAGAGAGAGAGAGAGAGAGAGATGAGTGTGTTTGGAGGAGATAGCTGGGGTAGAGAGGCACAACACAGGAAGAGAAGATTGGATGATTTGTTGTTGGAAGAATTGGTTGATGGGTCTTCTTATAAGAAGCTCTCCAATGGCAAATACGCTTGCCTTGTTTGCTCCCACTCTCCCATCCTCGATTCTCCTCTCATGCTCTCTGTACGTACCCTTCTTTCAATTCTCAGCTTTATTAATATTTATTGTACTATTTCTTTGCGTTCTTTCTTGGGTTATTTTTAAGGTGATAAGGACATAGTAACAATTGTTCTAAGCTATGCAATTGATCGGACAATGTCCAAGCATGAGTCTAGCTATCTGAATCACTGCCTGTTGTCATGTCTGATAAAATAGTAGATGAAAAACCGTTTTTTTTAACTTGTATTTTGGCTCTCTGATCCATCTAAAATAAGTCTGTTGGTGTTATAAGGCTGCTTACTACTCACGTGTGTTTTTCCAAGATGGTCATATTGTTACAACAAGAAGAAGTACACCTTTAGTCATGAATTGGGGTTCAGCTATGGATCCTTAACAGATTAGTCCAAGTCAATCGCATGTATTAGGGAATGTCCCAACATATATCTGTAGTGGATCCTATTAGAAGTATGTCATTAAATGATTAAATTTATCTTGTCCCAATAGTTTAAGCTTTTGGGACAATAGGTAATTTAACATGGTATTAGAGTAAGAGGTCTTGAGTTTGATCCCCATCTCCTCCACTCCATCCCAATATATAGCTTTGTCATTTTATTTAAGGCGTAGATGCAAGTAAGTAGTTTTATGAATTGTAGTTAGTTTATTATGTTCACCTTTATCAGTAGTAGTGACTTTGTCTAATTATTCACATGATAAGCAATTTCCTTAGTGCCACAAGCATTGTTCTAATGTTATTTCATAGTAAATCTTAGTATCGATATTGGTATTAGTCGATTACTTTATTTATTTATTTGCTAAGTAGTAGATTAGTTTATTATACTTGAGCATAGTTAAAGGCATTGCATTTCATCAATTACTATAACTTAGCATTGACATAGTTGTTGCATTATATTACTATCGCAATGAAGGTAGCGTAGCTAATGTAACCATGGCATAATAATAAAGTCCTCTTCATTGAGGCAAGTATGAACCTGTAGCCTTTTAGAGATGAGGTCAAATTACATGATCCATACATACCAATACTAATCTAAGCAGCGTGTGATCAAAATGATGCATAAATTAAAAATAAGTGCAAACACGTACTGATTGATCGTCTTTGTGTACATACTTCTCATATACCTGTTGCATTGTGCTGTTGAGGATTTTCTAAACACCCCCCCCCCCCCCCCCCTGGACCTTTTCTTTTCTCCCAAAGTTGCTTTCCTAAACTGTTGGAAATCCATATTGCAGATGCATACCAAGGGATCACGCCATCGGGCTGCAGAGTCCAAGCTAAAGGAAACAGAGTTGATGAGACAAGACGAGATAAACAAGCGAGTAGCATTGTCAGACTCTTCTACTGGCACCACAAACTGTAATACCTACCATCAAAAATTTAGGTCAGTTGGGAAACCATTGATTGAAAAGACACGAAATGTGGCTTCGGAGATACTTAACAACAAAACTCCTCGGCAGAATTCCAGCAGTGCCAACCATAATTTACAGTTAATTTTGGATCACCTTACTGATGGGAATTCTAATCTGAATCAAAATAGTCCTTGTCCTATTGAAGTCACTGACAAGGTGGTTGTGCAGCCACATTTGGATTTCCAAGAGCGTCGAGAGAGGGAACTAAAGTTTACAGCTGCAGGTTGGAAGCGTGATTGTCAGGGGAAGTGGTTCAGAGATGAAAATGTTAGTCTCTGTTTTTTTTTTTGTGGCATTGTTCTTGATACTGCTAGGTAGTACTAAATTTGACAGGGTGTATTGAGATTCTGAAGTTAACAAATAATTTTATTTTGGATTATGCTACTTTGATTAAAGCAATTGATTAATTCCTTTTTTAATGATTTTCTTTTTCATGATGTCAAATGCAGTGATTTATGCATATTATTGCTTGCAGGTTGAGTTCGACTCTGATGAAGATGACCCAAATGTATGCCTTGGATGAAAAGATGTGGGAAGACTTTAGCTGATGGACATTCAATTTGTTCATGATTGATGATGGTGGTATAGTTTGCTAACTTGGCATGCAAAGTTACTGCTAGTTTTTTACTGAACAACCTAGAAGAAAATTTTTGTTATACACTGATTAGCCAATAGGGAGCCCAAGAGTTGCTTCTTTGTGAATATAGGAAGTTGGTGTACCAATGCTTTTATTATGCACAGTTTCAAAAGGATTTTGCCTCAAAGGTGTAGAACACAATTGCATTACTTATGAGAGGAATTCTGGCAGGTGTTGCAGGGATATTTATGTGTTCTGGAAAATGTAAGAGAAAATTAATTATACATATTTTTCTTATCTTGACCTTTGAAGTACCTATAGATTATTTATGCAAGAACTTATGGCGCTGGTTTTGTCATTATTGTAATTCTCAATTTCTCTTGGAATGGCAATAGTAAATGGGCTAAAAGTTCTAACTACTACTACTTTGTGTTCCATTGCTTGGATTTTACTCACAGGCATATGCTTGTCATGGAATCAACTGCCTGTTTATGCTGATTTGTGAGGGACTTGGGCCAAGCCTCAGCTTGGTTTCACAAGGCCATTAGCCTTCGCCTTAGATTAACAGATGAAATTAGAAGCTAAAAAGCCTAGTTAATGAGAGACAAATTCGATAACATGTTTTTGTCCTCCATCTTTCTGTTTTTCATCTTTAGGTGAGATATGAATAACTGTCTGATACAACTCTTGATTTTTTTGGGGATTAATTACTGAATTTTAATAAAGAAACCAGAACCTACAACAGGGAACATAAGCAACTAAGTAGCTGCCCACCAGTTACAGAGCTCAAGACCAGCAACAGCAAGAAACTGCATAACACAGCACACCAGACCAAGTAACACCTATCACCTCTTACACAATCATTTCTGAAGACAGAAAAGTCGATACTCCAATTACAATAGAGAACTCTATTAACTAAGAGTTCTTTACTCTCATTCCAAACTCAATCTGAGCCTTGAGGTCTGTGTTTAGAGTAAGGATAGTCTCATGGGATTTGATATATTGGCAAAACACGAGCATCCCTTTGGAGCCAGAGGTGGTACACAGCAGCAGCCAGAGCCAACCTTTTGGTTGAACCCTTAAACTTTGTCCTTCCCAATTATCAATCCCCCATTGAATAATCTTTTCCCAACATTAGTCCAGATTCTTCACTAGACATCTCTTCTTGACTTGCCAAATCCTCTTAGCAAAAGGGCTCTAGAAGAAATGATCTCTAAAAATAAAAAGACCAGGTTTACTATGCACCAGCATGAAATCCATGCAAGGAGCATAATGGAAACGGGAGGCTGGTGCAACTTCTCCCTTGTTGCCGCAAGCCAGCCACGCATGCCATGATCTCCTCTTTTGATTTTCTATCAAACACGGTCTCGAATTGATGAGTTCTAGTTCAAATGGCATTTCCTTTCCTTGTAAGAGCAAGGAATAGAATGAGAGTGCACGAATAACTTATCCCAAAACAATCAAAGACTAAGAAACAAACATTACCTCATTGTGTTCTTTGGGAAAAACATACTGGAGGGAGAGGTGCATACCATGACCAGAGAGCTATAGAAGATCTATGAAGCATAAGGAAGCAATTTCTGTATTCCTTAATATAGTGATTGACCTTGATTAAATAATATTGGGTAAATTACAACATTGGTCTCTATCCTTTACACCATATTTCAATTTGATCTCTAACCTTTCAATTGTGTCAATTTGATCCCTGACATTTTCAATATCGTGTCAATTTGATCACTGCCGTTAAGTGTTGGATGAAAAATGCTAATGTAGCTAACAGCCCAAATAAATTTTTTTCTTTTTTTTGTCAACTAACACTTGTATCGCCACATCATATTACATTTATAAAATAAAATAAAAAAGTAATTTTTCCCTACTATTAGGATGGCATTAATCAATTTTGCCCTTTTTTTTTTTTATATTACAAACAGAGTTTATCACAGAAGCCCTACAAAAACGCTGGGCTAATCCATTGATTTTGCTTTTCGATTTATAAGAATATTTTTAAAAGTAGAAGGAATAATTGAAGTACACACTAAGTGTACTGTTTCCTCTCAAAAGTAATAAATTATAAAGACAAAAGATTACAAAATTTTTACAAGGAAGAAGGTATACTGTCATTTGCAAATGTTGGCTGAACCAAAGAACTAAAAGAATAGGTATCTTTGCCTATCAAGAGGAAGCTCAACCCCATCAAATTTCCTTTGACACCAAATCATCTATGAGAGATAGCACTACATTCCAAACCTTTTGCTATTCAATCGCCCAAAAACCCATACCAAACAAAGAAGCAACTCAAACTTAAGCTGCCATGCCGCCACCATCTCAAAGTCCAACCTTCAATATATGTCAACCAAGCCCCAAAACACTACTTGAAATGAACAAATCCAATGACCCATTTCAATTGAGAGTAGGGGTGTCAAATAAGTGGGTTTGGGATGGGCATAATTGGGTTGGGTATATAAAACTCAATTACCCATTAAAACCCATTTAACTAATTACTTCTAACCCAAATCCAACACAATCCAATTATTATGGGTAAACCCCAATCCACCCAATTACCCAATTACTAAAATGCCACCAAAGTAAAAATAACCAAAATACTCTAAAAATATTAAACAAATTTCTTGTACTTTCCCACACTTTCACACCTACCAAACAGTTGAAATATACCAAAAATAAGAAAAATAAAGAAAAGCCCTAAAAATTCTTACCCCTAATCAAAGAAATACAAAGAAGCCTAACAAATCTAACGCCATCAGAAGCCATACTAAATTTCACAAAAAAACAAAAAACAATTTGCACCAATTTTCTTTTATTATTATTATTATTATTACTATTGAATTTCACAATTATATTTTCAAATAAAACAAATAAAGTGGAAAAATTAGAAATTAACACTGCAAAAAAAAGCAAAAATTGACGAAGAAACAGTAAAAGAGTGTTTTTTTTTTCTTTTTTTACAGTGTTCTTCCATCGATCCTAAGCGTTGACATCGGCGCCATAGTCGATCCAGCCGTGGAGCGCGCCACATGGAGTGGCGCGCAATTGTCGTAGTCCCTAGCATGCACCAGCGTCAGATCTTCCTCTAGAAGCTTCCAGACGGCTCCGGTGTCATTTTGGTGCACGTGCCAGAGAATCGAAGAGGTCCGGCTCACTCTCGCTTTCTCTTTCTACTTCGACTGCGATGGCGCTGACGCGGAGCCTCCGCCTCCATTGAAGAGCTTCGTGCTCAAAAAGAAGCATAGAGAGTGAGGGAAAGAGAGAGGCTAGGGTTTGAGTAGAGAGAAGAAGATGATGGCTAGGTTTGAAAAGAAACACTGAAACGGGCTGTTTTTTTTTTTTTTTTTAATTATGGGTAGGGCTGGATTGAATTTGGGTATATTGTTTTTGGGTTCAATGGGTTTTTAGTTAAAACCCAATAATTATTGGGTCTAATTGGGTTGATACCCATTTAACCCAATTAATAATTGGATGAGTTTGGGTTTAATTAGAGTGGGTGGATTTGGTTGGATAAATGGGTTTAGGCTTATTTTGCCAACCCTAATTGAGAGAGACACAGGGCAAATGAGAGAGAGAGAGAGAGAGAGAGAGAGAGAGAGAGTATACCATCGGGCCAGTAAAGGAACCGAAACAACCTCAACACTGGTCCTCACTACCATTCCTCCTCGTCGAGCATTACAATTAGTGATACCCTTTCTCCCTAGACCAAAACATGAAGCTTTGGATTGTGGGCTGTAACTTGTAACAGAGATGGGTTTTCTATATGAGATTTAGGGATTTTGATCATGTTGAGTAATATTTTTAAAAAAATTAATTATATATGACATGGCAAAAATTAATATTTTATTTGGGCTATTAGCCACATCAGCATTTTTTATCCAACACTTAACGACAATGATCAAATTGACATGACACTGAAAAGGTTAGAGATCAAATTGAAATATGGTGTAAAGGATAGAAACCAACATTGTAATTTACCCAATAATATTAGAAATTAATGGGATTGAGGGAATGGGAGTAGAGTAGATTTAACACAAAATTAGCTTATTTTTAGCCAACTCTACTCTACTCCCCTCCACTCCCCCTCCTTCCTCCCTCCATCCAAACAGGCCATAATAGTTTATACCAAAATTTTGGGACTAAACTATTACTACTATTTGGTAGAACTCTATCTAGCATATTTACCTTGTAATCTTATTATCTTAAGATGCTTCTTTCTTAAGAAGTTAGAAAAAAAAATTAGTAAGATTAAGGAATGTACTATTAATGTGTTAATTGCAACTATTTACCTTAGAAAAATATAAATGATTTGAATATCCAACCTGAAAAAAAAAAATATATATATATATATATATATATTATTTATATATTTATATTAATTCAAGATTTATTTATAATATTTATCATAGTATCTAAAACTGTTGTCATAGTTATCAAATTAAAAGACTGGTTGGACGATGCAATGTATTGGCAAAGTAAAGGAGTTCAGCAAATTTTTTTAGAGAATTATCTCTTTTATGGGGGGTTTGAAAAGCTCAATTTTTTGAAAATTTTGTCCTAAAACTCTTTAGAGATTCATTTAGGTTAACAGGTTTTTACCCTAAAAAAGACACATGATGCTTAACGACAACAACGAAACATTAACCATAAATTGGATTATTTGAATTCAAGTATGAAAAAATATATTTATAAAAGAAAATATCAATAATTAGTATAATATTGTGATGTATTCTTCTCTATATTTCTCACATCGAAAGCTTTTTATTGGTTTGGTTACCAATTGAATATGAAATTATTAAAGAGCTTTATTACAGTAATTTACCCAGTGATAACATCATTCGTAATAAATTTTTTTTCACAAAAACTTTACAATTAAAATTACTCTACTCTTGGCATAATGGTCACTCCAAAAGTATAAGTATTTGTGGGGTGTAGGGGGCAAGGGCTGGAATTCAAGTCTCCATGAGAGACCTTTACATTCATACACTTAGATTAGGATAGAGTAGAATTTTTATTTTGTATAAAAAAAATAAATAAATAAATAAATAAAACTTTTAAGAAATGCTATGTTCACAATATTTTCACAACAAATTCTAAATGACAAGCTATTATTGACTGTTATCAATTGATCAAAAAGATATTTTAGTGATTGGTTTAAATTAGAATCAATGACAATTTACCACTTATAATTTGTTATCAAAATGTTGTTAAGGGAGCACTTCTCAAGACATTTTAGAGTCTCTATTTTTTATATCAAAAAAAAAAAATTTACAGTCAAAACTCGACCGTCCTAGTTCCTACTACAATCTCAAATGGATGGTAAATATCCAACAAAAAATTAAACAGCTCAATCCAATATTTGATTCTGTAATTTACTGAGGTATCCAGTTATTTGGAGTAAAATTTGAGAATTTTTCTAAAATCCATGAAAATTTTCAATTCACTTAATAATGAAAGAGATCTCGGACATTTGCAGTAAAATTTGAGAATTTTTTCAAATCAATTAATAATGAAATCTCGGCGGGATATGCTTTGTTTAGTTTCAGTCTGAAAAAAATAGTTCCTTAAAAATGCAAAGCAGTTCTAAGCTTAAAAATTAAGAGCGAAATATACAACACATCTATTGATCTAATTTGATATTGGCTGGGGTTCCTATAGAGTATAGAGTTCTACTAAAAAAATTAAATAAAAATTGGAAAAAAGAAATTGGAAAAGCAAAACAAAAAAAAAACAAAATGACATGAGACATTCAAAGTTAATTTTGGCACCCAACTGATACCACAATTAATCAAATGAGTCATTTTAAATTTTAATTATTTTATAAGAAAAGTTAATTAAACACATGATCGGTGAAACATAAGTGAAACACGAAAAATTACACAAAAGATTTTTATTCATATTACAATATTATACTTCAACCCCGAAACTGAAATCCCATAACAAAGCAACTGATGAACCAGTTGCGTACGATATCGGTTATATATTAATGTTCTTTTTCCACGAAATTTCATTTTCCAAATTCCAAGTATCAAATCTAAACAAATCTCTTAGTTGGTTGGTTGGCTGTCGGAGAATTGTACGTGGACCATTTGTGATTACAATTTACAATTCATACGTACATGGTACCTATCAATATTTTGTGGATAGTTTTCTTTCTCTACCAATCCTAGTTATCTTGAAGTTAATGCAAATGGAAGCTTCCAAGAAGATTTTGTTACCTAATTGTCAAGCTATCTAGAAAATTAGATTACTTGTTACTTGTTAATTATAGGTGGTGATTTTAAAACTTTAATCAATATAAACTTTATGTATTCATCTATTTTAATTAATTCTTTAATAGAAAAGATATTACCCTGAAATTTACATTTGATATTTTTTTAACTCCATTTTATATATATAAAGTTATAATTTACAACTATGTTTTATATCGGCTTTATTCCATGATAAGAAGTGTTGTAATTGCATTAATTTTGTTCCTTATATTTTGTGGGTTTTTATTGTATTAGGTTTAGTATTAAGTTAGTGAAGAATTGAGCATGAAATGAAGAATCAGTGCAGTTTTGCGAATATTTCGCAAGAAGTTTGCGAGAAGAGTAACCCGCGAAAAGGGCACGTGAAAAGCACATGCTAGGAGCTGAAAAGTCAAGTGGCAGGCTACATTTTGCGAGTGCTTCGCGAGACAAGCCATCTCACGGGGTACCCACGAAAGTTTCTGCCTGGAGGATTTTAAGTGTGACTTTCTTATCCTTACCTATACTCTATATACCCTCATTACCCATAAAAGTAAAGAAGGCTATTCAGAGAAAAAAACTCTAGATAGGTTTTTTACAACACAATACACCCACCTTTTAGAGAGAGAGCTACTCATCCTTAGAGAGAAATCATTGTAGCCTCATCTCCTTCCCTCTCCCATTGTCATACCTTGAGAGTGGATTTGTACCCACACCTATTCAAAGTGTAGAGAGTATTTTGGAGCATGGGAAGTTTTGGGAATTTGCCAAAAGAAGCTGGTGAAGCTTGGCGGATGCAATCGAGCATATTGCGAGATCTAAAAAGTTAGAGAAGACATGACTCAAAGAAGTCTGTTGGTAGCAGGAGCTTGAAGGGCTCAAGTACATGGGGGTATACTAAGCTTGGAGGGTCTTTTGTTATTCGTGTACTCCAACTTTATTCTCTAGTGGATCGATTTCGACTTGGAAGATCGCGGAGAGGTTTTTCGCATAGTTCTTCGGTTTCCTCTTTGAAAACACGTCTTAGTATTATCTTATGTTTGTATCTCTCTTTCCTTATTTCTGTGCTTTACATTTATTGTTTGCTATTCATGTTTATGCACTAGGGTAGTGTTATCAATTCATTGCGCTTATTTACTCTTATTCCACACTTTATCTAAGTTAGAGTAAAAACAATCTAGCCATATTTTTTATTTGGGGGTCTAAACAAGCTCTTGTGTTTTAGCACAAATCTGAGCTTTCAATTGGTATCAGAGCGGGTACACTTATTTTGGTTTCATTACCTAAGTATGATCCTTGACCCCTTGTGTTTATTGCCATGGATAGTGCTTTGTATGCTTCTATGGATGTTTTGGAAGTTGTTGAGTGTAACATGCCATGTGTTTGTGAAAATGCCTCTATGAATGTTAATCCTCATAATTGTGATAACATGTTACATAAATCTATGCGTGTTGTTGAAATTCCAAATGTCAAATTCTTGAAGACAAAGGTTAAGAAGTTTCATGAGAATTTGAGCGAGTTCATTTGTGAAAATGATGATTTGATTACTAAACTCAATGAACCCAACAAATTCGTTGAAAAGTATAAAAACCTTGTTGAACATTCTCTTGAAAAATTAGAGTTTGAATGTTTGAATGTAGACTTGGATGCTAAACTTGTTTTGTCTAACAAACTTGTTGATGATCTTAAATGTGAAAATGAATCTCTTAAGATGCATGCCAAGTGTTTGATTACTGAACCTATTGCTAAAAAGGAAGAAAATCTTTTATGTAATCATGTTGTGTTACCTGATTTTATGCCTATTGTGAGTTCTACCTCTAAAGACATATCGGTGTACATTCCTCCACACAAAAGAAACCAAAAAGTGGAGAGAAAGGCTCTTAAGCCTACGCCTTCGTTTAGGTCTCATCCTAGGGATTTGAGTGAATCTAAGTTTGTTCCTACTTGCCACCATTGCGGTGTGATCGGTCGCATAAGACCTCAATGTTCCATGTTGAAGAAAGGACAAAACTATGTTGCTAGATCCCTCCCCAAAAAGCCTAGTGGACCTAAACACATTATTTTTTACCATTGTAATGCCTTTGGTCATATAAGATCTCATTGCTCTAAGTTTCAAGCTCTTAAAAGAATCAAAAGAAAAGAGAAACTTGAGCTTTTTGGAAGTTGTGCTATGAAAGCAAAACCGGATTTGGGGGAAAATGGTAAGTTGTTGAAGAAAGTTTTTGATGTTCTTACCTCCTTGTCTATGTGCATCTCCGGTTCTCATTCTTTCAACCCTCGTCTCACTTCTCATGAGACACTCATTCCAAACAATCATTTCGTTTGGATGAGGAAGGGTTTCTATGGTTGAGCTTATGCTCTTTTGGTCCTTCATCTAATTCTTATGATCTTTGTAGGAATTTTCATGCATTAGATGCTTCATTATCATGCATTTGTGCATCATGCATCTATTTATATGCATTTTTGTTTTTGCAATTGATCTTACTTTTATACTTTTGTTTTGTGTGAGTAAAAAATCCAAAAACACATAAAAACTGGAAAATTCAAAAAGTTTGATCGTATATGTTTGAGCACATATCACATGTGAGTTTAGCTTAGTACCTCCGTACTAATGTCGTAGTGCATTTACGAGCTTAGCTTTTTATATATGCACATTTTTTTAAGTGTGAGTGACATCTAGAAATCTACATTTAATTGTTGTAAATAGATCTTTGAACTTGTCATGAATGATTGATCAATAGTCTTATTTGATCTTGATACATACGTAGAATTGTGCCTATATATCTCCTCACATTTTTTTTCTTTTTCAAAGAGCTCCACAAATGTCTATCTCTAAAAGGAGAAAAGAGCTGAAAAAGCCTTACTTTGAAAACTTGTTTGACTACGAAAAGGTGGAGCAAATATGTATTAAAGTGTATGATGCCAAAGCCAAAGGCTTATTCATCAAAAAATGTATCAAAAATATCATGACATCGTTTCTCAAAAATTGAGATGTATAGATCAAAAAGTATGAAAAAAGAAAGTCAAATGAAAAGCTTTCAATCAAATGTAAACACTTTGATAGGGCGTCATATATGTTCATTTCTACAAGTGAGATAGGTCACTTGACTTCATGCTAGTTGTGTATGACTTGATTGAATTGATCATTGAAGTTTCATTTGTGATCGTTTTATTTGTATTTGGAAGTGTTTTTTATCACTCTTTGTTTCTAGATTTTGTACCTACTTTGTTTTTCAATGTTTCAAACTTGTTTTTCAATGTTTCAAGCTTGTTTTTGTGTTGAAAAATAGGGATCAGAGTATTTTGCGAGTCTTTCATGAGTAGTTCACGACTTGGCTGCGAGTCGCAAAGCTAAAAAATGCATTTTTAGCATTTTTGGTCATCAGACAGAGACTTTCACAAGAGTCCCACGAGTAACTCGCAAGAAGGGCTTACCCGTGAAGTACCTGCGAAAATTTCCAGATCAGCTATTTTATGGGTATTTCATGAATTTTTTAACCAAAACTCCTTATATGTCTCTATTCTCTTTTTCAAAGCTTTTACATCAAAACCCAACTAATTTCAAGTGTTTTTACATTCCATAAACATCTCTAAGGTAATCTTTAACACTTTTAATTGATTTTAATTCTTAGATTATGTTTTTGGTGGGTTTTATGTTCATAGTTGGGATTTTCTCAAATAGGGGTTGGATTGAAAATATTTTTAAAAAGTTGTGGACATAACATTACAACATTATACATTTAAAGCATTAGAATATAAACTCAAATTTAAAACTTTACAGACCAAAATTAAAAGCAAGCTCAGAGGATGAACTTTGTTTTTTTTTTTTTTAATATCAAAATTCATTCACAAACTCATCTCTTATCTCTATTCTTTTTGCCACATCACAATCATCAAATCTAGGTTTCATGTTTATGACAATAGCAATATTGTATGATCCGAGTATCCTACCACTATATCAGGAAAAAAGAAAGAAATAAATAAAATCTTTGTAATAATAGGGTTAGAGACTGTTTGGTCAAATTTGTGAATTGCATTGTATTTTTTATGTGGGGTTTGTGCATCACACGTATACTCATTAATAGACCAAATAATTACACTCATCCAGAAGAGCCAGCCTGGACGAATATGAAGCGCCATAAGGACAGCTATTAATACCTCTATGGTTACAAGTCGACGAGGAGAACATTGTAACCTCCATTAAGGCTACATTAAGCAGGCTTGAGACGTTACCAAAAAGGCCTTCAAGTCACCATTAAAGAAGGCCAATGGCTAGTAAGAAGAAGAGCCTATTTATGGACTCTACCAAACTCCAGACAAGATACACACTAATCATTTTACTCTCATTACAAGTGCTCTCTATTCTCTGAGCTCCATTCGCTGACTTTACTATCGAAGACTTCGCAGCCAACACCACACCAATGACCACCTAAAAGAGCTTCCTCTTTTACACTAATCCTGCAGGAACTTGGACGAGCTCATATTGGGAACCCTCTGGACGAACCCAACGACTGATGATCTCAACATCATCAATTTGGCGCCATTTGTAGGGACGACAAACTCAGACCTTCGTTTGAAATCAAGTCCTGTTTGGTTCCAACATCTAGATGGAGTCCAATACACCACAAGACTTTGTAGCATTAGCTTTGCAAATCCAAACACTTACAGCTAGTGTGGAAGAACAAACCAAGCAAAACCAGGAAATGAGGTTACACTACAATAGGTAGAAAATCGTTCACCCACGAGGGTTGGAACTAACAGGAACAATGATGAAGACAACCATAGGAGAGATGACTATCGATGACCAAACTCTTCAGACAGAGTAAATTCAAATCTCCTCAGAAACATGAGGAAAGAGATGGATGATCCTAGCAAATGGCTCGTCAGTTTAGAAAAGATGAGGAGTTGGGGTCGTCATCAACACTCCCAAAGAAGAAATCCTCAAGTATGGAGTACGACTTCAATTCCCCGCCACCAACATGAAACAAAATACAAAACCACACTGACAAGACTCAGGAACGGGAGGGCCTTGGGAGCCAGGAACATACTCCTCAAAAGTGACTCCAAGCTAGTAATAGGGCAAACAAGAGGAGAGTACGAAGCGAAAAAAGATAGGATGAAAAAATAACTCAAGCTAACAAACCAACTGGTTTAAGAATTCGACCAAGTGGACTTCACACAAGTCCCCTAGAGCCAGAACTTAGAAGTAAACAAGGTAGTAAGGCAAGCATCGTTTAAGGAAGGAATAGGTTCGCTAGATTTGAAAGTGGAAGTGCAAAGACATCCAAGTTTGAAGAACTCCACACTTTCGCGATCCAAAACCAGAATGGTTGGATGAGTCAAATCCTCTCTTTCCTCCGAGATGGACACCTTCCAGTAGACAAAGACGAAAATAGGAAGGTCAGGCAGCAAGCGGCTAGGTTCACAATCCTAAATGACACTCTATATAATAAGGGCTTCCATGCCCTACCTAAGGTGCATTGAGGAAGACGAAGCCAAATACATCTTGGAATAGGTCCACGAAGGAATTTGTGAAGACCACACAAGCCCAAGGTCCCTGATTAGCAAAATTATCAAAACAGGTTACTATGGGCCCACCATGTAGAAGGACGCAAAGGAATACGTTGAAAGATGTGATAAATGCCAGAGGTTGGGAAATGTTCAGCGTGTCCTCAGAGAAATGATAACAGCCATAACCTCCCCATGGCCCTTTGCTCAATGGGGAATAGACATCATGGGCCCCCTACCCCAAGGTAAAAAATAGGTAAATTTTTGTTAGATGCAATTGATTATTTCGCTAAATGGGTGGAAGCAAAAGCTTTATCAACAATCACGGGGGCAAAGATCCAGAGCTTCTTGTGGAAAAATATAGTATGCAGATTCAGCATACCAAGGACGATCATATCAGACAATGGTCGTCAGTTCGACAGCCAAGAATTCAAGACCTTTTGTTTAGGACTCGGGATCAAGAACCAATTCTCTTTACCAAGACACCCACAAGCCAACAGACAGACAGAAGTGATGAATAACATTGCTAAAAATCATCAAAGTTCAACTGGAGGGGGCAAAGGGTGCATGGCCAAATGAATTACCAAATGTCCTATGGGCCTACAGAACCACCGCTAGAATCCCAACTAGAGAGACACCATTCAGGCTCACCTATGGCACTGAGTAGTAATACCAATTGAGGTAGGAATAACCAGCATGAGAAGAGAATTCTTTCAAAGAGGCAACAACGATGATCAGCTGAAGGTCAACCTGGACTGTCTAGACAAAATGAGGGAAGAAGCATCTAAGAAATTGGCCAAGTACCAACAAAAGATGACTGAATACTACAATAAGAGAGTAAAGCTCAAAAGACTCAACATAGGAGATCTCGTTCTACGCAGAATCACACCAACAACAAAGGACTCAGCACAAGGGAAGCTCAGACCAACATGGGAGGGGCCTTACAAGGTCATTCACTACTCGAGACAAGGGAGCTACCACCTAGAATCGATGGACGAAAAAAGACTGCCATGTCCATGGAACATCAAGCATTTGAAAAGGTATCATCATTAAAGACAAATCATTGTTGTAATCATGAATGTAATCTTTTCAGATGAAAATAAAGCAATAAAAGTATTATTCAGCGAATATTCTTGAAAATTGTGTATAAGTATGTGGTGACAAATCCAAGTGATAAAATTTCTTAAATGGATGTAAATCACCTAAAAATGGCTAAGCGATAAAATTCCTTAACTGGATGTAAATCACTGATAAAGCCAAGTGATAAATTCCTTAAATGGATTTAAATCACCTAAAAATGGCTAAGTGGTCAAATTCCTTAACTGGAAGTAAATCGCTGACGAAGTCAAGTGATAAAATTCCTTAAATGGATATAAATCACCTAAAAATGGTTAAGTGATAAAATCCCTTAACTGGATGTAAATCGCTGACGAAGCCAAGTGGTGAAATTCCTTAAATGGGTATAAGTTACCTAAAAATGGCTAAGTGATGAGATTCCTTAAATGGATATTTATCATTAATGAAACCCAGTGGTAAAATTCATTTGTTTGTGCCTCACCCTCTTAATTATTTCACTCTCTATCTAGCTAGTATCTTTTTTAAGTTGCAAATCATACCATGGGTTTCACAATTACACAAAGACTCATGCTAGTGCTACTAATTGCTTCCACAATGGCAGATAGCACAGCCAACAAAGGTTGGCAATTCGGGAATAGGCCTTACAGTGGCCCTTATCATCCCAATAATAAACAAACTTCCAACAAGATCAACGTCAGTGACTCCTACCACTGGAACTTTGGTTTTAACTACATTGATTAGGCTATAAAGCATGGCCCTTTCTACCTAAACGACACTCTAGGTGAGCATACTTTGCTATGCTACTAGTTCTAAGTTTGAACTTCATCTCCACTCTATCTAATCATAAATTATCAATTTGGATCCTTAAGGAACATGAAAAATGTGTGAATTTATTTTGTTTGGGTTAATTGCAGTTTTCAAATATGATCCCTCGACTCCAAAAACATTTACTCACAGTGTGTACTTGCTACCAAACCTCTAGAGCTTCATTAAATGTGACCTGAAAAATGCAAAAAAGGCAGGAAACACGACACAAGGAGCTGGGGAAGGCTTTGAGTTTGTGCTGAAAAGGTCATGGCAGCCTCACTACTTTGCTTGTGGTGAGCGCAATGGCTTTCATTGCATAAATGGAACCATGAAGTTCTTTGTGATACCAGAATTCCGCTAATATAGATAATTATTAGAGAACGTGCATGTAATGGGAAATTTTACTTGCTACTCTATCTTTTTACGTTTGTTGTTCTTTAGCCAATAATGAGAGTATTTTTTTAATATAAATTACAAAACAATACTCTAAACTATCACCCAATTTATGATGTGTCACCTAAATGTTGAAACTAAGCAATCAATCCTTCAACTTCACTTAAAATTACAAATAGCCTATATTATTATGATTATTATTATTATTATTTGATAGGACAAGAATGTATTGACCCCTTGTGATGAATTAATTGATTAATTAGTCAAGTTTATTAATTAATCAAATAAACATGAAAAATGCATGGTAGCACAAACAAATCACCAATTAACTAAAGTGCAACGGAAATTCAATTGACACGATGATTTGTTTACGAATGGAGAAAAACTATACGGCAAAAACCTCACTGGGTGATTTTAAGGTCACCACTCCCGAGAATCTATTCTTATCAAAACAAGTGATTATGAGTAAAAAAAATCTCAATACCTTATACCAACCTATAGTTAAACCCTTACCCCAATACCCAATTGGACTTATTTTGTACTAACAATCTCTCATTTTCAATGAACGGCTCCTAGTACGTGACTAACCAATAAATGCGCATCCCAATACGCGACTTGATCAACAACTTGAGAAAGATGTTGGCTGTAAAGTTCTTCAGTTCATCACACGATGGAGATTACGAAACTCCTTAGTCACAAAACCCTAAGGTGTACAAGCGCAGCAGCTTCTTCAATAAAAAGATGAACTAGGGCAAATTCTGTCTCCGGTCACAATTTGCATGAACAAAACTTTGCTTTACACTCGCGCAACCTTTGACGGCCTTTAAAATAATCCTTATATATGTTTAGGGTTGTGAGAAAAGAAAGCCTAAACACATACTTACGGATTGGATGAAAATTAGCTCTGAAAAACTAAGTTTCATAAACCTCGATAGATAGCCATCTATCGAGATAGCTGTCGAGCCACAGGCTGAAACAGCTTTTAAACCTCAATAGATGCTAGATGTCGAGTTACCTATCGAACTTTAAAATCCAGCACTTCTTCACTTGTTTCTTGGACAAACTTGCATGGCTTTAACACTTGAACTTGAAACCTCGTTCCTTGAAGTATTAAACACGTCCTAGATCTACCATATTACAAGTAAAGTATGTTTTGTCAAAGGATTAGCCAATTACATAAAATATTGACACATGTTCCTAACATTGAATCACATATGTCCTAACATTATTATTAAATTAAAGGAGTTTAAAGGTGAGGAATTTTTAATATTATTTAAGGATTTAAATGAATTCAAGGGTTAGAAGGGAAGATAAGAAGCAATTTGATTGAAATTATTTTAAATCACTAGGAGACTATTTGTAATTTTGAATAAATATTAAGGAATTGATTGCTCATTGTAAAGATTATGAGTCACATTCTAAATCGGGTGATTTTTTGTTTTTGTTTTTGTTTTTTCATTCCTTGTCTTTATAGACAATGTTATGAGTTTTGAATAATTGAGATGATAGAGAATAAATGAATCAACTGTGACTGGGTATTCAAGTTCCACAAAGGTGCCATCTTGCATCCTTGCTAGTCTTACTGTTATATTTACTATTATATGCACAAAATCATAACTTGAATGTACATGCAGATGGTTTGGAATTCTATTTATATACCAATATTAGCTTATTTGATTTGATGATGATTCCCACCAAAGAAGATATAAAAATGTAGTTTGAAGATGAGCTGATCAACTAACTACTTAAGGCCAATAGCTCGAGAGCACAATATGGTTATGGATACGAAAACGCGTATGATGTGACTATATGAGCATTTTTTGAAAAATTATAACATGACACAATGGTACAACACGGATATAACATAAGTACGATACTCCAAATAAAGTGTTCGTCATTCACAGTCAATAGTTAGTAGGCAATAACAAATTACAAATACGATGACCCATGTTTTAGCCCAAAAGCTGTCATGTTTGGTTTAAACATTCGAAGTAATTAAAAATTAATTTTTAAAAAGATGTAGCATATATACAGACATTTACATTGTCCAACAAAAGATTGTCCCATAATTTTTTTTCCCTCATGCATATAGAAGAACAGAAAATATCACATACAATCATAACCATATTAAATGTTTATTTGCTATATAATTTTTATATTTGTATTAAAAAATATATGAATGAAGAAAAATTAGGGAAAGAAGGCTTAATTGGAGTTCATCTCACAATGAGGTGTTATATTGTAGGGTTGTTAGGAAGATAATACCTATGGGAAGATTGTGATTAAGGAGTTAATATAAAACATATAGGGATGCTACTTGACCAAAAAGTTTAAGATAATGAGTTTGAACCTAATTATGTTATATTAAGTTATTAGCCATTCACTCTTATTATTATAATCCAATGTTGGATTTCACTCTTATTAATACTATCTTCATCCCTCAAAAAAATAATACACACACACACTTTCCATTGCTTAGTGTGCCTTATCTTTTAAGTATAATCGAAATGAAATGAGTATTTCTAAAAATTTCTAAAAATTCCTAAAGTGAGAATGTTAAAATATTCTCCGCATTTTTATTATGAGGTAAGAGAAGTACAGAACCAATAATTCATGTTTGTTAAACTAGAGTGATGTTCATCATTTAAATTCCAAGTAGTCATCAGTTGGCATATTTGGGAGAGGATCACCTCTAGAATTAAAACCTCTAGTTTCCTCTCATTTTAAAATAAATGAGTGACACATGTATATAAAATGATCCAACGGTTAGCAAAATCCCAACAATTTCTCATCTCTCTGTTGCCTCTCCCTTCACCATATGTGGAGCCAAACTGATCTACTAGACATCACCACCATTCAACCTAAGACTACCGTTGCCTTCACCACCTCCACAAAGCCTCTCCACCGTTGTCTCGCTGCTATCAAAACCATAATCGTCGCACCATAGAGTCTGAGCCTCCCTTCAGATTTGTAAGTTTTTCTCAATCCTTTCATGAAACCAACACCATAGATCTCTTCTTTAGCCTCCGATATGCAAAACCCAAGAGTCCAATCTCTATCTTCACCAACATACACTGCCACAAGCGGTGGCTGTTGATCCACACATCGTCACAATTTCTCCGTCGACTGGTTTATCTCGAAACCAACACCACGGTTCTCTTCATTCGCCTCTGATATGTAAAACCCAAGAAGCCGGGCCCCATCTTCGATCTCATGTGCCTCCACACATGGCCTGATCTAAATTTGGCCGCCGATCCACTCGCTGTCAAAGGTTGCCGTCAATGGCTACTCCGACTCCAATGAGATCATGCCTTCTTCTTGCACCTTTTTATCTCAAAAAAGGTTTCCTTTTGCATCTATTTTTTAAAAACACAAATTGCTAATTTTCTAACTGTTGGATCATTTTATTTACACATGTCACTCATCTATTTTAAAACTAGAGGAAATTGGAGGTTTTTGAAAGTTCAAATAGCGTGTAAAACACTTATGAACATTTAGACTCCC